>NW_023494803.1:35502264-35952264 GCF_904425465.1 Colossoma macropomum
TGATGGAATAAGAAAGGAATGGAAGCTAATTCGGAGAGGCTTGCTATATTGCACGGGGCTTTAATTAAAACTCAATAAGGTCCAGTTAGAGAAAATGTCCTCAAGCAAAGGTCCAGAACATCATAATGTCTAACTTGCATCATGATTCAGTGCCATATACTGTTTACTGAAGTAGCCTAGTAGGTATATCAACATCTTATACAGTCAACAACTGAATGTCAAATCAAATAAAGTACAATTCAGTCATATTCAACAACATTTATTGTCAGTTTTCTCGTTTTAGAGCACGCCATGTGAAATAACTTCACTCTGACTCACTTTCTTCTCTGACTGCTGTGCCTCGCCTCGTCCCTCCCTCGTCACTCACTCAAGTCTCAGTGCTCATCGTAATGCACTGGTCTGATTGGCTGAAGAGTCATGTATGATATTTACAACGCATGCGGTTGGTCTGTGAGCCTCCCGGGCCGCTAAAGCTACCGTAAAGGCTTGAAAAGTTACACCGATTAAAATAGGACCACCCCATCGAAATTAAATATTTCTCCATAGTTTATCAGTTATAGGCTCAGGTCCACACAGGACAGCGTCTGGGTCCAGACTCAGACCGCGGCCCGCCTATTAGTGACCTCTGCTCTATTGCATCACTTTGGCCTTACTGATTTCCATTTCTGCTCTCATCTTTTTTTATGACCCCGACATGCTTTCAGAAGCAACCTCAGAATCAACCTAGTGAGGTTTTGACGGGTTATCTTACCTGAGATTACCATCAAGAAACAGTAAACAGGGAGTGAAGCTCAACAGCACGGTGAAAGTGAAAATGCAAATACACAGCAGACACTGGTGTCTGTGTTCAGTTGATTTACTGCTGTTAGGGAAAAGCTAGACTCTTGGACGATTAAATGAAAGGGATGCTAAATTTTACATTTGTCTATCTAACTAAGTAAACTAGATTCTAGCTATACAATAATCACTGTGCTACTGAGAAACAGCATGGGCATCAAACTTACATGTACCAGCCATGACAAGGCAGAAGTTCACCCTGCTGTAATCTAGCACAGACACAATTGTGCTTAAACTGTTTTACAATTTTTTTGCAATACAGTGTACATTTGAGATAATATAGTTTACATTGTAGTCTCAGCACAGAAGTATAATATTGCCTACATCAGGGCTGTGGACTGTGGGCTAAAGTTGTCCCGTGAGGACGTTTGACTCGTAACGTGAATGTCTGGGAACAACCATGAGAAATCTGGACCAAATGTGGGTGGGATGATACACTTACTGGGGAGGGAACAAACTGAGTGTGAAATTTCTAAACCAACCCGATGCCTTGTGATGGCAGAGCTCAAAATAGGGGTGTGACGGTGCGCTTTCAACACTGACTGACTGACTGACTAGCCTGTCGCTGGCCTAAGCTAACATGGCTGAAAACAACCCCCAATTAATCATGCTGATGTCTGTCACTTGTGTAGAGAACACATTACATGAGCCCTGTAAGCTAGACAGTATTTGACTAGCTAGCTTGTGTTGCTTGCCTTATCAATTATACAACGGACGCTTAAAAAAAAAACACATTGGAAAACATGGACTAGAAAAATTTGAGGGCAGATTTTAGGTGTTTACCCTGGGGTACTGTGGATTTTGCCACAATTCAGCACCAAATGTTTACCATGTTGTCCTTAGACATGTTGTCTGGCCCCGTGAGACCACCCTAAGCAGTGATAGCAGTAGAAGTACTAGCAGTAAGTAGTAGTAGTAATACAAGCAGTAGGAGTAGTAGTACTAACTGTAGATGTACTAGCAGTATAAAGAATTAAAATTCATTCTGCAAAATCCCAGCACAGCCTGTTCAGCCAGTTATCAAGGATTTGAAACACCAATCATCTGTAATTGTGAGAAAACCACACAATCATTGTAATCAGTCGCAAAGTCCAACGGCAACTGCAAAACCCGCCCTGCATTTAGAGTCTACACTGTCATCCTCTCTTCCGAAAAACAGAACAGACCATCCCTGGCTGTTCACACAGAGAGATGGACTCTGGCCAGGCCGAACTCATTACGCCCACATCACAGTTTGCCCCGCTGACGGGACAGACACAACAGGAGGGAGGAGCACTCCAGCACTGGACTGGAGATGGCCCTGTCCACTTACGCATGATTACGTGTGTGATGACGAAGGCAAAGATGAAGATGGTCAGGAAGGATAGCGACAGGATGAACATGTAGAAGAACCGGTAGTTTCTCTTTCCAACGCAGTTGCCCACCCAGGGACAGTGATGGTCAAATCGCTCTGCAGAGATCAAAAGATTCAATGTTAAAGTAAGTCAGATGAAGGGTCAGTTTCCCACACCCATATTAAGCCTAAGCATGGACTAAAAAGGATTGTCACAATTTAGTTCAAGACTAGACTTGAATCCATGTCTGGGAAATGGCTGTTTCAGTTTTTTTCCTCATTTATTGCAGCCAGAAAATGCATTCACTAAATGGGTGATTGCACAATTCGGGTGCCACTTGCGTCCCACTGATATTACATATACAAATATGTATGTAAAGTAAAAAGTGCAAGACAACACAGGTAAAGTGTCCTTCTCAACAACCTGTGTGCTTTGTTTCACATAAATAACTTGAAACATTAATAAAATCTCCAGCACCAATTTTTTGTCCTGTACCAGCCCATGATAATTACACTTTACCATGAAATATAATTGTTAGAATACAATGGATTTTTTTTATTTTTCCCCAATTTTCTCCCCAATTTAGTCATTTCCAATTCCACCCACTGGTTAGGACTCCCCCAATCACACAATACCACCAGCGCTAGGAGGGCGAAGGCTAACACAGGCTTCTTCCGAGTCCTGCGAAGTGCCACGGCATCTCTTCGAACTGCTGCTCACGCAACGTCACTGGAAGCTGAACATGCTCGGAGGAAAGCACCAACCACCAGATCTGCCACGTAGGCTAACAAAGTCTGCGCTGACTAGCATCCTACCCACCCAGAGAGAGCGAGGCCAATTCTGCTCTCTTGGACTCCCGGCCACAGATGGCTGTAGCATCACCAGGGATCGAACCCGCGATCTCCTGATGACAGGGCCAGCGCTTAGACGGTTGCACCACTCGGGAGCCCGAAAATGTTATCATTGTTGCATTAAATGTATGAATCCATTTAACATCTCCTTAGATGTTCATAAGAGCCTTTATAGGCTATGAAAAACGTACAAGTTAGTAACGTCCCTCAACTTTTACTCAACACAGCCACACCTATAAAATATCTGAAAGATTCCCAAATTTTCAACTGGATCATCTGATCATCTGAATTTCCTGAAGATTATGAGAAGAAAAATAAATTACATTAGTAATTAAATGTACATCAGTACAATATATATGTTCTTAAGGTGCTCATGCCACAGTACAGTATGAATGTTCCAGTTAACAGTATTCAACTTCATTCTATTGAAAAATTAGATACTGTTCCTGAGATTTTTTGAGTGGTTAAATGTGTTCTCTCAGATTTAATATTGAAAAGTGATTTAAGAAATCAGGCTATGTTTTCTTTCTAAGACTTACAAGAGCTAACTGGCACGCCAACTGTGGAATCACAAACAGTTCATATAAGTAACAAGGACATTGACTAAATCAGTGTTCAAATCTGAAGATGAACTGGAAAAAAAAGACGAAGTGAAAAAGATCTGAGCTGAATGAGTGAATACAGGGCCTTGGACTGCTGAGCAGACACAGTAATTCAAATCAGGGGTGTAATTAGAGACGTTCTGATGCTTAACGATTTAAATGTACTGATTCAACTGCACTGACGCACGTAATGTTAAAAGTGATTATAATCAATTACAGCAATATTCAATAAGTACATGCTCATTTTTAAAATTTTTATTATTTTAACATTTTAATAAATGTTAAAATGCTGTATTGTTTTTATTATCGTCTGTATTTCACTACTAGGTCTTCCAGTTTGATTTGTGTATTCTGAGTACTTTTCAAAACAAAAAAATAACAGAATAATCAAATTGTGGGAAAATTTGATTCGGCTTTGAATCATTTCCCAAAAAAATCATGAACAAATCAAATAATTGTATGGTCGTAGATTTACATCCATACAAACAAACGATGCCTGTCAACAACAACAACAACAACAACAAGAACAACAACAACAACAATAGTAATTATAATAATAATAATAATAATAATAATGATAATAATGATAATAATAATAGAGTAATGGAGAAATCTGAAAAGGAAACTGTTGAGTGAGGAAGGAAGAAAGCCCAAAAAAGGAGTAAACTCCACTTCCTCTGAGACCAAAAGTGACATGGAGACAGGAAGGCAATTTATAGGAGTAAATCTAACACCTGTAGCCTCATACTGACGTGTAAAATGTGAGGGTTCCTAAATATAGTTTTTGCACATGCCCATCCAAGACCTGCATTACTCAGCATCACACGTAGCAAGTACACCAAGATACCAACTCACCCACACAGTTATCACAAAGGCTGCAGTGAGAGGCACGCGGCGGTCTGAAGATTTTGCAGGTGAAACAGTACTTGAGCTTCACGGTCTGCCCATTAATCGTGATCTCTTTCGTCCTCGGGGGAGGTCTGTATCCTGTAGAGCTGGAGCCATTGGCAATGTCTGTTAGGGAGATGAAAACAAGTGTTACGTCGCTGTAGGAAGACGTTCGTGTTCTGCTTCAAGGCAGAAGGAGGCACAGCTGTTAGAGAGAGGAAACTTTTGGAAATGCCTTTGAAGTCTGCCCCGGTCTGGGCTCCTCCGTACAAGCTGTGCTGAGTAAGCTAGCAGTCAGGGCCATGAGATATCTTCCCCAAAATCACACGCCAAGACAAACAGCCAGTCAAGAAACAAAGACACAGACCTGGCGTGTCTCATTCAACATGCTCAAATAGTGAGACTTGAGTTGTATTTTGGAAATTGTTCTACACGACTGCAAGGGGAACACAGCTAAACAAAACATGTTTGGAATTACAGCTCTGCACTCCACTCTGTAATTACAAACGCAATCACGTTCCAAGTTGGCCTGGACACTGTTGGGTACAATTCTGTTATGTAACCAAACACTCAAAAGTTGCACACAAGCATGCAAAGCAAGTTTGCTGTAATTTGTAGCTGTATTTAATTATAATCCTCAAACACAGAACATTACAACAAAGAATGTACTCTGAGCTCACCAACTACACTGCCTGGCCAAAAAAAGGCCTAATATTTAGTTGGGCCACCTTTGATTGCCTTTGATTATAGCAGCATTCGCCATGGCATGCCAACGAAACCTTGTATCTCCATTTTTGTCATTTTTCAGGTTTTGGCATTATCTGAAAGTATTTTTTTGGCTTTTCATTGTGTGTAAATTTCATGATGAATGAACCAAAAGAACTGACCCAAAATTACTTGGAAAAAATTCTGGTTCTATTGACTTACATTAAAAGTAAAGTACGTTTTTCCTTCTCCTGTAAAGTTACCATTTTGGAGATACGAGGTTTTGTTCCGGCAACAGCGATATGCAACGTCACAACATTTATTTCCGTTCAGGGTCGCATTCATTTCTGGCCGAGATCTAGTAGTGACGATGGGAGAGTCAGACCACTCTGTAAAGTCTTCTCCAGCACATTCCAAAGACTTTCAATGGGGTTAAAGTCAGGACTCATGTGTGAAAATGTGAACCAGTCTTTCACAATTGAGCCCAGCGAATCTTGACGTTGTCATCCTGGAATATGTGTGTGTCATCAGGGAAGAACAATATCCACTGATGGAATAACCTGGTCATTCAGAACACTCAGGTAGTCCGTTGACTTCATTTTATTGCCACATAATGTTGCTGAGCCTACATCTGACCAACTGAAGCAACCCCAGGTCCTAACACTGACCCCAGAGGCTTGTACAGCAGGCAATATGCATGACGGGTGCATCGCTTCATGCGCTTCCCTTCTTACCCTGACGCTCCTATCGCTCTGGAATAGGATAAATCTAGACTCATCAGATGACATGACCTTTTCGCATTGCTCCTCTAATCTTCATGCTCCCTAGCAAAATGAAGACTTTTTTCCCTCCAATTAGCCTCACTAACAAGTGGCCACACAGCTGCTGAGTCCCAATCTTGTGAGTTCACGCTGCATTGTGCATGTGGAAATGCTCTTACTTTCATATTAAACATAGCCATGAGTTCTACTGTCAATTTTTTTACGATACGACTTCACTGAGCGTTTATGCGATCTCCAATCACGGTCATTTCTTCTGCAAAATTGACCGTTTACCACCAACCTTCTAGGTTTTAATGAAGTGCTGGACAGTTCTTAACCCAAGTCCAGTGATATCAGCAATCATATTTTTTGCTTGATGCAGGCCAATAACCTGACCCTTCTGAAACACAGTAACATCTTTTCCACGACCACGAGATACGTCTTCCGATATACTTCCGAGCCACTCCCTGCCTCAGCTAGGGTTAAAATAATTGCTGCCAGCTGAAACATATTAATCACTGCAGTAATTACCCAATCAAATGTTCTTAAGTATTTGCTAATTTAAATTCAAAAGGCAGTGTATCTTATTGTGTGGATAAATACAGTGTCCTTTAGAAGTTCTGGTGTAGTGAAAATGTGCCATAACTAGTACCTTCCAAAGGTCCAGAAGAGGCAGCACTGAAGAACTATACAGGCGGCATTAGTTTTATATGAGCAGGTGGTGAAACATAATCATTACTGGTGCTTCTCAGTGAATGTACGGTAATGCTTTATAGCAACTACATGCAGATAAAGCATTCTCAGCAGATTTATGAACTGTACAATAACACTCCAGTACAATCGCATACTCATTTTGAAAGGTTTATTAATCCTCAAGGCAGTGTTGCTTTGAGCATCCTTGGAGTTTCAGTTTGGATGTAATGCTGGTTCAAAAAGTTTAAACTTGCAATACTTCTTGAGATTTTCTGGTGTGAAATGTTTTGAACGCATGCACGTTTCTAAGTACATCTTGTGGAAATGGTACGTTTCGACGCAGTTCGGGTTACCTATAGCGGCAGCTTTTTAACTGTTACTTAGTGTGTGATGAAGGACGGCTTTTCTATGGTGTCCCCTGAGTCATATCAAAACAACATTAGTGATGCAAACTGAAACTGAGAACACAACGGCATTAAAGGAGAACGCAAACAAAAACACAAAGCAAACGCAAATACTAAATTCAGAATGCAAATACAAAAAGAGAGAAAGCAAATAAAAAAAGTGAGTATGCAAATATAAAAGAGAAAACACAAATACATTAAAAGAAACAAAGCATTTAAAAAACACTGCATTTGTAGAAAAGATAAAAACTCAGCACTGAAACATTATGAGACAAACTTTAGACTTTACTGAAGATTCCACAGCTAACTGATCTTCAAACACGTACATGTCCTACACATGAAAAGCATCGACTCCTAGTGGTCAGCAGCATTTCCGGTGTGAGTGACCCTCAAATGCAGCAATTAATGTTTTTCATTTTAGTTAATGCTGTTATGTTGTGCATTCACCCTTAACACTGTTGTGTTCTCAGCTTTCGTTTGCTTTGATATGACTTACTAATGTTTCAGTGCTGTTTTTATTTTTTCTACAAATGCAGCATTTTTTAAATGCTTCATTTCTGGTAATGTATTTGCCTTCGCGTTCTCCCTTAATGCTGTTGCGTTCTCAGCTATTGTTTGCTACGCAAATGTTGTTGTGACGTGACTCGGCAGGCCACTGTACTTTTCTTTCAGTACATGTTGCCATATTGACTGACTCTGACTAAAACACTTAATAATTCCACAAAATAGGTAGATCCTTACTGAAGCTGCAACTTACTAAATGACTTGTGGAAGGCGAAGGGGGATGGTCATGCCCATTCAGTGCCAATATAGCCATGCCACCAACCGGGAGATGTAGAAATCAAACTTTGAAGGGTTTTGAAATAAAAGTGTCACAATTTTTGCTCTAACATTTCTTTAGAGGGCTGGAAAATTGAGCAAGACTATATGACAGTGCGTCTGGTCTTCTCTTCGCTCTTTTCTCCCCACTGTTTCATTTTTCATTCAGACACTGACAGTGAACTCAGAAACATGTATTTTGAGGTTTTTCTTTCAGACTGTAGCAATTTCAAGTGCACCACCGACCACCAAGGACCCGGCGGAGTAGAAATACGTCAAATGTTCATGAACTCCAATCAAATTACATTAGACTTTAATTACTGTTAGCAAAAACTTCAACTGGACAACACTGACCATTCCTTGCCCATGCACTGATCTTGGAATCGAAACACAAAGTAGCAAAGTACCATGGGAGATTAAATATAATAAGCAAATGTTCATTCCACAGGCAACCAATAAACAACCAAAATCAAATGAACAGTTTCTCCATAACCATCTAACTACTTTCACAGTGGAGCCACAAATCTTCTATATAACATCATGACCACCGATAAAATCCTACAGCACCATAAACTCTACAGATGCTACTGGTTATGTCGCTTTATCCACTCCATTAACCATGTCTGTAATATTAGTTTTATTTTTCACAGCCGTATGTTTTATACTGGGACAACAAAACGTCATTGACGCCGAGGTAGAACGAGAAGGTTTTTATAAGCTCTCTACGCAGGCGTGTGACTGGAACGCAGCATGTGGGCTGGTTATATAGAGAGAGTGAGAGAGCGAGGCGGGGGAGAAGGGAATGTAGGTGTTAAATGGAGATTAAAGTAAATTGAGTATATGGGTAGCCTTTCTTTACATGTCCAACATGATCAATGCATGCTTCATTCTTTCTTTATCTCTAATGCTCGCTCTCTCCCTCTCTCTCTCTCTCGCTCGCTCTGTCCCTTTTCTTCCACCTCTGCTGTCAGAGCCCAACCTGTAGCCAGAGACTGCGTGGGAAGTGCATCAGTAACAGCAGTTCCTAGCAAAGAAAGACGAAAAAGGAAGATGGCATTCACCATCAATGATTACCAACAGATATTAAGCCTACAATCAATTCTGAAGACAAAAAAAAACAGGTGCTTTTGGCTACGTTCACCCAGCAGGTAAAGAGTGGCCCAAATCTGATTTTCTCACCAAATCTGATTTTTTGTTTGGCTGTACACATTATCTGAATGTGACATGTATGCAACATTAGTGTGAACAGATCAGCTTCTAAACTGACCCACATGCGCAAAAGAAAAATGCTTCACGTTGCTTCAAATGGCTCATCCAGAGGTGAACAATCACAACTGCCAACAAACACCAGTTGCTACCAGAACTTTCAGTTTTATCTTTGCCAGCATCACAGGAGCCATCATGAAGTTCCGATGGCTGACAGCTGGGCTCATCACCCAGAATGTGTTCAAGCTCGCAGTAAAAAAAAAAAGGCATGTTATTTGGCCACGGTCACTTCTTTGGTTCGCATCCTTGGATTCTTTAAACTTGGCTTTCAGACTTTTAACTGTTCTCTGAAGCTGCAGCCTCGTTCTCCTCTGGCCGCGTTCGGACATTTCTTTCAAAACCGCTTCGAACACTGAGCGGTTGCAATGAGTCTCTTATAATTTTTTAGTACAGAAACATCAGCCTCAATGTTTATGAGGTCTCAGCAGCGCGAAATGATGACGAATGTCATTAATCGCGATCTGGCTGCTCTGACTGAGTTGCATCGCTGCATATCGGATGCGTATCGGATTTCAGTACCACATATGAAAGCGTCTGAAATCGGAATTGAAAATGTCAGATTGAATGTTTTTTGCTGTTCACACTGACACACAGATGACATACCTGAGTCACACATGAGGAAGAAGATCGGATTTGGGCCACTTTTACCTGCTGTGTAAACGTGGCCTTTGACAGCCATGAAATTTGAAAAAGCATTTCTTTTGCTCAAAATCGAACCAGATCAAAAGGCATACGACCCAGCAGAGTCAGTTAGTCCTACTCTAACAACTGGTGCATCTCGATTCATGCGTGAGACTCTCCACGTTTAAAGAATAATCTGACATTTTTGGACATATCTGAATTGGTTAGTCATTCCTCTGCACAGTTTACCTGCCAAGTGTTGAATGATACATTTCCATCTGAACTGCAGAGGAGTCTTTTCTTAGTAGGAAATCTTTAACCTGCAAGATTTCAGCATCATTCAAACCAACACCAGACACATGAAGGACGCAGAGAGCTTACGTTTCGAAAAATCATTCTCAGTTTTCTTTTTCTGTACTATCTTGCCCTGTTAGTGTAGATGCGGAGGAGGAGACGGTAATAGAGGAAGAGGAATAGAAGGAGGAATGCTGTGCACCTTCATTCAGTTGAATGCCCAAAGTGTTTAACGGAAAAGAAGCCAAAGACATCATGAAAGTCAATCTGGATCTCAGTGCTTTTTACTGTATACAGCTCCAAGCAGACTGGAGGAGTTTCAATGTCAGCCAGAGCTTCTCGCTTTTTGCCCAGCAGGAGGTTAAGAGCAGCTAATTACCATCTAGCAGTGGAAGGGCAGTAAGGATCATGATGCACGCACAACTCTGGCTCTCAGGCACACCTTCACATGCAGCTTAAAATGAACTGAATTCAATCAAACAGCACAACACTAAACAGATGGGAAACAGTGCAGTTTTGTGAAACCAAACACAAAAAGGATTTCAAAAGATGTCATCCCAAAATACACCAAGCAGCACAACTACTCTTATGAACTCACTGTCTTACAGAACCGTGAATGATTAAACACTTTTCAGCTCAAATATTAATATTTCTATTGATATGTAACAATACTATGAATACTATTCAATTAGTTCATTACTACTGAGTATCGAAAATTTTCATGTCTATTAACAGTGAAGTTCAATACCTTAACAGTTGGTCTTCACATCTGTGAGCCAATAAGCATGCCTGTTCCAAAAATCTGATTGGCTGTCTAAATTAAATTCCGTTTGTATGTGATTACAGCTGGTGATTCTTGATTATGCTGTCAGTAAATACACCCACGACACACACACTTCTGGTTTAAACAACACGCACTTTTGGCTTGTAATGTAAAAGACAGTATCGAAAAATTATACATTCAGGAATCAGTACTAAGGTCAAAGCATGGCTACTGATAAATTCAGAATGATATCCAGCACAACATTTAGGATGGCTTTAGTGGTGAAACTTTCAAGCAACTAGCTGCAAGTTGTGAGCTGCGTGGAACATGATTTCTTTGCAACTTGACAGTTTCACAAAGCAATTTTTTAAAAAAAAGAAACAAAGCTGCACACAATCAGTTATTCCACTCGGTACGCAAATCAGAAGATCATACTTTTGATATGTTCCCAATAAAGTCATCTGCAAAGTATAATTTACATATTTGTAGCATTTTTACAGGCTTTTTATATCTGTCTTCTTTTATCCATATATGTCTCTTTACCATATATCACTTGACCTTTTTAACCTGCTCTGCGTATGTTAAGCTGTGCATACTTAATTTGAAAATAGCCATTATGGACATTAATTGATGACTCTCTCATTCTGTCCCGAAAGCAGAAGTTTTATCGAGGAGTGCATCTCTGTCTCTCCGTCTGTAATAATTTTCATGCTTTGATTCCCAAAGGAATCTGAGCTCTGTGTCAAATTAGGACTGCAAAGAAAGGAGAAAATGTAATCTGGTACAAAGAAGAATAAATGCTGGCACAAGCAGCCATTTACTTATTTTTTGTCCACTGATCCAGTGAATACAGTTAGAAATTTTGTTGTTGTGATTATGATCACATATCATCCTGACTGTCTGTTTCATGAAACTTGTTTCACAAAGTTACCACTGTTGCAGACGAGTTCCACTTTACATTACTCAACTCAAGTGCATGAAAATTTCACCGCACATAGCCAGTTTTATTTTATTTGGTAGTATCACAATGCTAACCAAAGCAGTGCTATGGTTATTGAATTGTTATAGCTTAGTTTGGCACCTCTGAATTTCTATATTTCTATTCACACCAAAGCACGAATTTTCAAATGTTAAATATATCGAACAAAAATGATGTAACCATGGCTTCAATCGTGCTCTAAAGGAAAAATTAACAGTGAGAGAAAAGACACAACATAGCCTGATATTCATTACACTGTTACACTGTATGTAAAATGCTTAGGAAATGGGTCACACCTTAGGTTAATTTTGTTTCTATTGTTTCTAGCAGCACAACGTCACATATGTTCCTGAATAAAACTCCTTAGCTGTATGTTTTAGGGCGCGTCTGACCATCTGAGCCACTTCAGTATGTACAAGTTGACTGAATCGAGAGTGAAACCTAGAGCACTGAATTGTTTACCATGTTACAGCATAAGCATAAGACGTTCAACGCACAGGGCAACACTTCTGGGCCTAAAGTCAACACGAACAGAAAGCCGGGCCGATGCTGTACTGCTGTCACTCCCCAGTGCAGAAAGGCTATAAACTAGGCTAATGAGACTGATGAGCAGCCATGGGCAAAATACAGCCACAGAGGAAATCCTTGCACAGACTGTCACTGCATTAGACAAAGAGAAGCCAGCACTTCCTTTTGTCTTCTTCGGTCTGCTGCGTTTTACTTGCTGTACAATTACTGTCACAGCTCTATTCACTTCCCTCTACTCGAGATCTCTCCTTTTCACTTTCTCCCCATCTGTCAAACTAATGCCATGCTTTCAGTCTTCGAGTGAAGATAAAGACGAGCAGAAGTGAGAGAACATTCTGCAAAACAATTTGCTGAAAAGAAACTAAACAATAATCAAGGAACAGCAAACCAAACCTTTTCTCAAAACACCACGCACAGCTGGACCGACGTTACAAGAAACACGACTGAACATTTGGAAAATTAGAATTACAGCTTGGGTCAGGCAGGTCAAACTGGGGACCTTCCGGGCCAAAGGGCTGCAGATATTAGCGTTTATCCCTCATCTAACGCTCTGAATTCAGTTCATGAAGGCCTTGCTAATTAGTAAATGAGTTGAATCAGGTGTGTTTAATGAGGCAGCGAGTTAAAGTCTGCAGTGTTTTGGCCCACGAGGACTGGACCCTGACACATGTGGCCTGGGAGAAAGAATAACGCTCCATACCATGAAAAAAAAAATTGATGTAGGATGTAAACAGTTAAATTTTCAAAATGTACCATTCAGTTCATATATGACAGCCAAGCTCAAAAACAGCCCATATTGAATTAACTATTTTTGTAATCTGACAAAAAACAGCACTTTTACATATATCTGCTCATTCAGCCAACATCAGTCAAAGAGCGTTTCAGCCTGGACTGCTTTCTAAATACAGGGCAGCCAATCAGAACAGAGGTGATTTACATATCAGTTTTAAAGTGACAGTAAAACAGCCTGTTTAATTCTAAGTGAGAAAGAGAGGTTGGAAAATGGTGATGTAAATATGAATTAAAACCCCTTTTGTTACATAAACCCACAAACCCACCAAGAATGAACAGAGGCTTGCATCTCAAGACTGATGTCATTTGAGTCACACTAATAGGTGACTATTCACTGTGCTTTCCCTCATTGAGAGCAACATTAGCATTATTAAATGAATAGTTCAGACCGTAATCACCAGAAACTACCTCCTTAATAACATTAGTTTTGACATATAAATTATGTCAAATTTATATAATTTACATTTTCCATCTGTGAACTGCCATCTGTACTACAGTCAATCATCCGTTAATCATCACAATACTGGCCTCTGCAATACTGACACAGTAAAAGGCTACAATATTCAAATCAGCCCTCAAACAAACCAAAATGATGTTGTGTGTGCTGTGAGCTGTGACTAAGCTCAGACATTCCAGACGAGGGTTTCTGTGGGTGCTGTGATGAATGAGGGCATTCACGTGATCCAACAAATGTAAATAACGCTGGTCGAGGCCAGTTTTTAGGAGGTCACGTCAAGCATTCATCAATATGTTTTTAATATTTTACAAGGCATAACAACCACAGTATGTAGCAGTGTAATTACAATATGGAATTCTGTGGTACTCAAACTTATGGACAGCCAGCACTGCCTGTCTGCACATTGTTATCCTAAGGCTCTGGTGTGCATTAGAAACTGATCCCAGCTGTAAACTGAAAGAGCTGAGCCAGACAGTCCTAATTCTGCCCATAGGCTGCAAGTAACAGAGACAGACCCCACACTGGAGGAATACAAGGTGTGTCAGCACATCTTTCTGGGTGCAACTGAACTGGAGCCTAATAAGATGGTATATTCTTGTGACGAATAACAATATGCTTTTTGTATATAATAAGTCACCAATACTTATAGAACACTAAACTGCATGTATCATATAAAGGACAGATTTAGACCAATTGCACGAGCCTATAAACAACAACCTGTATACAGTATTTGCATTAATTGCATAGTAACAAGCAGCTAATAGGACGCAAGCCTATTATCTTAGTTTATTCATTTCTACCATTAGAAAGTTCAACCCTGAGATCTAAATCTATGCTTAAAACTGCATCAATTCATCACGTAGCTAAATTTCAGTATATGTAAAAAAACTGACAAGGGTAATTTATAATATTCATGAGACACAAACAAATATTTCCACAAGCAAGACAGATGTGTTGGTACTTACTGCAGCATTTATAATGCTGCATAAGCCTTTCATGATAACTAAGATAAGTTGTCATAACATTGGCTGAGGTTACATGGCCTCTCTCTAACCTATTGGTAACTAGCAAAGATACTTTCTCTAGATAGACAAAGCACTTTTTGTACGTCGCTCTGGATAAGAGCGCTTGCTAAATGCTGTAAATGTAAATGATGATTGTTGGAATTAGCCTTTATAAACATTTATGTAAGTTTATGCCAGTTGTTATGAAAGGATTATGTAGGTGTCTTGTAGCCTTACAAATGCTGCCCTTCAGTAAAGTGTCACAATTTTTTCATATTCAAAGACTAATATGACTTTAATTGAACTCAGCTGGATTACACTTAGTCTCATCACACCAAAAGGTTACCACAATATACGACGGATAATAGCCTAGAACAGGGGTTCTCTCAACCTTTAACACCACAAGGCCTATATGTCTGTCACAAAATGTAGCTTTTTTGCTTAAAAACTTCTTTTTTGGGAAATTTTTAACACAATGTGTCGACTCCTGCAATATGTGACGTTTATCAGTGAGCATAAAATATGAACAGAATGGTAGCAAATTAAGTGGAATTTCTTTTCTGTTGTGAGTGGAAAGCTGGAACATTGGGGGATGAGTCAATAGACAAAAAATTGACAGAGCTTTTGTGCTTTTTTTTTGTGGGCCTCATATTAATGTCGTTTACCCTTCGAAAACATTTTATAGATCTTTTTTACTGTTAAGTCAATTCTTATTTATTTTTATTTTATTTTTATAATTTTTTTTTTATTTTTATGACAAAGTGCCATTGCAGCCACAGTACAGACCACTGGCACCCCCTCAGGACTGGCCTGAGGAACACCAGAGGGTGTTTCATGGCCCACTTGTGGGTCACGGACCAGCGGTTCAGAAACCCTGACCTAGACTATGCTAAAATGTCAATTACTCTAATTTGGCATGGAACAGAATTTAAAGGAGACCAATTTTACTCTTGTTGCTCAGTTTAATGTACTTTTTTGTGCTCTTTGAAAGATACCTGTGATGAGAGAAGGAAGAAAATACTTCTGCTTTTATTCACGCATATAATTCTATATGCATGTTTAAATAAACTTATATAAACTTCAAGATCATTTTTACACACTACTCATTAAAACTCACTAAAACTCAACACTATCACGCTTTATCTCTTTTCAAACTCACTGTTTTCGAGCTGATAGATACGAGGTTTAAAAAAACAAAGACTAGGACAGTAACATTAGCATTTGTCTGTTTATCTCAAAGACTTACTCTCTCTGGGTAAATTTCAAGCCACATGTGATCTACTGTGGTTTCCTGTGATCTCTACACGGCTTTAATTTAATGTAGCAATAGCAAAATGCAGAGTACCACCAAACACAAATTATTATTATTACTATTGTTATTATTATTATTATTATAATATTACTGTGGTGATGCCATCTTGCAGACTTAGCAAACACATAGGAATTTAGCATTAACTGTCCCATATTGACCCTTCAGAGACATCTACACAATGTGTGCTTATCTTCTACTGTATCATCATTCTGATTAAGGTCTAGTAACTGCATTATTTTTTAAGAGCTTAGCCAAGAAGAGACGTCTTCAGTCGTAAAAGGGATAGAAAAATTCGGGATGCAGAAAACAAAACAGCAAAGACTTCACGTTTTATGATTTCTCAGTGGAACATACAGTGACAAGTACGCATATGTGAATAATCAAGTAAATGTAGGTTTGCTTCCTTGATCGCCTCTCAGCAGTAATGTGAGGTGTACTTGCTTTTTTTCCTTAATGTTTAAAGAAGTATTCCACATCCTCTTGGCTTATATGCTGGCATTTGTTTCAGGGATTACACTTTTCTACGGAGAGCAGTCATAGCACAGTGTCATACTGGATGTGCATGCATGTGCAAGAATGTAAAGCTAGCCAAAAAAGACACCATACAACAACATCCTGTTTCCTAAGCGTGACCAAACTAACACACTGTGACCTGCTGCGCGATCCTACACACCATGTCCTGTTACTATTAGCACCTATCCTGCACACTTCCTCTGGAACATGGGTTGGAAAATCCGCCTCAAATACTGCACTCAGGGGGAACCATGGTTAGGACAGTGACCCTGCTCAACCGCCAGCTACAGAAAATAAACCATTAAACACCCCGACAAGGCCTATCATTATCTATCTATCTATCCATCCATCCATCTATACACACGCACATACATACATATACACATACATATATCCCATTTAAAGGGGATAATTTAATTTCGAGCTGAAAACGTTCATTCAGAGTGGTTCATTATAGATAAACTTATCTTAGAATTACTTACATTGTATATCTACAACACAAAAAAGCCATTTTCCTTACTATCCAGAAGAAGCAGTGAATCTACAGGCTTTTTATGGGTAATATTGATAAATCATGATAAATCTGAAAGAAAAAAATAAAATTCTCAGGAGATTGTTTTGCCTTACAGTACCCTTCATGTAACCCTCTACTCAGCATATATTTAATAATATATTTTAGGTCAAAACAAAAATTTATCAAACAACAAAAACAACACCCGCACATATAAGGCAACATATTCATAATCATTTCATGTACTTTCACTGATGTAGCTTTTAGAGCCAGTCTGGTTCCAATCACCACCACTGTGAACAATTCTGACTCTCTGGAACAGAGCATTTCACATAACATCATTCTGAATAAATCACTGAAATATGCAAAAATTTTGAAAAAAAAACAAAAAAACAAAAGCACTTAGGCGTCTAAAAGTAGGCTCTCATACTGAAACTACTCAAACACTTTGCTAGCCTAAAGGAAGAAATGCACAGCTAACATTATCACATCACATGTGAGAGAGTCCTATTTCAGAACAGATTTGTTACAGGATTGAATCATTTCTTCTTGTTTTTCCCCCCTTCGTACATCCAGTCCACAACACTGTGCTGATATTTTGGGCTGATACTGTAATCCATTGACACTGATGTGCCATCTCTACCTATCCCTGAAGCTTTTTAATGATAGTCTTAAGTTGCAGCATGAATGCCAGACAAACATCAAGCCAGTGCAAGTTTGTATCTTTTCAATTCATCTCTTAGAAAAGTTTGGTTAACATTTTGCGCAACATAAAGTGTCAAAACGAAACTTTAGTTCAAACATATGCCTCCTAAATCAATATTCATAAATGAGTCATTCCCCAAAAAAAACCTCAAAACATTTACATAAATATCTGAGTGTCACAGGAACAGTGCTCATATTATTTAGTAGATCAGTTGAGCTCTACACAGTACAGCAAAAAGTTTTTAATAGTTTTTTGAGTATTTTTCCTAAAAAAAAAAACAAAAAAAAACAAAGAGGAATCATTACGTTTTACTCATTTTAAATTTTAAAGGTTGGGTTCAGTATTTGTCAAGTTTGTGAGAATAACCCAAATATGGTTTTAAGAGACTGGTCACACGACCCAACCCACAGGAGCATTTGAAGATCATGTGGTTTCTACTCAAAGCCCACAAAAAAATTCATTCTCTGTTGCACCTTTATGACAAATGCGATGATCATTTTATCAGCCCAAATTATCAGGTCATCAGAAAGTTAACTACTCAAGTTAGAAAAACACTTGTTTTATCCAAACCTAAGAGGTTAAAAAAGAAAAAAACTAGGCCTGTATGACATTTACGATTTGGTATCATCACAATACCAAAATGGGTGGTGTCAGTGTGGTGTCAGTGTGGTGTCAGTGTGGTATCATAGCACTTTTTTGCATATGCTAATTAACTACAGCCCTTACACAAAACAATTAACTACATGTGATACAGAAAGCAGCACAGGCTAACCAAAAAATACTATAACCGCCAATCCTGCTCAGTGTCTAGGAAACCATTTTGAAAGTCACAAGCTTTCACCTTGCTCTGTTTCCCTGATTACGTCTGGCATTGCTCCAACATGACATCACATTAATTTAATCGAAAATGGCACACAAAGCATTCTACATCCACACGAACACAAACACACAGCAATTACAGCATATTACTGTCTCTGCCACTCCGCATCAGCAGATGCTTGAGATTCCTTACATGCAGCTACAACAGTAGCTCTAAACATTCGATCGCAGTGTTTTTGCTACGGAGCCAATACGCTGAGTAAGAACAGCTAAACAGCATTATTCAGGGCAAACAAGCAGGCTTTCCTGGCTCCATGCTAAGGACAGACAGTGGGGACTCTTTGTAATGTAGGTCAGTCCTGTTCAATGCCACTGTCTGGGCTTTCTCTCTGTTGCATAGAAAAAGAGTTCCTCACTGAATGAGAGCTACACACCATTTAAGGACAGCGCCTCTGGTGGGAAGCATTAGTCTTTTGGTTGACACCTGCCCAAAGAACGGCTTAGGCCTGACAGAATTAAGCCAAGAAAGCTACAGGTGGGCAATATAACAATATGTATCGTTATCGTGATGTAATTTATCAGATTATATCCCGTTTCTGAGCATATAGTGGACATTGTCAGTACACTGCCCAACTGCATGCTTCATCACAAACAAGGTATAATTAGTCCTGTTTAGTGCATGTGTGTGAAAGGGTGACTAAAAATTAATATATTCATTTAAAAGATCTTTATCATGCAAAATCCCATTTTCATTGCCTTTTTGAAATAAAAAGCAGCAAACGAACACAATTTAAGTTTCAAAATGTACCATTCACTCCTGAGTCCATACAGACCACATTTGGAAACTAAGCGGCGAAAACAGCTCGTTTTGAATTCACTGCTTCTGTGATGTCATGAAAACCTGCACATTTACATTTACATTTACTGACTGGCCTCTTCTTTAAGTCCACCTCCTTGTATCTGCACTCTTTGACCATTTGATCAGCTCCATTGACCATATAGGTGCACTTTGTTCTACAATTACAGACTGTAGTCCATCTGTTTCTCTGCATACTTTGTTAGCCCCTCTTTTACCCTGTTCTTCAGTGGTCAGGACCTCCATGGACCCTCACAGAGCAGGTACTATTTGGGTGCTGGATCATTCTCAGCACTGCAGTGACACTGACCTGGCGGTGGTGTGTTAGTGTGTGTTGCGCTGGTACGAGTGGATCAGACACAGCAGTGCTGCTGGAGTTTTTAAACACCTCAGTGTCGCTGCTGGACTGAGAACCAAAAATATCCAGCCACAGCATCCTGTGGGCAGCGTCCTGTGACCACTGATGAAGGACTAGAGGACGACCAACACAAACTGAGCAGCAACAGATGAGCTGTTGTCTCTGACTTTACATCTACAAGGTGGACCAACAGGGTATGTGTGTCTAATAAAGTGGACAGTGAGTGGACACAGTGCTTAAAAGCTCCAGCAGCACTGCTGTGTCTGATCTACTCGTACCAGCGCAACACACACTGACATGTCACCACCATGTAAGGGAAACACCACACAAATGAGTTATAATCTCTGTTCATGTTGAGCATCAAGAGAGGGCTGAAGACCGTCTCCACTACAGGTCTTGAAATTATAAAAAACTTTAACAAACGACAAAAGTGCAAAGAATAACTCCAAAAATAATCAACGATCAATTGTTCTCTGTTGTCGACAGCATTGGATTTTGTGGCACACCGTAATGGTTTTAGTTTAAAGGTGATTAAAGGTGAACTGTTTTACTGTCAGCTGAAAGAAGATTTTATTGATAATAAATGTGTATTTTCTTTATTACCTTGTAGTTTTTTTATGTTTTATAACATACAATAAAAAAAAGGTTTCATTTTTAGCCAGGTGTGTCTTGATTTTGAGTTCTGGACAGGAATTTTCATTTCATCACTAAGCAGTATAATTGCAAAATTAGCATTATGTCCAGAGGCTGAGTGGCTGCTGTAAGCACTTCAACCTCGGAGGAGCCGAGAGATTAACCTCATCTCACCTCGTATTATCTAGGTCAGAGGAGATGGTGTGGACTCGGCATCTTGACGAACGACACATTCTGCCAAAGCCACGCATGCAAAAGAACGTGATGAGAAGGCAAAACCCTCTGACACATAACTAAGTCTGACACATCAAATAAAAATAGTACAGCAACAGC
Organism: Colossoma macropomum; assembly: GCF_904425465.1. Taxonomy (NCBI): domain Eukaryota; kingdom Metazoa; phylum Chordata; class Actinopteri; order Characiformes; family Serrasalmidae; genus Colossoma; species Colossoma macropomum. Next base: position 35,522,904 of record NW_023494803.1, read on the forward strand.
GGCACAGAGACCAGACATAAGTGGAAGTTTATTGAGGGCAGGACAGATGTGGCTTAAGGAATTGATTTCCATGGAATTGCGGTGAATCTTACGGAGTGTACAAGTGAATTTGCATATAAACACAGAATCGCCAAACAAAACTGTGCCCAATTTTGACACTGACATAATTATAGCATTATGTCAGTGTCTATATTATGAAGTTATATTACAAGAGTTTACTGTTATAACAATTATGAGAATTTCAAGATTTTCATTTTGAAATTGTGCGCACTAAAAAAAAGCGAAAACAAATAAAAAAATAAAACTAAAGAAATGATGACGAAGAGAAAAGAAGTTTGATGCAATTGAAGGAAAACGTAGAAATCCTAATCACAGAAAAACAAGCCAGGAAAAAAAATCCAATCCACAGCACTCCATACAGAGAAGAGTGATTAGAAAAGAGAGCAGACCCACCTATCTGTCTCTCCAGGTCTGCAGCCTCTTCTGGAGTGGCTCTGGGCAGCACCCCGGGGTCACTGAAGCTGGTCCTGAGTAACGTCCCCAACACGAAGAAGAACAGTACACCGCCGATCACAGGGATGGCTGGCGTCAGTGTGTTTGCCAAGAATGGACAGCTATGAAAAAAAGGAAAAAAATTATAATAAAATACACAACTACATCATGTTTTGACTTCAGCTTCAGTTGGTTTTAGCTTCAGTACCAGTTTTAGCATGAATTAGTATCAATCATTCTCTGTAGTGTCAGTATGTCTTATAATCATCAGGAATTCCAGGAAGCAAGTAGCCTATCTATACTTTTATTTAGCACTGAAACAAAGTCCTCTCAGCGAGGCAAGGCTGAAGACTTTGTATGGTTTTTGCTCCACCTTGTAACACTGTTATCTGATCTAATGAGAGTCACATCACAATCCAGTTATTCCTGCACACCTAGGTGCAGCTTACACTAATCACATTACTTTGGATGATGCTGGGCTTTCCCATGTTCCACCTCATTAATCCAAGCAGCCTAACAGCTTTCAAAGTACTGTGTGATGCATGGAATAACACAGAATCTCCACTGACACAGATAAAAAAAAGGCATGACTGCAGTAATTTAAGCAGAATTTCAGAATAAATAATAATAATAATAATAATATAATAATAATAAGAAGAAGAAGAAGAAGAAGAAGAATAACAACAATGTTCAATAAAGTATATGCTCATGTTCATCATTGGTGTACTGTTCATTGTTGCTGTCCAAAAAAAACAAAACAAAAAAAAAACAAGTATCTCCATTTTTGTTTATTTTAATTACATAATTTGAACATGGCAGCTGTCCTTTATATTGCGTGAAAATCATGATAAATAGACAGAAATGCTAAAAAAATCACTTGCAATAAATCCTCTTTAACTTACAGTAAGAGTTACAGTAAACGTTTTTCTTCGGGGAGCAACTATATGTATACTGTATATGTTAGGCTTTTGTCACTGTAATTATGACACTACAGAACTGCTGTAAACATTAAAAAACATGCCACATAATCTAAGCAGGACGGTGAAGAAGAAACTAAGTAGCATGAAAAGTAACAAGGACAACTGAGCATTGACAACAGTGCTCCATCATCCCATTACTGAGTATAGCAAGCTTATGATGATCATTATATTTAATGGGTCTCTCATGCCTGCATCAATATATTGATTGGATCCATTACAGCGGTCTTGATGGAGTCAGACTGGGCAATGTGTCAGGAGGGAGAAATGTAATTCTGACAAGGCCGCTTTTCTTTTTGTACAACAAGCACCACACATGGAATTCCCAGGAACCTGATTTCTGTACTGCAAAGAGAATTCCCCAAAAAGTCTTACAACAAGTAGGCAGAAGCGAATCCTAGGCTCATTAAATATCAGCTCCACTTACTATATAGGTGCATTTTGTAGTTCTACAATTACAGACTGTAGTCCATCTGTTTCTCTGCATACTTTGTTAGCCCCCTTTTACCCTGTTCTTCAGTGGTCAGAACCCCCATGGACGCTCACAGAGCAGGTACTATTTGGGTGGCGGATCATTCTCAGCACTGCAGTAACACTGATGTGGTGGTGGTGTGTTAGTGTGTGCTGCGCTGGTCTGAGTGGATCAGACACAGCAGTGCTGCTGGAGTTTTTAAACACCTCAGTGTCGCTGCTGGACTGAGAATAGTCCACCAACCAAAAATATCCAGGCAACAGCATCCTGTGGGCAGCGTCCTGTGACCACTGATGAAGGACTAGAGGATGACCAACACAAACTGTGCAGCAGCAGATGAGCTATCGTCTCTGACTTTACATCTACAAGGTGGACTGACAAGGTAGGAGTGTCTAATAGAGTGGACAGTGAGTGGACAGTGCTTAAAAACTCCAGCAGCACTGCTGTGTCTGATCCACTTGTACCAGCACAACACACACTAACACACCACCATGTCAGCATCACTGCAGTGCTGAGAATGATACACCACCCAAATAGTACCTGCTCTGTGAGGGTCCATGGGGGTCCTGAGCACTGAAGAACAGGGTAAAAGAGGGCTAACAAAGTATAGAGAGAAACAGATGGACCACAGTCTGTAACTGTAGAACTACAAAGTGCACCTATATGGTAAGTGGAGCTGATAAAATGGACAATGAGCGTAGAAACAAGGAGGTGGTCATAATGTTATGCCTGATCGGTGTATATATAGAGGCTATCTTCCTGTCATTTAATCAATTCATTTATTCATTTCTCTTTCCCCCAGAGTGCTCCCCATTTTCTGGATTCTGGGCTAGCCCTTGCTTGACCTTGAATCAGATCTGGTATGCTGACCTTTGCGTGGCTTACAATAAGCCATGACTTCAATGTTTGTAATACAGTGTCCTTGTGCATGTGTGTGTATATAGCCTACATGTATCAGGTGACCGTTTGTGTACTACACTATGCAGCACTGAGCACAGATAGGGTTTCCTGTAATTCTGTGCTTCAGTGAGCTTTACAGAGAGCAGAAAATGGAGACGCCTGGCAGATTCCTGTACAGTACCTTATTCTCTGACTGAATGAACAGGCAGGTGCAGAGAGATCACGTAACAAATCTTTCATGCTGCAGAATCTTACGTAACTATTATCATCATCATCATCATCATTATAATTATGGACGTTATTGATGTACTCAGTACTGTGAATTCCCCTACTAGTCCTATTGCTTTTTGTTTGTCTGCAGAATGGACCCTTCAGGTCATTACGTGCAGAAGGGGCAGAGTGAGTGCTTAACTCTAGTGAAGATGGACAGCAGCATCATGCTGAAGCCATTAGAGATGGGCAATTTGGGACTTCATTTTTCCCTTTTCCTCCTCAGCACAGATCAATATATCTGTAGCGCTCTGAGCACCTCCAGTGCTGTCCTGTGGGTTCTGCAATACAGTCCTAAATGGTAACAAATAATAGAAAATAAAGGACACAATCAGAAAGGCAAACCTCCAAACACGTTCACTGACTTCATTTACAACCCTCTGAACAAGCACTGCTACCATTTCCATTCCTAAAGCCTTCTAATCACGCCACCTAGCAATCGTCTTCCCAGCCCCTGCAGTGTGTCTCACGCTACAGTGTTCCAGTACTATACTGGGATTTCGGAGTGTTTCGGTTGTCATGGAGATAAAAACTACCTACAGAGGAGGATGTGGTATATTGGGGTTGGGGGGTGGTGTTACCATGGCAACTGTTGCAGAAGTTATTTGAATCTTTCCAGTCTTTCCAAGAGCATCAAGTGACCAGCTTAAGTAGTCGTCCAGTTAAGGCACTGCAGCGGTCAGATCTGTCACTGGGACACATGACATATGAGTTCCAGTGGTGTCTTGTCACTCTCACTCATAGCCAGAGGTTGATAAAAATGCAAGTGTGTCACTAGCAAAACCACAAAACCAAGTGAAAAATCATACTTAACAACAAGGTATACTACAGGTCAGGATTCGCACAGTATTACAAAGAAAAAAAAGAAATCATAAGAACTATAATGACTTCATACACACACACACACACACACACACACACACACACACACACACGCCAAGTGAATTTGCTTGAAAAAACTGAAAACATTAGTATTACAATAAGTAAAAATAACATAAATAAGTACAGATTTCACACATGTCAATGTGTTTGTCACATTTCCAAACCTCTCTAGACGGAAGCCCAGAATTATTAGTATTTTTTATTGTTTTTTTTTTGGTATCATCCAATGCCTTTTGTGGCTAGGCAGTACTTTACTATGGTAAACCTGTGCACTGCTGATGGAATTTAATAAATCCGTGTGATAGATCCATGTGTGCTGTATATATATGTATATATGTATATATATACATACATACATACATACATTATCACCACACATATGTGTATATATATATATATATATATATATATGATGTATGTATATATATATATACACACACACACACACATACATATACATATACACACACACACACCACACATGGATCTTTTGACACAACTGAAACATGAAAAGACCTGTTGGCCTTTGCATTGTGTGTAAATTTCATGACGAATGGACCAAAAGAAATGGCCCAAAAATTCTTGCAAAATAAGTCTGGTTCCACTGACTTACATTAAAAGTAAAGTATGTTGTTTCCTTCTCCTGTAAAGTTGTCATTTTGAAGATGCTAAGGGACAGGGGCCGTATCTTTTGTGCTATGTTTAGAGTGAAAAACGAAAACAGCAGTCCCTCTGTGTAGTCAGCTGCAGTCTGAGGTACTCCAGCTTGTTATCGAGGGAGTCGATATAAGAGAGTAATACACAAGGAACCCCACACAGACCAGACCAACTGTCTTGCTTACACACATCGCTCACACTGCCTGCTTCTGACAATGCTATCTGGTGGGATTGCTGAGCCTGGCACTGACAGCATGAATGACTGTGATTTTTACCAAATTCCAGCAGTGACTGGCCGTGTTAGATGTAAGCATGGGTGTACGGGACTCACATATAAGACAAATGACTTGAGAAAATTAGACGAGAAACATCTAGTCCCATTCTTGCTGCTGCGTGCGAACATTTACACATCTCTTTAGGGCTAGAAACCAATATTAACAGAGGTTTATCTAGATATTGTTCAATTCTTTTTTATGGTTTTGCAAATTAAAAAAATAAATAAATACTGACTTCAGTTGCTAAATATGGTGCTTAAAAGTTACGTTCCAGAATAATAAGCCACTGTTTACCTACACCAATATGCTTACTTATGTATGTACCATTGATTATTAGGGGGAAAAAAAAACAAAAAAAAACATCACTGCTGGAACCAAGCCTTGCATTTCTGTTTTTGTCTTATTTATTTATTTATTTACTTATTTACTTAGTTACTTGCACAGTTAGCCAGCGGCCCTGTCAAAATTACATTTTGAATGGACCAACAGAAATGGTCCAAAATGATCTGTTCTTCTTGGTACGTTACATTCCATTGAAAGTTAACATTTTTCCTTCTCTGTAAAGTTGCTTTTTGGAGACAATACGCTCTCAGAAATAAAGGTAGTAAAACTGTCTCTGGGGCATAACTGTACCATAATCCACTGAAGTTACATTTTCTAAGTTGAACTGACTCCACACACCCCGTCTCGTCTCCAGGCTTTTTCATTTACTGTACTGTTCTAAAACATTCAGTTAGGAAAAAAGTACAAATACATACTTTTCACCTGGAAAAACGTATTTAAGGTTCACAACTGGACCTTAAAACCACTGTACAGCCTTTGAGGGAACTTTTACACTGTTAACTTCTATATTGTTTAACATTGTTTCTCACTGTTTACATTGAGTGTATAATATATATATATATACACACACACACACACACACCCACACATACACAGTATCATAATACACACTCAAACTCATTTTTTTTGCCACTACTACTGTAGAGTTACTTACATATCTATCAGTAGACCCATCAAGCAACTCTGCAATACTATTTGTGCAAAAATGCTTTTCTGAATAAATCATCTCAGGGAGGCATCTTGTGATCTTGATGTGCATTTTCTGACATAAGCTGGCTTGAAGGCTTAAGCTTATGCATTTGCATTTTGCATGCAAAGAGTGAGAGCTAACCTACTCTAATTTTGTTAATCTGAGCTACGCAGAATCCAAACGCCTGAAAAACACACAGGCTGTTTGCTCGTCTGTTCCTGGAAAGAACTGTGCATTTCACATTACTTAAAAGCTGAGCGTGATGGACGGACATTAAAAGACAAAAACAAATCCGTCAAGAGACACGACTTTGTGTACACAATGGGATTCTGGGGTGGTGTCTCAGACAAAGAGGCTGAAAACACAGAACACAAAGCCTGGTAAAGCTCAGTTACTCTGTACATTATATAGTGCAGATATAGTGTAAACACCCATGTTTTTGATCGCAAACAAAAAGAATATCAGAGCCACAAAACTATGGCAACAATTTCTTAGAGTTAACCACAAGGATAACCATTCATACACTTCATTTTGTCTTTCAAACCAAAGAAAATATTTTGGCCACTAGAATAAACATGAATTCAGACAAAAACAAAAATATTTTTGGAGTTATAAAGTATAAAGGCAGCACCACTGTTTTATGCATAGCCTCAGCCATTCAAGACAAACATACTGTTAATGGTTTCTAAAGGTTTTTCATTTACTTATTGTAATAAAATGCACTTATTTGGTTTAAAATCAGGGGTTTGGTCCTTTGACTCACCCATCAAAGCAAAATGCATGATTTCAAATACCCAAACGCTAGTTTGGTAAAACAAACTAAACTTGTATGAGCATTTCAAAAGTTCTTCCTTCAGCTCTAAATTCACAAAAAAGACAACAAAATAATAAACAAATGAAACCACACCATGACTAATAACATACTCATGTACTAAAAACTAGTGATGCAAGGTGATTTGAGAATACACCACCATCACTAACAGTTACCCAAACACTGAACAAACTACACCGAACAACTACTTTTACACCCACAGCTTGATTTGCATGGACGAGTCAGTTCTTTTTTATATCAGAGAAGGAAAAGTGAAAGAGAATTTAGGGAGCGGATTGTCATTTTAAACACCTGACAGTTCTGTTCTTGTTTATTGATGCTGTTGCTGCGCTCTCTAAAGCAGACAGACAGAGATCAGGGAGTGTCACACCATCTGGACTGAGTGGGTGTTTTTCATGTTCACAATCAGTTTCCATTTTAAAGGATTAAAGTCTGATGCCTAGACACAGACTAATCAAACATGCAGTCGGCAACATCTTGACTTCATTGTGAGTTAACGACCACAAGACTGTTTACAGGCTAACAAAGCAGTGAAAACAGGGAGAATGGAAGTAAAATGGACAGAAAAAGAGCTCAAGATATAATTTACAGGCACAACGTTTTGGGCTGAAATAGAAGAACCATTTTCTGGAATTTTAATATTTCCAAAAAATGCTGGATTTTAGGGATGTACAAGGATATTGCAAATAGATTTGTAGCGCCAAATTATTTGCTTGAAAGATCATCCGACAGATGTTTAAATTTGACCAATATTCGATTAAGTATTTATTGAATGTTTAGAATACTGTGTTAAAATGATTGCATTTTATTCAATTTACTGCATTTGTAACCACCCAGAAACAAGCGTTTTCTCCATAATGCTAATTCAGATAGATGTAGTCTTAAATCCTACATTTTATACACGCTTATCTATCAACATCAGCAGATATCAGTGCACCCCAAGCAACTTTGGCGCGCCGTTTCTTACTCATTTCAATAGAGCTCTGCATCATCGCATGGTGCATGATGGGTTGTGGTGTGGTTCTGCCTCGCCACACATCGAGCAGGTTCAGCAGACATCATCTTCATGCAAATGAGCGTCAGGCAACGGAAGACTGTTCACGAACAGCAAACGACAACATCTTTCTTTATCTTCTTAGAATTCATGGCAGTTCGGTATAATAATGAAAATATCAGATTTTATACATATTGCGATACTACGTTTCAGCAGTACTGCTTAGCACTACTGCGACAAGTGCTTGTGAGTGACCCGATGTGGAATGACCCCAAGAACCTGGAACTGTGTCAAATCCTCTTGAAACAAGCCGGCATAAGCAGCTACACTCAATTACACAAAGCCAGCTGAGGGAGGCATGAGACGGGTGTAGAATACAGCAGCGCTGCTGTCAATACAATAGTGCCTCTGGCTTCAGAGTGGGCACTGGATCTGGTGTGGAGCCGGATGACAGCAAGGATTGTGCTCAAAGCTATGAATAGAAGCTAAAGAAGCACGGCGAGAAAGTAAATAACAAGGAAAGGGCGAGGTGACTAAAGCAGATGACTGGCCCTCAGTATCGATACCATTCCAGTTCACAGTACGTCACTGTAACTCAGCAGATGTTTGTTATACACTACTAATCAGTGAATATGGTGAACACAGGTCACATCCGCTGTTAATTCAGCAGTACAGACCTGATGCAGTGGTTCATTGGCTCAGCTACACCGCATTTGTTCAGCAGAATGGTCATCAAGGAAGGGGCAATGGATGTTTCATCTTTGGCTAGGTTGATGGTTTTGGGAGGGGCAATGCATTGTGTAGCTATGACCACTTTCTAAAAACAGCAAACGACAGGAATTGTAAGAGGTGTAGCCCAACAAAAAGAGACAGGGGACTACTGGAATGCAACAGAAAACAGAGTCCAGAACACTTTGTCCTCAGGCCCTTTCTACAGACCATATGATGAGCACTCTCAAAGTTCAAATTCAATGGTATTAAGCAGGGGTGCCCAATCCTGGTCCTGGAGATCCACCACCCTGGACAGGTTAAATCCACCTCACCTGGCTCTGATGTTCAAATGCACCTAAAGACTTTCATTACCTTGTACAGGTGTGTTAAAGTAAGGTTGGAGCTAAACTCTGCAGGGTGGTAGATCTCCAGGACCAGGATTGGGCACCTCTGGTATTAAGTCTAACTTATGTAGGCTCCAAAACTTGTGGTCAAAGGCAAATTTTCTACTTCCTGCCCCACCCAAACACCATCCTTTAACCCCTATAACCTGCTCAAAAACCGGCACCACCACAAACACAGCAGTGCAGGTTTACATAGTTTACAACAGTCAAACCTGAAGAGGCTTCAGAATGATTTCTGGCCTACTTCCATGTTATTCTCCCCCTGTGTGATATAATTATGTATTTTACAAACACAGAAAAAGGTTTCTTAGTAGTGATAGTTTCTTTCATGGAACGGAGCTACACTCACAAGAATCAGGAGGAACCCAAGCTGCTCAGAAAGCTGCATAAACCATGTAATCACAATCACATCTCTTCATCGTTTCAGCTAAAGCACACAACATTTATCAGCCCTTTTCCGTTTGGGATTGAGAGTGGGCAAACACAGAGATGTACAGAAGTCTTTGTTTTCGTTTCCACAGAGTGATGATTAACGCCTAAGTTACAAATAAAGCAACTGCTCAGGGCTTCTGTAATATTATCCCTTTGTTGTTACGTCTGAGCTACAGCAACATAAGAAAGCCTTGGGAAACAAGAAAACACTGGTACTTCTATATCCCCACAACAAGCTACATTCTATTCATTTTTAAACCGATGTGACTAAAGCACTGTAACTACAGCTCGTACCAGATATTCAGGCATCATGAAAGTCACAGCCACTTTTACCTAGAGATTCCTATGGACATTTTGGGCTGACAGAGGCATTATAAAGGAGGAGAAAGTTCACTGGTTGGAAACTGAAAAATAAAAACTCTAATCTGCTCTACGCAGATTTGAACAGAAGCCAAAACAAGCTGAAAAAGACAGGTTTTTGTGTGTTACTTGAGCCAAACCTTATAAACCATTCATGCAATTCGTCAGATTTTAGCCGCGATTTCAAAGATGCTTTTGAAAAGTTAATGTGGCTTTCAGGTTTCAGTTTTAGGGTCTCTTCCCATTCATGCTTTCGTAATAATGGAAATAACTTGAATGGGTACTTGGAACTTGGTAACCTCTCAAAAAAAACATTCCTCTTAGTTTCGGTTAAATTAAAGAAATAAATCCCATGTGTGCAGGAGTGTGGATTACAACCCCATTTCCAAAAAAGTTGGGACGCTGTGCCAAGTGTAAATAAAAACAAAATGCAATCTCATTAGAAATAGTACAAAGACAACATATCAAGTGTTGAAACAGAAATTTTATCGTTTATTGAAAAGTATTCGCCCATTTGGAGTTTGATGCCAACAACACGTTCCAAAAAAGTTGGGATGGGGGCAACAGAAGGCTGCTAAAGTTATGTAATACTAAAACACCTGGTGGTTAATTGGCAACAGGTCAGTAACGTGATTGGGTATAAAAAAGAGCATCTCAGAGAGTCGGAGTCTTTCAGAAGTAAAGATGAAGAGGGGCTCACCACTCTGTGAAAGACTGCACGAGCAAATAGTGCAATAATTCAAGAATAACATTTTTCAAAGTGAATCAAATTCAAAATAGGCATATATTTTTCAAAAAACAATCAAATTTCTCAGTTTCAACATTTGATATGTTGCCTTTGTAGTATTTTTCCTTTAAAAACATGGTTTGCATGATTTGCATATCATTGCATTCTATTTTTATTTACATTTTGCACAGCATCCCAACATTTTTTGGAAATGGGGTCGTACACTGACAGACTTGTTAATGTTAAAGGAATGGTTCCCTGAAAAAGGTTCTCATTGTCCCCTTACTCGCAACATATTCAAAGGGCCAGGATATGTTTGCTGTCTGAAGTTTGCTTCTTTAGTTTTGCATTGGAGCTACAAGGCTAATAAAGCTAACAAGCAATAGAAATCCATGTAACTCAAAATATATCTAAATCACGTAGACTTTTATTATATAATCGTTGTAGCTCGAGTTCTGACCTAAAGCACATGTCTTGAAAGTTCAGTTAAGATTTTTTTTGGTGAAAAAAAGCTTGTGGTTTGACAGAGGTACACAAAGTCAGCACGTCTCATAGGTTATTACAGAGTAACATTCAATTATTAGAAAGGTGGCTATACTCAGAGCATCTCCTCCAGAGAAGCTCACCCAGCTAAGTGTAGAGATGTGCCACTGTAATTCAACAAGAGCACAGCTGAGCTGGAAAGATGTCAGCTTTCCACTTCTCCACTGATGTAAGTGATACTCTAGACAAACAGGATGTCTGAGACCATGCAGCGCATAGTACTACACATTAGCCCTCAGAGTCGCTAGGTGGAAAATGAAACACTGATCTTATAGTCTGGGGCTGTCACTACTGATTATAGGTTTAAGTCAGTAATTTGGTGAATATTTGGATGATTAATTAAGTAATCTGTACTTTTTTGGATTAGTACTTGAGTAGTCATTAACTGAACAACAAAACACCATGCAAAGCCATTCAAGCCTTAGGGATTTTCTACTGAAAAACATACAAAGGAAGCCTTTAAAAAATATATATAAATAAATATATAAATAAAATTTGCAACAATATGTCGCAAAATTTACCACCATTGACACCAGTAGGACTATTTAAAATGTGCATTATCAGGGTATCTGCATGAAACAGCAAATGCATTTTGAGGAACCTTTAAATCTGTCAGTCAATTTAATGCATTTTAAGCTATTTTTAATGTATTTCTGAGAAATATTTAGTGCTGCCAGTCACCTTCGCATGGCTGTGTATATCATTATACAGCAGTGTGTAATGCAGGAACCTTCACTTTATAAGTAACCTGAGTACCACTGCTATGATAACATTGACAATTTTCTGCTTCTAAGGGAATTTCAATGTTCGGTTGGTGCCAAGCTAGCAGTGCTGTTCACTTCCCACACAGAGTTTAACACTCCTTACACCAGCTCTGCTTAAAACACAGGCATATGAAGCATCTGAAGCTCGTAAGACATTTAAGCAGCATTCTCTATGTTGTATGTTTGCAGTTTCACTATGAACCCTTTGGTAAATCCAAACAGCTTTACAATACCTAGAGGAGACCATTTATCATTCAGATTTCAGACTAATTACTAAGCAAATTCACTTAGAACATAAGTTTTAATCGAGTAATCTGTTTTAATCAAGTAAATGAGACGGCCTTACTGTGGACATGCGCTGTATATCTTTAGTAGGCAAGTACACATTAAAACTAACTATTTCTTCTCATGTTCCTTCACTTGATTACATTCTTCTGGGGACTGTTCAGCTAAAACATGAATGCACACATCATAACAACCACACTAAAAGGACAGCAAAGAGCAGGAACAATTCCTGTGCACAGATGGATTTGATAGAAAATAGTGCAGTTAGCCGACCATAACCATCTTTACAAAGGAACAGCCTAGAGTTACTGGAAGGCAGTTAAAGACTCTATGGCTTAACCCCATTTCACCCCTCGCCCCTACCATTTAACCCTCAGCCCTCCGTTTTGTGAGTTCATGTCTAGAGGTAGGGTGTCCAGATTTTAGTTGAGATAGAGGGGTAGGGTGAAGTGTTGGGGCTACATGGCCCTCCAAACGGAGGTTTTTCAGAGGCACAATCCAAACAGAGTGTTAAGGGGAAAAAAAGAAAAAGCCGGCAAGATGGCTGCAGGAGTGACCAAAGAAACCCACAAATGTGAGAATTTTCTCCATTACAAAATTACGATAACCACTGTGTTCTTAGTTTAATGTTGTTTCAATGCATTATGATCGTTTTCTTCATATCAAGCATAAAAAATTGCTAATATATGCTAATGTTTCGGTAGCCAGCTAAATTTCTCGCTCCACCTTAAATAGTCCAGCCTGAAGCACCAAAATGTAACTGCTGCTCCATTTAAGGTGGAACGGGAAAATTGGAACAAAAAAGCTGGAGAATAGCTGAATTCAGCTTCATATTACTGAAGAATTAGGGGTGGGTGATAACAAAATAATTGTTGTGCCCCCCCTCTTTGAGAGCATATGATACCCTAAATGTAACTAAAGCCCAGCAGTGAGGAGCTGAACTTTACCCTCCTCTGCTATCACTGCAGACTGGCAGGGTCGCCTACAGAGCAGCGCTAGTAGCTGTTAATGAAGTAATGTTCTTCTTTATTTGAGGTTCCCATTTCATAGAGGAAGATTTCAACCTCTACCCCATGCAACTCAGTTCCAAGAGGCAAGGTGACACTCGAAAACAAGGCATAGGGGTAAAAATAAGAAATGGGATTGATCCTATACATGATCTTTTTGACACTGCTCTTAGGATAACACAGGAAATTCCACTGCAAGAAATAACAGCATTGCAAATTAGTTTAAACGACTTCAGGCTATTATTCATTCAGAAAGGGACTTTAATCTTGTTTTTTCCATGGCAGTTATTTTGTTAATTGTTTGAAACTTGGCTTTAAACATGTAATGAGGCTTTAAGTAAGCAGCCATTTAAGAACTGCATGTGAATCACAGATTAAAAAAAAAAAAACTGACAATGAAGCTCTTGAACCAAAAATAAATGACGGCAGGCAAAGCAGGAACTGAGAAGTTCTAAATTACCCTACAGACAATCAAACGTGACCTGAGTCTCATACAGTCTCTTCACAAAGAACAGGCCAGAGGGTATTCAGACAGCGTATCAAAACAGCATGTATTCCAGGACATCCTTGCAATCAGCAATGTTAATGGCGGCCAGCAGCTTTAACAAAATCAAAAGAAAGAGGGGCAGGTCTTTGCAGAGTTTGTATCTGGTGAGTCATCACAGCTTCAAACAAACTATTCAATTTTTTCTAAAACCCAGGATATTTTCCCTCCAGAGGAGACAGCTACACAAAGGTTTCAGTCCAGAATCCCTCAACAGAAGCATACAAGACTGGGCTAACGTGAGACCAGAGGTGTTGAAGCATGTTAAAACCGCCCCCCGTCCTCCGAATGTCTACACAGGTAGAAGAGATGCACAGACAAACCTTGAAAACCTTGAAGTAAAGATGTGGAGAGGCTGGGGAACCAAATAATAAATTGCAACTTTTTTCTGAGCAACAGGTAGAGCCTGAAATATTTGTCAGAATCTGACTGGACCAACTATTCACATGCAGTTTGAGCATCAACTGAGGTTCACAAAGCCAGTATTAAACTATACATCAGCGTACTGTAAGTGTTAACAAAAACATGTCTCTCCAAAACGACAACTTTACAGGAGAAAGAAAAGACATTCTTAACTCTTGTGTGGTGTTCAGGTCTGTGGGACCCATTTTTAATGTTTATCAAAAGAAAAAATGATGTGATTTATTATTATTTCAACCTCAGATTTCTTGGCCTTGCTCACTTTCTGTGAAGAACATATAAACTAACACATTTTCAGTGTCTTCACACTGTTCACCCCCCACACACTCATATTACACATGTGGTGTTGGTTGAACCCACGGGGAGTAAAAGTGTGGAGGTGCTGTGTCCTTCACTCTGTTCTCCTCTTACATGGCCTGCTGTTAGTGTGTGAGTGTGTGTGTGTGTGTGTGACGGTGGACAACATGGACAGGCTGCTGACTGGCTACAGCTGCTAAAGGAGATCCCTACACTGTACACTTGTGATATTTTAAACATCTGGCATTCTTTCATAAATTGATATGGCTGTATTGATTTAAAATACAAAAAAACAAAAAACAAAAACAATAATGCGGTGGTTCCATCAGACCAATGAGAAACAAAAATATCAACAAGGGTTAACTTTTAATGTAAGTTTAAGTAAGTTTACTCTATATGATCTTCCTTATGATAATGGTGTCACAGACAAACATTCCAAACCGTGAAAGAATTATTTGATTATGAAGTAAAACTCTTCCTCTTTGCTGTTTAATACGTATTTTTTCAGGCAAAACATACACAAAAGGTTTGTTTTTTGGTTGCACGGCCCTATTTTTGGGCCCTATTTTTCACGATGTCATTTTTTTTTGCATTGTTGATCTATTATGGTATAAACTGGCCTGCAGCACAACTGAATTTGCACAGTTTGCCATAAATTTTGGCCAAGATTTAATTTGCAGCATCTCACACAGTGTGAAATGCAATAAACATGAAAGATCACAGTCTGCAGTGAGGTTTAATGTAAAAAGATTGTATTGCATGTAATTTTAAATCCAAATGTTCACACAATGTAAAAGGCAACAGGCATTTCAAATAACAAAATGAAAAATAAATAAATAAATAAAAAAACAACAGAGCAGGCACTATCATTAGGAATGGTGCGTTAAATTCAGTCTCTGGTTGGTGGGGTTCAGGTTCGCACAGAAATTAGGTGGGCTACAGTCAGTTTTGTGTTTTAAGCTTGGTGCTGTGGGTCATGCAGAATCTTCTTAGGGTATATTCAGGTAGAAGCCAACATTTAAGGGCTGATTAAACTTCTAGCATGAAGAGAAGGTTAGCATTCATTCACAGTATAAAAGCCTGGAGTTTAAGTGGTAGTACCCTCATTCAGTTATCTTGTATTTTAATCATCTTTTTAAATACCTCATCTGTTGAACGAGGCTGAGTGAAGAAGCTGAGTGGCCAAGCCATTTTTGGGGGGGGGGGGGAATCTACATCTGAAATGTAGCTTTAAAATGCATGACTACCCATGAATGTATAGCTGGTGAAGTGCAATAATTTTCACCTAATCTGATATGGCAGAGATTTGCTCATGCAAATGTTGGACCGATGCCAAGTCTGAAATCCTGTGCTTCACTACACCCAGAGCCTGGTCGTGCAAAGCGATGTTTCAGACAGAGTTCATTTAAGGCAGTTAATAATTAAATGCCTCAAGATGTTGAGGATTAGATCCTTTTCCTCACTGCAAAGGAACATGTCATCTTGGGTAAACTGAAGGACAGGCCTGAGTACCAGTGCTCCAGCTATGAATAGCATAATAGACAGACCATTTGCACATCAAGACCTCTCCACGATGATAACGTAACTCTTTGGAGCTCTAAAAACAAATCAAAGCTTTTTTTCCCCTCAACCAGACAAGTTTAAAACAGCCTTTTACTTAAACTCACAAAGTAAGACAAGATTGTTAGTAGATCAAAACCAGGTTTTCATCTTTGATGCTGATACCATCTGGTAGAGAAAAGTGCTTTGTAGAAGGAAAATGACAACATTATGTGGTACAAGTCTATACAAGAAATTGGAGGCTACTAACGTGTGAGGCAGGCTCTGCTGGCTCAATCGTATTTCAAATTACTCTCAACTACTCACTGACCGCCAGCTGTCTTACACTGATTTAATCAACTTAATGATAATCAGGATGGCACCACACCTCCAAAAGTGATGAGGCAAAATGAATTGGTCTTTCATATTTAAAAAAAAACACTCAAGGGTAAAACAGCAGCTGACTGACCGACCACTAACTTTCAGCATTATATATAGCCTGTATAAAACAATAACATGCCCCAATGAACGTTTTCATGAATAGTTTGTGTTGTGTGAATCGACCCTGTGGAGCTGGACTCCACTTAGATATTTAACTCTGCTAGCTCACATCTCTAAAGAATATCAAATATCAAATTCTAGCTTTGCATGATAGTCGTGAGAAAAACCACAACTGATTTCCTGTAAATTTTGACATAGTGTTGTAGCAAACTCTATGACCAAGCATATTACTTCACACATTGCAGTAAAAACTAGGGATGGACTGATATGGGAACTACTAGGCAATGCCAATATCATCGCTCCTGCACATATCTGTCGGTGCTGATACCGATAAAAAATGTATAAATTGTGACTAAGTCACTTGGATTAGCATTACAGAGAAATACACTATATGGACAAAAGTAATGGGACACCTACACATTACAACTACAGGAGCTTTTATGACATCCCATTCTAAATCCATAGGCACTGATATGGAATTGGTCCCCCTTTGCAGCTATAACAGCTTCCACTCTTCTGAGAAGCTTTCTACAAGATTTTGGAGAGTGTCTGTGGGAATTTTTGCTCATTCATCCAGAAGAGCAACAATCTCTGTTCTAGTTCACCCTCAAGGTGTTCGATGGGGTTGAGGTCAGGGCTATGCGAGGGCCAGTCAAGTTCTTCCACACCAAACTCACCCAGCCATGTCTTTATGGACCTTGCTTTGTGCACTGGGGCTCAGTCATGCTGGAACAGAAAAGGGTCATCCCCAAACTGATCCCACAAAGATGGAAGCATAACATTGTCCAAAATGTCTTCGTCTGCTGAAGCATTAAGATTTCCCTTCACTGGAACTAAGGGGCCTAGACCACCCCTGAAAAACAACCCCATAGCATCATCCCTCCTCCACCAAACTTTACAGTTGGCACAATGCAGTGAGACAGGTAACGTTCTCCTGGCATTCGCCAAACCCAGACTCGTCCATGAGACTGCCAGATAGAGAAGCGTGATTCATCACTTCACAGAATCCGATTCCTCTGCTCCAGAGTCCAGTGGCAACAGCAGCAGAAAAAAAAACTGCACACTCTTTGGGGAAATAACCTGCACCCTCCAGCTGAAATGGAGATTCTGCTGTTGCTTGATTCTCTAGCTGTGCTCCAAACGCTAGGCTGCAGCTGAGAAAGGGGGGTCCTCAATAGGACTGTCCTCTCAATGCTCTATGTTTGTATTACACAATGCAAAACAGAATGGTTTGCCAAGGCCAATCTGTCACGTCATTAGAAAGGAGTTGGCACAAAATTTAACGGTGATGTGAATAACAAATTGGCAAGGAAAAAACTGATGTAAATGAAATATGTGACAGGCAAAACAAATAGATTGCAATTAAATGCTGTCCTGCATGTTAAAAACTGTTAAACTAACTGAAAGCAGGTGCATGTCACACCCCGCATTCAATTTCAAGCTAAAGAAACAGCATGCTGTATATGTTACTATATACTTTACTGGCCTTTTCAAAACGTACATTTAATCTGCTGGCATTTCTCTTCAACTTTCATCATGTTAGATGTGTGTGCAAAGGATAATTGTTGACAAGATACCATGAATGATAATCTAGTAGTGTCCTTGAGAAACGTCAGACTGTAGGCCGCATTTCTTGGCTGTATTCGAAGAATCCTTATGATTGGAACAGGCTTGGATAGCGTAGTGGTCCAGAAATGCAGCCTTTTGTTTGTGCCTATACATAGTTTTTATAATGAGCAGACTGAATACAATCAAACATGGTGGATCAAATGCCTGGTCAGCTGCATCATTTAAGCAGCAATGCTAATAATGACATGCAACAGACAAACGGAACTGAATAAAATCTCGGAGGACACAAAAAATCTTTTTTTGAGAAACTTACCCATCGTAAAATAGTCAGACATTATATTGGTAGCATAATGTCTCACACTTATACTGCACCTCTCCTTATGAGAAATGGATCATAATGGATTCTAATTAAACTTTCTTTTATTACTGAGTGTCAAAAAAGGAAAGCAAATAACTCACTCAAATGCAAAGAAGAGTCCACTTGTGATGACGATGAGAACGAGAGTTAGGTAGAAGACGCCAGTCTGTCTTGCCATCATAATCCTGCCATCACAATAGAATTTATTCCTTCCAGGGAAAACCTGCCACTTCCTCTTCATAGTCCTTCTCTTATGTGGGGACTCCATTGGTGTCGAGCTGCGAGTGCTGATCTGACTGTACTCACACTCTCGCATATGCTCAGCTACCCCGAAATGCATCCGTTGAGTGAAATCCCAAACAGCAATCCTGGGGATCCAAAGATGAAGCTGTTAAAACATTGACAATGTGCTGCAGTCAACCAGCTATGATTTGAAACAAGGAAATTACTCTCAGGTGTAATGTACTGAAGGATTTCTTCGCTCACCAACTACCTAAAACCAATCTATTTTAATACAGACATGAAGTGACCATATTATTAAGCAGCCTTGCTATCCACTGTAATCCAGACATCCATTCACAAACCACAGATTAGTCCCAGGTAGTGAAAAAAGCAAGGTAGCAGGTGCACAAACACCTACGAACCTGTCAGACAATGAGCAGAACCAGCTGTGGTTGAAGACGTGGGCAGATAATTAGCAAGTATGACTAACATTGTTGGTGTGCAGCAGAAACTGCATATCTCCCAAAATACAACTTGTAAGGAAAAAAATATATATAATAGTAGAGATAAGAGTGCAACACATGGCGTTTTTGTTGGTATCTGCAACTTCCACCACATATTTCAAGGCAGAAAATGGGGAGTTTCTAAAGCGTGTAGGCATGAAAAGTTTATAAAAATCTGCAAAGCTGCAAAGTTTCTGACAGCTAGCTTATGGACAGCTGACGCAAACAGCAATAACCATATAGGTCTAAACTGGTTGGCTAGTCTTTTTCTTCTATAACTACAGTAGTTAGGTTATATAATAATATGGCACAAAACATCACAACAAAATTTTTTTTTGAAGTTATATGATGTTTGCATAATGTCACCTCTTGTTAAACAGATTGTTAGCTGATATATCATCTAACAGAAATCACTAGCAATTTAGTATGACTAAATAGAGTGGTGCGGTTTTTACCAGGTCATTTGTTTTTATTCCATACAGAGTTTTCCATGGTACAGTAAATGTCATGATATTTTGGGAAGCAATTTAAAGGTATATTTTCATAGTTACTACGGTTGATAATTTAAAGCCAAAACTGGTACCTGCATGCAGTTCACAACTGAACAAATGTATTCTGTAGTCAAGCTTGTGTTCATCCGTTGCCTAAAAACACTTTATTTGGAATCAGACTGCTTTCAATTATTTTTATATAAATGCAGTGTTAGTTTTTGCATTTAAAGGGGGATTCCACCAATTTTCCATGCTGCATGATCTAATAGGCAACATGTAAAAAAAGTCATTGATAGTTATGTGATGAAATGATGCACTGCACAGAACCTTACCAACTCAGATTTCTTTACAATGGAGGAACCAGACGTCTCCCTCACAGAAAGCTGTTACATGAAATGGTTGGATATATGCTGCCTGATGTCTTATATGTTGTTTCATGATAGTTTTGTAACAAAGTTTTGACTTTAAATGTATTTCAACCCCTTTATTTTAATCTACTGATGGCAGAGGAGTACATGCAAGGCACTGTGAGGCAAAACAAACGCATTTACCACTATTTTGCCATAATTAACATTATACGTAAACTGTCTTTGCTGTAGACATGGCGACCCCTGGTTCCCATCGCCACCACTTTGAGCCAGTCAGAGTCAGTAAGTTATTCTACAATTAATCGCTTCACATCAAAACACTCTGAATGACTGTTTATATCTCAAGGACTGAATTATTCAGAAATTCTGAAAACTGGTGGAATTCCCCTTTAAGCTAACGTTCACCTGCCTGTTGCTTGCTAGCCAAATTTACCACACCTTAATAACTCGGACCCAGTGAAAGATGGTCTGGCCAGATAGATGGCTACCTACTAAGTTTCTCTTTTAAGAGAGCTGCTCAGGTATAGTAGTGATATGTGACCTGTTTTTTGTTTGACTTTATCTTATATGTTTAAAGGCTGGATAAAAACTAGCTCGCTTAAGTAGTTAACGCTAGCTAGTTAGCTATTTACTAACGTTAGCCAAGTTAGCGTCAGCTAACTTTACCAGACACACGAACTTCTTGAAACGCAAGACTGGTTAACTTAAGAGTTATACATTGAATGATTGTGGGAGAGTAATGTTATTAAAAAACATAAAAAAATGATAATTAGCTAAAGATTTCTCTGATTAAATGCCAGACTTTCGCAGTGTGGTTACTGTTAAGGTTAACGTTAACCTACGTGAAGTAAAGTTAAAGCTGCTTCTTGTTTGCTTTTACTGCTCCACTCAGCTCATCACCTCCTTAAAACCCCTTTCTACAACTTTCAGTCTGTATTTCTGTAGAAAAAAGTTGACTTTTACGTTTTTGCTTCTTTTACAGCGTGTATCTGTAACTTACTAGCTAGGTTAACTAACTACAATAGTTTTATGGGATGTGTAATGTAATGGTAGAAAGCCAGCAGCATCGAGGTGACAGGTTTGTTATAACTTAGTATTGTAAATTTCATTTCTTAAGTCGTAATTGAGCAGTTTTGTGAGGTTAAATCAACGTGTACGGTCAGAAAAATGACATGAAATGTGCATAGAGGCTTAAGTTGACTTCCTATTTGAATTCGAATCTTCCCGTTCCACCTTAAATGGTGCAACAGCTAATGTAACTGCTGCACCATTTAAGGTGGAACGGGAAAATTCGAACAAGAAGCTGGAGAATAAGGAGCAGGAGCTTTTTCACGTTTGGAAACGGGGATCTAACTCTAACTAATCCGCCCTACGCAGCAGGCAGCAGCAGCAGCAGCTATACTCACCCATCATTAATGTTAATATCAGGCTCTAACAGGCTCTTGCTTCTTTTCTCTCTCTGCCTCTAATGCAGCCAAATCGAGACCATCCCATCTTTTTATCACCCTAAACTCGGTGATCTGATGTGAATGTGAACTTACCACAAAAACAGGAGCCTCCTATGTCTCTTCAGTCTCTTTAGTTCCGAGACGCAGCCCTCCTTGGTTGGTCGTTATCCTGGTTTGTTCCGAACAGCTGCCAAAACTAAACGAAACATTTTCCTTTTCTGTTTCTTTTTCTTCTTTTAAATGGTTTTGTACAAGTTCTCCCCTGAGACAGTCTCGGGTTCGTGTTGTAGGAGCTGTTGCGTTGTAAAACGAAGCGTGATTTCAGATTTCAGTGCCCGTCCTGCTGTAATCCGCTCAGGCTGAGAGGTGGAGGAGAGACGCTTTTGGTGTGATGGGGGTGTGAAGGCTGCTCCGGGTCACTTCTCGGTAGATTACAGTCCGTTTTCACTCCGCCGGTGGCGTGTTGGGGTGTGAGTGTGTGTTCCTCCCTGCACCTTCACACCAACTAACACACATACACACACAACCTGGAGCGAGTCGAAGGTTCCGGGACTGAGATATTTCCCTGTATTCTTTGCGCGGGGAGGATTGTGGGGGATGTAGGCGAAGAGGCCGCTGTATCATTCACTATATTCATATTCTGTCTCGCTCTCTCAGCCTACCTACCCAACATCATAGAAACCTTTAAAAGTTTTTGCTGGTTCCTGGTGGGTCCAATAGTCAGTAATGATATTTTATGTTTTCCTCAAGGGTTGGTGTCACAGTGTAACGGATTCTAATGGTTAACAGGTGTTCTGGGGCTGATTCCAGACGTATTTGATGGTTTCCTAAAGGGATCTAATGGCATCCTACAGGAAACTTAGTGGTCTCTAGTGGCCATGTGGTTCTAGTGGTCTAGACAAAAAGCCAGGGCTGAATTTAGTTCCCAGTCCAGCCCTGTCACCACCGCTGGGAACATTTCTGACTAGGAGAGTTTCTCTAGAACATCAAAACTACTATTAACAACTTTTTTTTTTATCTTAACTATTTCAATAACTATTTCATTTATTTAATAATGTAGAAGTTTTGAAAAAACAGTGGAATTAATTATCATTAATACTTTTAATACATAATTTATGTGGCGTTACACTTGTCACAATGTAAACTGTTTTTGTTGTATTATAATACATAGTTAAACAGTACAAGGTTCAATTAATAAAAAATAATAATAATAATAATAAACTATCTACATTCTTTAGAAATTAAAATGTAAGGCGTGAATCAGAGGAATCCTTTAACAGTATAGGATGAACGGCTTCCAGCCACGATTTTGATGAGATTGTAATAGCATCCTGGGTTACTGACTCGGTGACCTCCTTACCAATTTCAGCTCATTCTTACCCTCTATATCCCCCCACATCATTCAGCTTCCCACCAGCACACTCCTACACCCCCCACCTCCTCTGAACGAGCTCGCTCTGATTGCTCAGTTTGGCAGGAGCGTGAGTCACTTGTTCCTGTGCCTCTGCACTAGACACGAATTCACACTTTCGAGTGTTCAACAGTTCTAACCTGAGCATCGAGAGGAAGAGAACAAAGAAAAGACATTTTATGCATGATAACAGTAAATTCCAACATTACAGACCTAATGCCTGACAAAATAACAACAGTAGCAAAGGTCAAAAGGTCACAGACTCAAAGCCCACTTACTGTACCTGGCTGTACAATTTGGCAGAGAAGAGCAGAAGGTTTGATGGCTCAGAATATGAGGAAGATTGAATAGGATAGTAGAATTTGGAGCAGTGATATCACCAAGTGGTGGATACGGACAGCAGGATTTTTTGCATGGAAATTCAGACTCGCCTTCCGTAGTTATTGTTGCTAGGTTTGTCAAACTTTTAATACAGGTTACCTGTAGTATCCATAACACCACCAAATACTAACAAACTAAAAAGCACTCGTTTAAAAATAAACTGGCTTTAAAGTATGTTTAGTGCAGTTCAAATAACAAAATTTAGGCCAATTTAAAGTAATTTAAAATGAACTACACTATATGGACAAAAGTATTGGGACACTCTTAATCATTGAATTCAGGTGTTTCATTCAGTCCTATTGCCACAGGTGTATAAAATCATGGACCTAGCCATGCAGTCGGCCTTTACAAACACTTGTGAAAGAATGGGTCATTCCAAAGAGCTGAATTCGACCGTGGTTCTGTAATAGGATGCCACTGTTGCAACAAGTCAGTTCATGAAATTTCTTTCCTCCTAGATATTCCACGGTCAACTGTGAGTGGTATTACTGAAAATTAGAAGCATTTTGGAACCACAGCAACTCAGCTACGAAGTGGCAGACCACGTAAAGTTACAGAGCAGGTCGCCGAGCAAAGAGCATAGTACATAAATGTCCAACACTCTGCCGACTCAATAACTGTGCCAAACCTCCTCTGACATTAACATCAGCACAAAAACTGCACGTCGGGAGCTTCGTGGCATGAGTTTCCATGGCTGAGCAGCTGTATGCAAGCCTTACATCACCAGGTACAATGCTAAGCGTCAGATGGAGTGGTGTAAAGCGCCGTCACTGGACTCTGGAGCAGTGGAAACGTATTCTGTGGAGTGATGAATCACACCTCTCTGTCTGACAGTCTGATGGATGAGTCTGGGTTTGGCGAATGCCAGGAGAACGTTACCTGCCTGACTGCGCTGTGCCAACTGTAAAGTTTGGTGGAGGAGGGATGATGCTCTGGGGTTGTTTTTCAGGGGTTGGTCTAGACCCCTTACTTCTAGTGAAGGGAAATCTTAATGCTTCAGCAGACGAAGACATTTTGGACAACTGTATGCTTTTATCTTTATGGGAACAGTTTGAGGAAGAACCTTTTCTGTTCCAGCATGACTGAGCCCCAGGGCACAAAGCAAAGTCCATAAAGGCATGGGTGGGCGAGTTTGGTGTGGAAGAACTTGACTGGCCCTCACAGAACCCTGACCTCAACCCCATCAAACACCTTTGGGATGAACTAGAACAGAGATTGTGAGCCAGGCCCTCTCATCCAACATCAGTGTCTGACTTAACAAATGCTCTTCTGGAGAAATGGGCAAAAGCTCCCACAGACACCCTCCGACATCTTGTAGAAAGCTTCCCAGAGGAGTTGAAGCTGTCATGGCATAGATGGGGGAACAACTCCATCTTAATGCCTATGGATTTAGAATCGGATATCATAAAAGTTCCTGTAGGTGGAATGTGTATGTGTCCCAATATTTTGTCCATATAGTGTATGTTTACATTAACTGAAGCAGGGAAATCAAGTAGTCACTCGACATTGAAGCAGCAGGTTTAATAAGGAAGGTTTTTTAGTGATGGAAGTTGCCCTTTCAGATGAGCTAATGCTAAAGCTAACACTAGTAAGAGCAATGTCAGATGCTGAGGAGGGCTCAACATCTTTTTACACAAAGTCTTTCGGCTAATTTTCCTGTAACATTTTCATGTAACAGTACATAGAATGGCATTATTATTTATCTTCACACGTTTTAATCACAAATGTGTCATCACAGCTAAATTAAGAAAAGATAACAAGTTCATTAATTGATCTTAATATTTTTCTGTAACTTGGTACGCGGACGCTTTAGAAGCAGAGAGAAGTCATAACATTTTGATTAAAAATTACGAAAGAAGTCTTATAAATGACATATAATGAATCCTGCTTGATATGATAACAGACATGAACTAACAAGGTAAAAAAGGTCAATTCTGATTTCATGTTCACTTTAAAGAATCATTCATTCAACCATCCAGGTTCTTTAGGGAACTAAACATGGTTCCTCTATGACATTGCTCTAAAGAACCTTTTTGGTTCCCTAAAGAATCTGGATAAATTTTTTTAAATCCTTAAAGTGAACAATAAGCAACCACCAATTGAACCATCTCAGTTCTTCAGCGAACCAAAATTGGTTCCTCTATGGCGTTGCTTCAAAGAACCCTTTTTGGCAACTTTATTTTTAAGAGTTTAAGATTAATTTCTGCCTGAAAACAGAGAGGTGTAATAATGTCCTTTAAAGTTATTCAGCTCCATGACCTACCAGTATATTCAAAGCCTCTGATTAGACATCTTTGAGATAAAGGAGAGTGGTCTGCCTACACAAACCACAGTCTCACTTCATTAGTGTGAAAATACGCACATGGGCGGTTTGTCTGTAGCAAATCAGTTCTGCAAAGACAAAGTGGCCATAAGAAATACTGAGTTTGCTGAACTTTTGCAGATTTTGCTCAACATCATTTATTTTTAACTACAGGATCCCGGGAGAATAAAAAAAACAGATTTTGCATTAGCTGTCCATTTCCATGTATTTCCATGTAATTTTAACAAGTAATATGCTGACCATGGCACTTCAACACATGATTACCAAAGCCTGATCGGTGGTCAGCTACTATACAGAGCGTACAGAAACTTTATACAGACAGAACATAGTCACTACCCTTGCTCAAAAACCTGACCCCATTAACAAAATATTCATACCAATAATTATCATAGATGTAACAACAAGAACAGTAATTTCATCTTTACAAACTACAATCACTTTGTAGTTACCACATTTGTGAGAAAACAAAAATGAAATGAAAAGAAAAACAAAACAAAACACTAACAGTAAAAACAATGTACAACATTTTACACAGCAGTACCTTGGGGTTAAAAATGTAAATAAGGTAAAATAAGTGTTAAATACATACATCCATTGTTAATGATAGCAATGGATATGACATCAAGGAGGCAAATAATAAAAATCAGTCCAAGATTATCTTTTTTTTAATAACTGATACAATACTGCCACCCCCTGGCAAAACACATAATGTGCATGATAAATATGGGAAAAAAAATCACATCTCTCTTGCCTTGAACAGGCGATTTGCACCATAATATTGCACAATTCATTTTTTCAGATGGATATAACAAAATGAGCAAAAGCAAGCTTCTTTTATCTGAAATGCCAAAGAGAAGCTCTATCTACAATATTCTCAAATCTTAAATAATTTTGCTTTCAAAAACAAATCCACAGATACTGATAATGTACATTTAGAAAATTTCAAAAGTTTATAAAGAGCGAAGGGGAGGGGGCCGGGAGATCGTCGTAGATCCTCTGAACCAAAAGTCAGACATTACCTTTGGTTACTAAAATAAAAACAAAATAAACAAGAGACAAACATTCAAACAGCAATATTAAACATCTGTATTAAAATCATTTTCTAAAATCCCCAAATGAAAGTGTTAATTCGGCACAGAAGCTATACATATAGATTTATTTCATATAGTCATATATAAACCAAGTTTTTTTTGTTTAAATATAAATATAAAAGTGCCTCATCCGTGTCATTTGTGTAGTCCGGCTCTCTGTCATGACTTGCCGAGGTGAAAGAGTATTTCACAGATAACGGCCACCACGCTTGTATTGAGCACAGTGGAAATGGCTATGTCCAGCAGCCTGCTTTCATAAAGCACAAACTCAGGCCTGTTCTCCTCCACCTTGGCCAGTTCCAGAAGTGCTTTGGCAGCTCGACACATCATGTTTACACTGGGCTGGTCCATGGGAGGATGCCCCATGTGGAGGAGGCTATGTGGGTTTTGGTGATACTGAGTCATGGCGATGCCGTCCTCTAGGAAGCCTATGAGGTTGCCAATGCTGCTTCTTTGCACAGCGATGCCACGTGCTGCTGAGCAGTCCCCTCTGGCCAGGCTGGACAGAATGGCCACGGCCATCTCTCTGAAAACTTGCTGCTTTCTCTCTCCAACCTGCCGCACCAGTGTGGCGAAGAGTTTCTCCTGCCGGCTGAAGGGTGGCGTGGCCAGGATCAAATCAACATTGCCGTCCTGGACACTGAGCTTGCACAAACATTCCAGCACCAGCCTCTGGGGGCTAAGCTGAGAATGTGATCTTACTGAAGGAAAGGGGTCCTGGGCCTCTGCTGAAGGACACACCATCCAGTGGAGAAGACCATCCAGGATAGGAAGGCAGATGCTCTCTGGGTAGACTGACAGGTCCAGCTGTCCAGCAATGTTGGCCAAGGTAACCATGGTATTCTCTCTCAAAGCTGCCAAACAGTCCCACCACCATTCGTCCCTGCTACAGGCCAGGCCCTGTTCCTCCTTGGGGAGCTCATCTTTCTCGTAGGTCGGGACGCTCCTCTTCCTCTCTGGATGCTCGTGGTGTAGCAACAGCAGCCGACCAAGGATCAGCACCAGACCCGGATGCCTTGACATCTCAGTATCATTTCCAGGGATGAAGGACAGGCTGCGGATGATGTTAGAGACACATATGCAGCGTTTGGCCAGAGAGTCCTGCCAGCTGGCCGCTGTGGACAGTGGAGCCTCGTCAGGACAGTGTGGCTCATCCTCCAGCAAAGTGATCCCTTTTTGGTTCTCATGAAAACGGAATGGATATGAGGCATTGCTCAAGGAGGTAGAAGGGTTTTCTCCCTCAGAGAGTGCCCTTGCTCTGGGGCATAGCACGTCATCTATAGTTGCAACTCGGCTGTTATCCACCTCCTCTGATTTTAAAGCATAGCCGAGTTGCGGACCTTGAACACTCTCGCCACGAATCTCAAAGTGTGTCTGGATGTGGCTTGTGGAGTCCCCCCCACCTGCTTTCCAGTGAAGTAGGCCGCTAGTGAACTCCTGCACATGGCCAAGCTCATCAGAAATGTCTTCTACGAAGTCATCTTTGTGCACAATCTTCACCGGCAGCTTATCATACTTGCTGGCCTGTTTGGGCCTTGGCTCAGGCACCGAGGATGATGACTGGCCCTCAAGAGGCTCTGTAATATCCTCAGATTCCTTTACACACCCCTGTTCATCCTTCTCATCTTTCTCCTTTATCAATAAGTCCTTTTTGCGATCACCCTCCTCTTTCGGGTCTGCCTCTGAAAGAGCAGATGGAACCTCTACAGAGTCTTTCTGTCCAGCCTCTTGGCTGGACTCTGGCTCACAGGTGTTCTCCGGAATGGGGGAGTCGTCCTCTTTTTGATCCTCAGTTGGACCAAGCAGAGTCTTTTGGCCAAGGGTGCCCACCTCATATTCCTCCAGGATCCCAAAGATCTCAATCAAACATCTTCGTAAATGCTCAACAATAAGCTCAAGGAATCCAGGCAACTAAGAGGAAAAATGGACAAAGTTATTTCAGAAGCTAAAAACAATCCTAATGTTTTTTTGCAGTAGGGGCATGCTATCTTAATACCTGAGACAGGTTGAAGGATGCCACAGTGCTGTCATCGTACAAGAGGATGTTGATGGTGTCCAGAGCCCATGTGCTCTCTGCCAGCAGACCAGACTTGAGAGACATCATCACTCGCCAGGCCTCTGGGGTTCCTTTAGATGAAATCAGAAAGGTTAAACCACAGTTGTAGTGCAAGTCATTGTTCCTCACACTCATCAGCAAACATTACTTACACATGCATTTCTAAACAATGAGTTAAAGATTGATGATAACATACAGTAACATACTGTGCAAAAGTTAGAAACTAACCTTTCATTTATTTAATTGCCAGTAAACTCAAGTTATTCATTTTTAAGCAGAAAAAAACAGAAAACATACATTTAAAAGAAAATTACAGAAGCCCCAACAACTACATGTAATATTTCATTAATATTCCAAGTTCAGCCTTAGAGTTCTCATGCAAGGAATGCATGTAATCCCAAATACAAATTTAGTCCATTAAACCTTATTCCACATCTCAGATGTCCAGTTTCGGAGTTCTAGTGCAAATTTTCTTCTGTTTCCTTTTCTCAGTATTAATTCTTAATAGCTACACATCCTTTTCGATGCTTATTTGAGCTGAATTACAGTGGAAGTAGATGCACAAAAGTAAAGATTGAACAAATTAAATACTGGTAAATTACATATTGTA
Organism: Colossoma macropomum; assembly: GCF_904425465.1. NCBI lineage: Eukaryota > Metazoa > Chordata > Actinopteri > Characiformes > Serrasalmidae > Colossoma > Colossoma macropomum. The sequence continues at coordinate 35,552,053 of NW_023494803.1, forward strand.
CTTAGTGTTGGAGGATTTCTGTTTCCTGCTTTTTTCAGACAGTGAAAAATGAATGACTTCTACTTGACTTCAATTTAAACTGGAAATTAAATTTTAAAAAGCTTTTGCACAGTACTGTATTTATATAGACAATGCTATTACTTACCAGTGTCTTTTGAGGTCATTTTGCGCCGAGGTTTTAGGTGAGGCTGGGTTCCCTCCACAGACCCCAGTGGATAGTTGAGGTCTCTCCTCAAGTTGGGTGGCATCTGGCCTGGGAGTCCACTACCTGACCCACCTGGCATGGGCATTCCTGGCTTGTGCATCTTCATTGACTGCATAAAGGCAGCTTTATTAGGCGACATGTGTGCTTCCATGGAGCGTTGGAAAGAGCCTGGGCTTGGGTCGTGAGAAATATGGTTAGAGGTCTGGTAGGAGGATGGAGGCTGCCGTGAACTCAACGGTGGCATAGAGTTAGAGTGACTGGGAATATAGGGTGATTGACGCTGATGCCCGGGCCACTGGTTTTCTACTCTCATTCCATCCAGGTCATCCACTCGTCCCACACCTGGATATGGAGAACCTTGATTAGACGTCCCATGTCTGTTAGGGTAAGGATAGGGCATTTCTGTCCTTGAGGGCCACATGTGCGTTTGCCCTTCGCCTGTGGATGATGAATGGCCCCCGCTCATCATGCTGTGCTGTACAGGATGCTGCTGAGGTCCCTGGCTGGTGTTCTGCAGCCGGTCCCGGCCATACGGATAAGGGAATTGTGCCTGTATGGGCCGGCGGTCAGGATAATTACTCCCATATTGACCATACATGTCAGGCTGTGGACCGCCATACTGCATGCCATAGACCTCCCCTTCATGCCTCTTTCCGGGAGGGCTGTACATCCCATCAAGTGGACGCTTGTAGCCCTGTTACAATGGCAAAAGCTTTAGTATTCGCAGAATTATGTACATAATGAATGATGTAGCACAGTATATGACTACATATTGGATTTTTCATAATAGTAAGCTTTGACATGTTTGGTTTGTGGTAGAGACAGCAAGTTGGACATTACCATGAAAGCATCTCACCTGTTGTTGAGGATACATTCCTGGAGGGTGGACACCGTATGGCATTGGATACTGCTGTCCATAGCCATCATGTCTGTGCAGGAAAAGAGATTAAACAGATCATATCATAACATTGCAATATATAGGTAATGGACATTAAGGCATTCATATCCATCTGTACTGGTCTAGTTCAGTTTCTAGTCGTCCTGGTCCCCTTACCTTGCATATTTTTGACACCCTTGACTGAACTACTCAGCTAATTAACAAGGCCTTATCAAGTCGAAATGGGTGTAAACTTTTTCATGCCAGCACCCACACAGAGATTTAGGGATTTGTCCTGAGACCCACCAGATATTTTGTGAAGGGAAATAAGACATGAACTCATCAAAGCATGTGTGCAAAAGCATCATCACAAAAGTCCTAAAGATGTCAGTGAGTAAAACAAGTGCAATAGCCTACTATGATAAAAGAATGAAACATGCATAGCGGCCTATTATTACATATTTAATGAGATAACAAAAAAGTACTAAAATAATTATGGAAATTTTTCAACATCACAATGTTTGGGTCCTTTACCACTGTGATATGTGAGACCTCCACCAAAAGTGCTTGTTTTATTCCAGATGTGATGTGGTACAGTGGCAAAGCTAGATGTTTAAGTGTAGTATTTTGTGCTCCCAGTAGCATGTAGCTTGCAGCAAAAAGCATAAAAATAATCTTAAAGCTTAGAGTTCTGCAACAACAAGGCCTTTCAATGCAGAAAACATAACCGCATTCAATGCACACATGAGCGCTTTGCAAGAAACGACATAGTTCTGATCTAAAATGACCTTCATTTAGCTTTGCTTTCTCGGCTTCCCTGCGGCCCACACTGTGACCCGTTAGTGGGTTGTGACCCACAGTTTGAAAAACACTGTGTTAGAGCAGAGAAAACGACCAAATGTGTGAGACGGGCTATTCCAGGGCCAGGATTGGGAACCCCTGCCTTAGTTTGATAATCGTTGATATCGCTGCTGTTGGAATAAAACTCGTATCTCCATTTTTGGCGTTTTGCAGTTTTTGATATAATTTGAAAATGCCTGTTGGTCTTTACATTGTGAAGGATGGACCAAAAGAATCAGCCCAAAATGGCTTGGAAAAAATTCTAGTTCCACTGACTTACATTAAAAGTACAGTATATTTTTTCCTTCTCCTGTAAAGTTACCATATTGGAAATACGAGGTTTTGTTCCGACAGCAGCGATATGCTTTATTATTTCATAAGACAAAATCTAAGAGTTTACCTTTGTTGATTTGGGTATCTATTAGGAGAGTACATGCTACCATCACTATTGGCATGGCCCATGTTGCCTTGATTCCCAGGAGGTCCCATGCTCCCTTCCATCCCCATTACATGGTCTGATCTGGAATAGAAGTGACAACCAAATTAATAGACAATTAATGATATAGCATTTCTACTTGGTACATTACTTTGGCACCATATTTTGTCGCTGTTGGGACTAATATCTCAAAAAAAAAACTTTACAGGAGAAGGAAAAAAAACACAAAACAACAATGTATGAAGATTTGAAGTCAGTTTTGATCAGTTCTGTTGGACTTAATTTTCTGAATTTTCGACATATGTATACGACAGCTGGTGTTTCTAAATTAAAAAAAGCCAAAAACAAGGTTTTGTTTTGACAGTGATAATATACTGGTTAAATAAAGAGGCAAACAGAAGGGACGACAAAATTAACATACAGTTAAAAATTAAAATGAATATATAATTAAAGATATAGCACTTTGTACTTGGTACCACATGTACTGTTAAATAAAGAAGCAAATGATGCATAAAAATGGTTTAACATGAAGCTAAAATCCAAAAACTAGTGTAGTATTTGTGTGTATGTATGGTAGGCATCTAACCTCCGATCATATCCAGGTCCATAAGGATACTGAGAACGCTGGCCCATGCTCAGCCCAGACATGGGTCCACCAGAGGCACTCCTGCCATAAATATCCTGCATGCCAGCAGGGGGCATTTGACCTGGCATGCATGACTCTCCACCTGCAGCTGAAAAGGGATACAATTTAGAGAGTTAATGTTATCCAGAAGGTGGCAGCAGCCTCCTGAATATAATCACTCATACTGGATTAAAGACCTAAAACAGGTGGAGAAGAGAAAATCACAGGCAAAACAAAGAGTTAGAAGTAAAAACAAAATAGAGATAAATGGACAGTTGAACATCACATACAGAAAGGAAATAAATAAAAAAACTAGTAGATAAATATTATTTATTATTAAAGAGGGGATGAAGGGCAAAAACTGTACTGAGTCAACAAATAGGTAAAGAATGTTGCTTGAATTTGAAGTATTATGTTGACCAAAATAAATCACTAACCCTTCCTCATTCCTGCAAAATGGTCCTTATTTTCAAACTGCATCCTCATCATGGGGTCCATGTTCATGCTTGATTGATAGGGCCCTCCAGAGCTCAGTAAATTCCTTTTCTGGAAGGCAGGGTCACTGCCATCTGAAAAGGGGTCCTGGATGCTTATAGAATTATTCCTGTTAAACCAAGGCCAGAGAGATTATGTAAATTCAAATATAAATTCAAATATGAATCATACATATGCAAATGCATGTTTATACAGATAAGAGAACATCATGTATTGTACTAATATAAACATATAGAATGCACTTTGGCATGCATGATGAATTGTGTGAAGTTGATGGAACTGATCTGCATGCATTTCCCTCTGCATTCCCTATATAATATGAAAGCTACAGTTAATTCATCAGTAACATTTATTTGTTAAGCAACTGTGACATCTCAGAGAAAATAAATTAATGTTAATAGATGCTCACCCAAGTGCAAACAAATGGATTAAACAAGTGGAACTGAGCCAGATGATATTGAAAACACAAATAACACCCCGAATTCAGAAACATGCAACAGTTAGCCTGGCATGTGGGATCTCATTTTAATCCTTTTTATTAATTTTCTCTTAAATAGTTAAGATGAAAGGAGGGAGGGTAGCAAAAGGGGACAGAGGTAGAGTATATACTAAACAAAACACATTACAGATTTAAAAAGAAATGAGTAAAACAATGGAAGAAGACTCTATTTGGCCTAAACATTGAAAACTGTATTAATTAATTACTAATTACACACACCTAAATATTTACCTATGCTGAAGTTTATATTTGCACTGCAAATATTAAACTACTCTGGTAGCAGATAAATGTATAAAATGATTCTAAGACGTTAGTCCTGCTCAGCCTTTAGAGTTTCAGATAATTCATAGAACATAAGAAAGCTGTATAAATAACAAAATGACAAAAATTTAGAAATGTTACATATGTCCAGAGTGATGAACAGAGCTGCGGAAGATTTCAAAATTGAGTGAAAAAGCTGTTTAACATTGAGAATTAAGTTATAATAAAATTAATATCCAGAATTAGTCATATTTCAAAAGTGGAGATCAAATCTCAAGGCAGGTAACTTGAAATAAAATGTATGTAATAGATAATTATGATATATTATTGATCCTTTATCTGACTTCTGCTTCAGAGAATTCTTAAAACACTGAAATAAACATCTGAAAATACCTTTTGTTGTACAATTTTAGTGTAATTTCATATTTAAATGCACACTGTAAGTTGTTATTGATATAAAATAACAATTGTTAAAATGGCCAAACGTTTGAACAGTATTAATACCTGACCTGTGACAAAGCTCCTGACCTCATGAGTGTTATTATTTTACATTTACACATTTAGGAGACCTCCTTATTGAAAGCAACTTACAGTTTAATGATGCTACAGTAGGTGAACACAGTGTTAGGACTCTTGCCCCAAAGACTCTTTTTGGTATTGTGTTCTTGCCCAGGTGGGGAACAGAACCCCACTCTACTGTGTGGAGGTTATACCAGCCATTACTGCTGACTTCTTGCTAATGCAAAAAATATTTAACAGAAAGAAAGAAATCTCAGGTGATGTACGCCCTGCTTTCACCTGTTGCTCTGCATGCTGTTGACCTGTCCTTGTGGTGTAGTGGCCGGGGTGGGATGTTTAAGCTCATTGGGCATTTCAGGCATAGAGCTGCTGCCGGTAGACTGGGGTGTCTGAGGACCCTGCAGAGAGCCGGAGTTGGCTGAGACAGGAGAGAGATAGAAAGAGGGGGAGGTAGAAAACAGAAAATAGGAGGGAGAGAAAAACACGAGAGAGAAAAACACAGTTAAGATCCTTCAGACTCTGTGCGATAAAGAGAAAGACAAGGTAACAGACAAGACAGCACACAGGACCATTTTCTAGAACAGAACAAATAATTGTCAAGGTCAACTCAATAGAATAAACAAAAGAGTTTGAAAGACGGTAAAAAGAGAAAGACTTTTCACAAAGGCATGTCAAGTTTTTTGACAGGTTGACATAAAAAAACACTAAAAACTCACATGCATAAGCTATCTCTACATTTTATACCAAGAGTTTGACTACATTTCAACAAATAAAAGAAAATGCAAGACTCAACAGTACTAATACAATTATTAACTGAATCATGTAAAAGCAAATTTGTTGCAAATACATGTAAACATGATTGAAATATGAGGCTTATAATCTAATAGTAGATTTGTAGTAAGCTGTAAAATTAGGATGGGTTCAATTTTCTTGAACACAGCTGTAGATGATGTAGATGATGAATAAACTTATAATAAAATAAATATCCAGAATGCTTTATATTCAAAACGTGATCAAAAATTGATCAAACTGCTGTCTATAGTGATTTTGTGACAAGAATGTACTAAAATTAGATCATTACAGTTTGTTATTTAATTACATTTGCTATTTTTGACCATGTTATAAATTATTCTTGCTTGTTGCTCCCAAAATACTTTAAATTGGCAAAAAAACACGGGTTTACGGTTTGGTCCCTAGTTTAGAACATTTGAATTTATTATCAAAAAAACAATTATTTTTAATAATTATTATAAGTGATTCCAAACTTTTGAACAGTAGTGTATGTCTTTCTACTATGTATGCATTTGTTGTTGTTATTTGTGTATGTACTCGTTACTGAAAAATGATAAACAATGATATGTTTTAAAAAAGGGATCGACAATGTGGAAACAGAATGATGGATCTGTTTTATGTGACTTCGATTCAGAATTAATGTTATTCTTCGAGTACAGCATAATGAAAAGCTTTCTCAATAGAAAATCAAAAATCCTCAGTTCTCTTTGGAGTAACATACATTATAAATAAAACAGTATAAAATGGAGGACAGTGTAAAAAACTAGACTTAAGTGATAACGCAGTGCATGTAGTGTGATACTTGACCGTTTTTATACTGCACTCTATAAGAAAAATGTAAGGCGCTAAACTACATTATGCGGAAGAAAGGCAAGTAAGGTAAGCAGGCCTGGGGGACCGTGCTGGTGTTTGGGGGGCTACAGCAGAGCGGTGAGGGGCCGGTTTGTCCTACACTTGCAGTGCTGGAGGAGACTGGAACGTAGGGACTGTTTTGGAGCGGTGAGAGCGAGAAAGGCAGGGAAGGAGCGAGCGAGGAAAAGAGGAGAGAGAAAGGCTTCGCTGTGGGAATAGCCTGCCAGAGTGTGAGAAACTTGGGCTGTTCTGTTTTTGGCAGCTTCTTGAAGATTTTTCTCTCTCTCTTTTTTCTTCTCCAATTTTGGCGTGGTAAACTCAGTGAGGAGTTGCAGTGGAGGGTGTGCAGTCAGTGGGGAGAGGCTGAGCAGGTTCTGCTCTAGACAGGTGTGTAAAAATGTAACGGCACAGCCATGTGTCGGAAATGCATTTCCTACGAGGAAACGTCCTCTGGGTGAAGATCCAGGATTCACTCATATGAGTGACATGTTCTACACTTTGCAGTGAAAATGAACACAAAGATGTAACAAAAACACAAACACAACAAACAGATTTTAAAACCGGGATGTCACTGTCTCTACTGTGAAGTTAGGACAGTTGTTAGAATGATGCAGAACTAGAAGTACCTAGTATTTAATAGGTAAATATAAGGCTGGTGTGAGAGGGTGATGTAACTGGATATTAGCGATGACTGACAAGTAACCTGACGATCCTTCAAAGGCAAATTTTTTTGGAAATGGAACTGATCATGAGAACTAGGGAGGACTAATTTTAAACAGCTTGTTGAATAATATTAAAAATAATATATACATTTAATGTTTTATTCCCTTTTATTATTAAAGCAACAACTTATTAGGGGGCATTAATAAGCTGTTGGGCTCCATAAAACCAAATTTCTGTTTCTGCTGGGAGTTTTCCAGAGCTTTTTCTGTAAGCTTAAGTATCCTGAAGGCTCGAATGAGTTGTAAATTTATGTTAATATCTCAAAACCATGGAAAAGTCCTTTTTTTTTTTTGGAACTTACTTTTGGAAGTTTTTGGAACCAACGCACTAAACATTTAGCAGTCTGTCATTCCTCCACAAGGAGGCGCTATTAGCACTGCTCCTGCTGTCATGTGCATCATTTAAAGAAACAGTCATGAACCCACACCAACAGGAGCTGTCAAATTTTCAAAAACAGCTTAGACGCACATTCTATGCTGTCTTTAGCTTACATCATTTTTAGCTGTTAATACAAATCTGTAATGAAAATCACATTTTTAAGTAATATAATATTGAGTAACTAAACACTTTTTTGTAAAACTATTTTACCTCTCATTTTGAAAGAATCATTTTGAAACAAATAAATTTGAGAGCTCCTGCTGTTGTGTGCATCATTTAAAGAGAAGAAACAGCCACGAACCCACACCAGCAGGAGCTCACAAATTCATGTGTTTCAAAATGATACTTTCAAAATGAGAGGTGAAACTGTTCATTACAAAAAGTGTTTAGTCACTCAATATTACAGTACTTAAAAATGTGATTTTCATAACAGATTTGTATTTAATGCTAAAATTTATGTAAGCTAAAGATGGCATAGAATGTGCGTCTAAGCTGCAATGGATCATGTGTGTTTTTACTGGGAGCGATATCACTGATAATCCAAATTTTTTATACAAGAAAATATCATTTTCTTAGCTAATTATTTTTAGATATGTCTCAGGTCTAGTAAATATGTAATATGTTGCAAGGAATTTCTGGTACATACTTTCCACGTTGAATATTAAGGTATATAGAAACATATATGAAAGCTATCAGGTATGTACAGCAGAATGAGATGATAATTATCACATTTACTTAGACTTAAACAGGTAATTAAGCAGTACTTTCAAATGAAGCAAATAATACCAAATGCTTACTTTTCAAGATGACTTTGTAAGTACAAAGTAAATAGTATGAGAAATAACAGCCAGTTATGATTAAAAATTGCCAGTACCTGTTAAGTTACAGTATATATTCAGCATGCAAAGTATGGAATAGACATTGCTGGTAATTAGTACATATTTATCTATTAAATCTATACAGTGCTTACCGTACTGTTAAATATAAGTGCTATCATTATACAAATTAATCATCAAAACATCTTGTGTAGCTTAAATACAATGAAATACTGTGTTCAAATAGGATGATGTGGCCTGATTGGGATACAACACAAGCAGCATATGAACAGAGCAGAGAAAAACAGCAGTTCATGGTCTTTCTTTGCTCTTCAAACATCTTAAGGTAGGACAAAAATAAACCATCAATGGTTTAAAAAATTTATTTCAGTTCTGAATAATTAAACAATTATCATGCGCCTCCTCATTAGAAGCCAGTGAGGCACCAGAGCAGAAAAAAACACAGAAAGCATATGCAGCATCGCAGTTTGTCCTTGGAGAAAAGCAGCGAGATCGGGAATCCCTCCCTCTCTAGCATCTCTCTCTCTCTCTGCTCTGTTGCCCGCGGCTACACGTGGAAGTCTCCAAATGTAAACAAAAAAGGGGTTACGCAAGGTTAAGACTGTAGGAATTTCTCTGCCACTTTCTGTCCGATTCTCTGAGTCATGATGCGAGGAGAGAGAGGACGCTGGACTTGGGTGAACTCTGGTGACCTTTAGACTACTGTACTCCAGGGAGGGAACGTGGAGGAAAGAAAGAGAGAAGAAAAGAGGCAGAGATGATGATGATGACGATGATGATGATGAAGATGATGATGATGATGATGATGATGATGATTGAGGAGACGCTGACTTTGGAGAACAGGAAATGCTGCCGTGTTGCTTGGCTGCTGAATTGGGGTTGACTGGAGGTCATGCTTGTTTATATCCTAGAATGCATCCTCATTAATCTTCCTTGGGGGAATCCCATCACTCCCTCCCTCTCTCTTACGGGTGCTAGGCAACCCCATGACATCATCACCTGTCAGCTTCACATAGCCATGGGCACCGAGGTCTCTCATGAAAGCGCAAGCAGAAATGCCACAGAACAGCACGACTAAAGAGCATGATTTTACACCAGCTAACAACACGACCTCTCAGATTTCACTACCTCCACGTTCTGTTTAGTGAACCAGAAGGGATGAAGAAAGAGCTGCCCAGGCCTGCTCCATCAGAAAGTATCAGACACGCCACAAACTGCTGAGTCAGTGCCAGTTTCACAATGCTAATGAGCAATAAAACAGGCAGGAGAGAGAATCTAGTTGACCTTTATGATGTTTAAACTGCATTACTGGAAGAAACAAAAGAGTTTTAAAGATGGGATACACATCTGAGTGAAAATTTTAATGTTCAAAGTCTTGAACTGAATGTAACGTACTCAAAGTGGAAACCGTCTCCTACAAAACTATTGTAATGGATTTTTTAGAACTCTCTCTTGGCAGCAGTACCACCTCACCCCTCACCCCCAAATTAAAGACTCTTTAAATGTACACAATTCATGTGACATCTCTATGATTAAAACGGCGAATGTTAGCAAAAGATGGCGAGTTTGCATTTCAATGTAATCCTGCTGGTGATAACCCTATTTTTATAATGTACCTGTAATCTGATTACTGTCTTTTTTACTGTAACTGTAACAGAATACAGTTACCTTTTTTGGTATCTTGATTACGTGACACTGTCACTTGTATTCTGATTTAATTACTCTCTTGATGGATGTGATACAGCACAATTTTGAACCACATCTCACAGTGACAGCTAACCAGGCTAAAATACAGCCTCCACACGACGGGGTCAGTTTCAACACAGCGTTACAACTAAGCCTCCCATAGTAAACAATGAGAGTCCATAATCTGCCATAGAAATTCAAAACAGTTTTGAAGGTTTTTCTGCACAGATTCATCACAAATATACTATATATGCGTAAAGGTACTATAGATGATTAATAAAATGCATTCATATTTTAGTATGATGATATTTCCTCTTCTGCTTTTGTGGTCAAAATAAATTTGCCAATGTTTGACGCAGCCACTTTTCACTAATCATATTTACTTTCGTGAATATACTTTTACATATTTAAGTTGGAAGGGCTCATCCAGATTCTACTGAATTAGTTATGTCTGCATCAATTTACTACACTTTCAACTGTTGTTCACAAACAGCAGTTGCTCAAAACTTTGTTTACGCTCCTTTTTGCAGCAGAGATGTGTTGGGCTGCTTGTATAAAAATGTAGTTTTGCGAATACTCAAATACTTTTCAAATTATTTAGCATGTATTAATAAAGTGCAGTCCAGCAAACAAATCTTTGTCAATAAAAAATAGCTTTGAGGAGTCACCTGCATCACTTTGACACTAGTAAAACAAACCTGCATCACTTTGACACTAGTAAAACAAACAAACAAACAAACAAACAAACTACTACTAGTAAATTAGATATCAGAGTGATGACCTTAAGTGTGGATAAACACGCAGGCTTTTACAAGTTAATCAGACTCACCAGGTGATGGAGGCTGGATCTTGGCTTGTTTCTTGCTGTCTGCTGTGGGGTCAGATGGAGGTTCTTCTCCTCTCTCCACTTTGCACTCGTAGGCAAAAAGGTACTGGATGTAGTGCTTCTTCAGCGAGCTAGCAGAGGTGCTGGACGTGCCCATGCTCAGCGTTGAGGACAGCTCCCGCCATTTCTTATTCTTATTCACCTGTCACAGGAACCAGACATGAGCTGCTCAACCTGAACATCATCCAGCACCCGAGGACAATTTAAAGGGTGCATGTCCTACATTTTTGTTGTGGTTTTATGTACCAAAAATAGCCAAAATTTGTCTTTACATGACCATTTTTCAACCTTTCTACTGACTAATATACAGTATGTAAATGAGCTATGGTCTGATTGGCTGTTCTGTATTGTGCCTCATCAGAAAAGTAGCCTAGGCTGAAACATTCCTTGTAACTTCAATTGAAATGAGTGGGGCTAAACCAATTTTAGCTAAATTTCTCTATGGACAGAGACGTAAATGGTACAAGTTTAACAATGTTTACAAAGTATATATATTAAAGTGAGTAAAATGTGGTTTTCTGTGCTAAAAACAAGTCTTGAAAACAAAATAACAGTCAAAACAAGAGAACAGCACAAAATGAATAGTGAGATTTTACCATGGCCAATCCGCCCAACTCTTTGACAGCCATGTAGAGCTTGCAGAGGTCCAAGGCTTTTTTGCCCACGGCAGGCAGGTGGGGTACAGGTGTGCCTCTCTCCTCCATGAAGGACAGGTAACGGTCCACCCAGCTTTTCCTCTCCGGCTCCCCTCCCATCTCATACAGCCGTGAGATCTTCTCATTGGTCATAGTGGCAGAGCCAGGCTTCTGAATGGGGTTACAGAGAGATGTCTAAGAATATCACCGGGATCTACACTTGCATTTTTTCAGAGCAATTGTGTCCTCAAGTTAAAAACATTTAGGGCTGTATTGAAAACTTTAGGAGCACAGTCAGAGGTCAGCTTTGAAGGTCATTAATGTAGCATTAATTCATCACTACTTGAAAATGAAACATGATATGTATCATGTATCACATGAACCAATTGTTTTTATTTTTTTAAATAATTATTTTGAATTTTGACAAATGGACCAGTATGGTCCAAAATTGCTTTACTTAAGATTATAATATTAAGATTAATTATAATCTTTACATTAACATAGATTAAACTTATAAATGTTTCTACTTTCTCCTATAAAGTTATTATTTTGGAGATAAGACGTTTTTGTTAGGACAGTGGTGGTACAGAGAAGAGTGGACAAAGGTGTGGGCAATATCTAAAAATAATTTACATATTTTCTTGCTAAAAAATCAGGAATACTGATTATGTTGCACACCCACCCTATGTGCTTTACATATTTTAAAAAAAATCATGTTTTAAAAAATTTTTTTTCCATTGTTATAGTGGAGGCGCAGTGGAATTCAGCTACAGATTCCTGTGGGAAACTATGAAGTATTATATTTTACAACTCATCCCAACCATCGGGACACTTAACTTGTATGGGAAATGCTTAGAATTTTTCTCAGCCAGTGTGTTGCACTCTGGGAAACCCACAGCAGAGACAACAGACAGTGTGTTGTATTTGTTGTAGTGTTGCTTATTAATGCCCCAAATTAATCCACTGCTTTAAAGGTATAAGGGAATAAAACATTACATATACATATTAATTAATATCATTTTGCAAGTTTTTTAAATTAAACTGGCCCTCTGTAGTGCTCTATCAACTTTCTTACGCAACCTGGTGACTATCACCTCTGCATTGTCATCAGGTTACCTGTCAATCATCAACAATATCCAATTGCACTGCCCTCTCACTCAGGCCCAGGGCAAAGTAAATCTGAATTAGACACACACACACATTATCTAAGCCGCTTATCCTCCTGGGTCGCGGGGGTGCTACAGCCTATCCCACCGGTCATTGGGCAGAAGGCAGGAAACACCCTTGACAGGTCGCCGTCCATAAATCTGAACTAAGTACTATTAATACTTGTTTTTATTGTTTTTTTGTAGTTTTTAATGGTATCATATACCATCCCTGAGTTAATCTTGTGTCAGGCGTCACGCACAACGGTGCGCCTAAAAGTATTTCACATTTGCAGTAATTTTCACTCACAGATGTAAGTGTAATGACCGCACTGTAGAGCTCTGTATAGCGACAGCACTATAGGACAGACCATATTAAAGTGAAGATATCCACACATTATTCCTATCTATGATTAAAATCTCTATTGTAATAAGAAAAGAAGAGGACTGTCGATTGGAATAAATGTATTATTATCCTTTTCACTCAGAGGTGTTTCATTCTCTGAGGGGCATTTAAGTGTGACCCAGTTTTGGAGTGATTACAGTTAAATGCTTACAGGACTGGAGGGAGTTTTGGGCCAGGCTGGACTGCTGATGCTGTCACTGTCGTCCCCGTGGTAGGAGGACAGGCTGGCGGGGCTGGGGGACAGGGGCGAGGGGGTGGGGGGCTGGGACGCACACTGAGAGGTGTAACCGTCCTGCAAAAGAGAGAGAGAAAGAGAGAGAGAGAAACATCAGCAGGAGAATTTTTCTTCTATTATTACAACACGACTTGCACACTGACCATCTCTAACTAGAGAGAGAAAATGTGAGAGACAGAGAGAGAGAGAGAGATGAAAGAGAGAGTTATAATGATGAAATGAGTAGAGCAAGAAAAAGAGCAAGAAACAGAACAAGAGAGGAAAAAAAAAGGTGCTGAAAAGGGCAGAGAAAAAGAGGGTGAAGAGAAAGAGATGGGGAAAGAGAGAGACAGTGAGACAGGGATAGAAAGACAGGAAGAGAGATGGGGAGAGAGAAAGGGGAAGTGGCAGAGAGGAAAGAGAAAGAAATAAGAGTCAGAGAGAAAGAGAAGGACAGAAAAAGAGAAAGAAAAAGTAAGAGAAAAAATGAAGGGACAGAGAGAGAGAAAGTGTAAAAATAATAATGATAATGATGAAAGAGAGAGAGAAAGTGTAAAAATAAATGATAAGGATGAAGAGGTTTTAAAGAGGTGCTGTCAGCTCCAGGACTCTGCAGCTACACACATCTGTGACAGACTGCAAAAGTCAGCAAAAGCTCCTGTTTCCTTTCATTTCTTTTTCTTCCTCTTCCAAATTTCTAAGAGCACGGCCTGGACATGTTCTTCCACACATAATCATCTCTTCTCTTCACTCCAGGGGTCTTTCAGGCACTTTTGACAGCCTAAATAATTCAACAGTAGCTGCTATTATCAGCAACGAGGAGATGCTTCTTGTATGAGATGAAAAAAAAGGAAAGAGCACAAAAAACAAAAGGTGATCAGGGTCCAAAAGCAAAGAGAAGAGAAGACCGAGCTGAAGCAGAGTTATGCCTTGTGCGCGTGTGTGTGAGAGATAGTACGAATGCCCCCTCGTAAAAAAATGCACTTTATCCCTCAGCATAAACACCATGCAGCGCAAGAGAGCTGTAGGCAAAATAAGCAAACAAATATTATTAGCCATAAATATTAATCACATCATTAAAGGATGGATAAAAAGAGCAAAAAAAAGTAAAAACTCCTCCAAACACATGTTTAGGAAAGTCCTTACAGGATCCCTGGCTTAAAAAAAGGTTTTATATACATGTTTGACATGTTTTACATAATATACAGAGTCAGCATGTTATCACTGTCAAAACAGGTTTTTATTTTTTAATTTGAAAACACTGAGCATTTCATGATGAATGGACTGAGAGAAATTTTAAAATATTTCTTTTTCTCTTATGCCAGTGACAATAGTGTCAGAAGTGGACCCAGCACTCAGCACTATGAGAACAATCAGAGAAGGTAATGTTGGAGTGCACTAGGACAGTCCATACCTTGGGTTTGGGGGGTTCAGCAGGAGGGACGCCTTCATCTTTACTGTTAGCTTTCTGCTTGGAGTCAGCAGCCAATAGGACCTCTCCACCTTCACCCATAGGCCCTGTTGAGAAGAACACCATTCAAAGATTATCATACACTGCCTGCCAAAGGTTTACAGGCAGTTTTCTCACCAATAACTAAGAAAACGCACCTGCAGAGGTTTAATAGCTTTAACAAGAGCTCTCTGTTAATCCTCTGGGTACATGTAGCTTCACCAGAAGTGTCTTTCTTGGTATGAAGTGCAGGTTTTGCCTGAATAATGATTTGACAGTTTTCTTTTTCTAAATAACTGTTAAAAGCACATATTGAAACTTTTGGCCCAAAGGTGGTTTAAATACTTGCATGCTGATGAATGTTAACATCACAACTAGGAGATAAAATGTGTGGGCATTGGCATCATTCCCAAGACAGCACTGTCACTAATACTGGAAAAATATAAACAAGCGATAAATTGTTTTCATCAAAACAAACCAGCTCTAATATGTTATGTTATTGCAAAATGACAAGGAAAACATGTTCATTCGTATTAAAAATAGAGACTGCGTGATAGAACTTTTTCTTCTTCAGTACTTACACCATTATTGAAACCCTGAGTATTGACTAATACTGATACAGATTTTTAATTACAAAACTATTAAGCTTAAAATGAGCTTTGTATTTAAAATGAGCTTCATTTAAGCTACACTACGTAAGTGCTGGGGATTTGGTAACCTCTCTGGTGGAAGAACATTTTGTAACGTCGATTGTGCTTTGAACCCCTTTTCCGAGCGGAAGAAAGAGTATTCAAAGAGAACTCAGTTAAAACTTGGTGGAGGACGTGTCTTCTGAGGATGTGAGTGAATTGTCCACTACTGTAATCATATCTTCATCAGTATAATGGTGATTTAGCATTTGAGGCCTGAACATTGAGCAAGACGTTCTATTTGAGGCTCTGCGTGTGACGCTAACATGTAAAGACGTATGACGTGGTCTGAAAAACTCTTAAGGGATCCATCCCAGCACCTCTGACTTTTAACTCAATGACTAATATTTCAGGGTTTACAGGGCGACTCGCAGCAGTGCATGCACACCGTACTTTAGCGTGTTTTTCTCTTCTGACTCAGTAATGCTACTTCGTTAAATTTCAACAAAAAATTTACAAAGTGCAGCTTTAAGATCAGCGTCTAAAAGTAGGCTATCATGCTCAGGTTACTCAAATATACAATGTAAACATTCAGATTAACTGGGCTTCATAATCGTTCTTAAGAAGAAATTTCTTAAAAACCCACTTATGCAGTTTTCATGAAGATTCTGACGTTCACCAGTGTTTCCTATTTGGGATTTGTTCTTAGGGAAGAACAGAATTTACACACTCAAGAGCACGAAGGTGAGAACAGTTCTGGTTTGACATGACGTCATGAATCTGACGTGGACTTTTTCTTAGGACTTTTCTCAAAAGCACATTTAAGAAAAAACTTTTCTTAGTAAGGCATGGGAACGAGATCCTAATGTGTGGCCACGACTTAGTACGGCGTGGGAACAAGATCCTAATGCGTGGCCACAACTTAGTAAGGCATGATCTCGTACCCACACCTTACTAAGTCATGGCCAGGACTTAATTATCTCATTCCCACGCCTTACTAAGTCGTGGCCACACGTTAGGATCTCGTTCCCAGGCATTCTTTTTATTTATGTATGATGTCACCAGCAGGGCTCCGAAATGTTCTGCTGATATCTAGTTAAAAACATCATGTCCCAAAACATTTGACAGTGTATATCCTCTAGAATAAATATGCATTCGTGCAGGACCGAGTTTACACTCAGGTTTGCAATAAGAATAAACGAAACAAAACTTAATTTGCAAATTCATTTCACAACACCACAGTGTCAGTCAGAGCTGCCAGGCTGCTTTAGCTGGGGAAATGGTGTCAGTGTATTGGTGGTTCACTCATTTCTCGTTGCTTGAGGTGCAGTGTGTGAGCGTAAGTGTGTGTGTGTGTGTGTGTGTCTCCCAGAGGGCCAGCTGGCAGAGAGTGTGAGTGTGTTAATCTGGTCAAAGCTCTTCTGTGTTATCGCCTCGGGGAGTATGGCAGAGGAGCTCCACTAACACACTATCACCCATTTCAGCTCAGACTGCTATTTATAAACACCTCACATGCCTATCTGACTGCACGACAACAGACCCAGCGCTATCAGCAGCAGCCCATACATGGAGACTGACTATTAATCAATTAGTCATAAGTTTGCTTAAGCTGTGCTATTACATCCGGATTTGAATCGACATGCAGGTTCACTACACTTTTAGCAAAAAAAAAAAGATCTATATGGTACCAAAAAAGGTTCTGTGACTTGTAGCAGCTGGAGATTGCGTTTGGTGATGGAACTGTTTCTTATGGGTTCTTTAAAACTACAGTACTGGGCAAAAGTCAGAGACCACCCTGCCAGTTTCCTGTTCAGCATTAGCAAAGAAAATATTTTATTTATTTTATGTGTCCTTTCTTTGCCTTTATTACAGATTTCATCCTTTTCAGGAGACTCGCTTTCATTTTTTCAATAAGATTTGCAGGGATATTTTTCCACACTTCCAAGTTCAGTCTTAGAAGTTGGTTGAGCATTTTCTGCTTCACACAGTCGTCCATTGTTGAGAACAGTATTATGAGAACACATATATTAGGATTAGGGTTTGTCATTTTGAGGTTGCTGCAAGAATATTATAATATTATCTTATTTCTAGACTTCTTTTTGTTTTGGATCATTTTATCTAGTAAAATTATACTGGCAGACTATTTTGAATTATTTCTTGAAAGAAGCAAAATTGTCTCCCAGCATAATAAAACAATTTCTCCAGATAAAATGCCTAAAAAGGTATCAAATGTTTCTTATAATCTTATAAGATCTTGTAATCTTATAATATTCTAAGAAAAACCCATAAGAATTTTTAGATGTACTGACTAGATTTAAGTTGCAGAGATATTCTCACAGTCCAAGTGATCCCAAACACATGCAGTGATGTTGAGGTCTGGACACAAGCAGCTTTTTTGTGTCTGTCTCCTTTTCTCAGTGAGGGCTTCTTGGCAGCTACACATCCTTTCAGACCCGGAGCGCTGAGTCGTCTTCTCACAGTGGAAGGATGGACAGAAACTCCTGTGGATGTTTTCAGATCTGAAGCAGCTTGATTTTCTCCTCTCTCTCAAAGATGGAAGCTTTAAGTGCTGTTTATCTGATGGGGACAGTGTTGGTGTCTACCAGGTCATAATTGTTACGAATCTCTACAGCTTTCTATTGTTTTTTCCCTCCCTTATGCAAGTGCATTTTCTTACATCTAATCTTGTTAGAAATTATCTTCAGAAAAATGAATAACTTGTACTTTATGGCCCTTTTGACTGGAAAATAACAAATTAAGGGTGGTCTCACAAAATTGTCTCACAGGCTTTTGCACAGTATTGTATATACAAAGGAAATTCTACATGATAATAACAGTAGGCCAAATAGATAGATAGATAGATAGATAGATAGATCTGAATTGTAAAATTATTGACAAAAAAATGACCTGAAAAAGAAACATTTTCAGAACTCTAAAAAAATAAAAACAAACAAACAAACAAAAACATTCAAATGATTGTCATGGTTCTATGCAAAACCACTGTTTTTACTGAAGAACCCTGGAGGGACCCCTTTACTTAAGAGTGCACCACATAACAACCTGATCACTTTTCCTGCCTAAATCCTGAAGTGGCATCGCAACACTCTAAAATGTTAAATTTCCTCCAACAGAGACAGCGTCTTTTACCGGGAAGGTTTCGTTGGCAGGATCACATGTTTAATCGGAGAAAGAATGGAATGAAAACGAACGAAAAGAAAACCCAAAGTGATCAAGAGGATGTAAGGTCTCAGAGACGTTCAAAACTGTGAATATCTGCAGAGGTCCCAAGGTCCATCTCCTTTTTTCCCACTCGACGTACAGAATGCTGCACAATGTGAAACTAATTGCTTTTTTTGAACAACCCCGGAGGCAGCAGAAATGAGTTTTTAAGAACCTTAGCACTTTAATTCAATTGATGTCTTCCAAATGTCACGCAGACAGCCTGATCTCCAGCTCTGTGAAGCTGCGCAGAAATATTTTCTATTACAACTTCACCTTCTGGGAGGCGCGCCGCTGACAATGCAGCAAGGTGAAGGGGCTATTGTAGGGCCGCGCCGCTTTTCATCTCCTTTCAACAGGCCAAACTTAACATGCAGGAGCAAAGTTACCTCTCCTGCTGCGAGCCACGGAGGACTCAAACAAAGAGGAAAAACAAAGAGAATTCCGCCCCTTCCTGGGGTCATGTCAACTTCTTTTTTACAATAGATAGCATCCGTTTAAGCTTCTAATTGAAATTCCTTTGGCAAATATGCATATATATATTGTACTTATCACAAACACTGACATGTAGAGGGCACATTATATAGTTTTTATTGTATGTAATTTTTTTGAAGTCCTCTTATAAAATATTTGTGGTTTTGTGTTCCAAAACATTTTCTACACACTTTTCTTTCTCGTGTAGGACTGAACAGGCTTGTTACTGTGAAACAGAAGACTGACATATCGCTGCTGTCAGAACAAAACCTTGTATCCAAAATGGTAACTTTACAGGAAAAGGAAAAAAATACCTTATTTTAAGTGTAAGTCAATGGAACCAGACATCTTTCCAAGACATTTAGGGTCCATTTATTTTGGTCCATTCATCATGAAATTTACACACAATGTAAAGGACAACAGGCATTTTCAAATTATGGCTAAAACTGAAAAATGAGAAAAATGGAGATACGATGTTTTGTCCCAAAAGCAGCGATATGTAAATGACCTCTATTCTTATTTGCTGCCCTGTATTGTCCTCATCAAAAACACTCAGAAATGACATCACAAACAAGTTGAATTCAAAACAGGCTATTTTTGCAGTTAAACTGTATGGACTGGGGGGTGGGGGGGGTGTCATTGTATGTTTTAATACTTTAACAAAGTTTATGTAGTGCATCCAACTTTAATTAGTAACTTTAATTAACAAAAACTGAGCATTTTTTTTATAATATAGATAAAGCATTACAGCACCTGACTGAACTGAAATTTCTGCATAATTAATTGGTTAAGATGTAAACAAAGTCATTTAGAGTGCTCTGATGTGCAGTGCTCTGTTCTAGAGAAACCTTTCACAGTGGTGGCGAAAAGAACCAGACTGAAGAGTTTAATGCCTCTAAAAGCTACATCAAGGTAAGTTATTGCACAACATGATTATGAATACGCTGTCTGATGTCTAAGACATTGTTTTAAGTTTTTAAGATTAAGATTTTAAGTTTTGAGATACGATTTTGGCCTAAAAGGTAATTTTCTAAATCCATTAAAAGCAAAGAGGTACATGCAGAGCATTGTAAGGCAACATAGTCCCTCAAGAAAACTCATTTCCAGATTTACCACTATTTCACCATCATCAACATTGCATATAAAAACTCAGAAGACATGTGGGGCCACTGATCATTTTGGATAGTAAATAAAATGGCTATATTTGAGTTGTAGACATTGCGACCCCTGGTTCCCATCACCACCAGTTTCTCTTCAATGAACCATTTTACATCAAACCACATCAACCACTGATTTATGTAGAAATTTAGGAAATTTGGTGGAATTCCTCTTTAAAGCTCAGCAGGATTTGAGCGCTGGAGGAGTGCAAGTTGGATGAGCAATGTTACCTGAGGGAGAGGAGTTGGAGGTGGAGCCGTGTGGAGACATCATCCCTGTGGCATTACTCACTGACTGACTGTACGAGGAGCTCGGACCCATCATACCAGAATAACCACCCTGCCTAAGAGAGAGAGAGAGAGAGAGAGCGAGAGAGTCAAAGGTACACTCTTAAAAATAAAGTTACCAAAAAAGATTTTGTGGAATGCCACTGAGGAACCACCTTTGGTTCTGTGAAGATTCTTTCAGTAAATGGCTCTTTAAAGAGCTGTTGCTGTAAATGAGATATGCAAGTGTGAAGAACACAGTTGTAGGTCCTAGGTCCTAAGGTTCTCTACTAATTAAATGACTTTCCTTTCCTAGAACAATTCATTCAAGCCAAGAACCACTTAGAAACCATTTATAAACCATATATAAAACGATAACAAACAGTAAAAGTATATCAAATTACATATTTTATTGATTACTAAGTGAAAATAAGTTAATGTCCTCCTAAAAAGAAAACACTTCTGCATAGTATAAATATTGTTAAATATAAAATACACGCGCACACACACACACACACACACATTTTCTAAGCCGCTTATCCTTCTGGGTCGCAGGGAGAGCTACTGCCTATCCCAGCGGTCAGCGGGCAGGAAACACCCGGGACAGGTTGGCAGTCCATCACAGGGCAAATACAAAATATTAATTATTAAAATTTAAGTTTGTTCCTGGTAGACAATGTTTTAACATGTACTTGAACAAGTAATTTCACTGGGGGTGTTCAAATCTTTGCACATTATATATATATATATATATATATAATATATATATATATATATATATATATACAGCTTGTTTAAGAGCCTGTATAAAGGAAAAATAACCCAGGAGTTGAGTGTTTTACTAATTAGCATTAATTATATGATAGCATCTCACCAGATGGATTAATATTATTGTTTCATATATCATAGATTCGCTAATTAAACTAAACAGATCCTAACATTGTCGTCTCTTTTATTACTTTGGTCGTGAGTTCAGCTGATATGAAGGCTGCTGTGATGTGGAATAGAGCGGCAGGTCTGTGGCATTAAAGGATGGTGTGTATTTGTAGATGAGAGTGCTGAGCCTCTGCTTCTGAGCGACTCAGTTCTGCTTTGGCTCCAGATCGATGATGACTGCATGTCTCGGAGTCACGAGACAAATCCTAGACAAAACAATGCCTATTTTCCATTATCAGTGATTGGGCCTGCCTGCAGCACAATGAGAAAAATCACCCGCAGCAAAGTGAACGTGGAGTTTCACTCCAGATTAAATGGCTTTCCACCGGTGTGCGTGTCTGGAGGAGAGTAATAGAAGGCATGCCCCCTCCCCCTCCCTCCAAAGTCATAATTTAACTAATTAAGGTGTGCTTCTGGAAAGGATCATGTTATTTGTTGCCATGGCGATGGCGGGAATCAATCCCGCGCTTTCTCCACGCTCCAAATGGTTTTGGGGACATCAGACAGCTTATCAGCAACCTGCTGCACACACACACACACACACACACACAATATGTGAACAGAGCGCTGAGAAAACACACTGCCTACAATACTGTAATCAAAGGTTAACTGGCTTTAGGGGTGAGAGAGAGACAGGAGGGGGTGGAGGGAACAGAGGGAACAGAAAGAAAGATACAGAAAGAGACAGAGACAGGAAAAAAGAGATAAAGAGAAAAGAGATAGAGGAAAAAAAAGAGAAAGAAAAGAGCGAGAAAAGAGTGAAAAGAGAGAAAAGAAATAGGAAAGAGTGAGAAAGAAAAAAGAGAGGAGAGAGATAAAGTGAGAGAGACAAAAGGGACAGAAAAGAGACATAGAGAGAGACAGAGCGAGAGAGAAGGAGAGAACTGTGCCTCAAGAACTGTGATTACAAATAATTTCTGATGAACTGGGAGAAAAATAAAGAGAGAGAGAGAGAAAAGACAGAGAGAGAGAGAGAGAACTACGCCTGAAGAACTGTGATTACGAATCATTTCTGACGAACTGGGAGAAAAATATCTAAATCAAAATTGGATCTGAGGGTATCAACCTGTGTCAGACGCATGATGAAAGATGAAACGCCGAGCGGGCTCTGTGTACTTGGTTGATCTGAAATAAATCTGAATTATTCAGAAAGTGAAATAATGAGAAAAATGGAAAAACGTACAAGCTGGATTAATGTCAGTCACAGGGGCCGTACTTCAGCGCTGCCAAGAGACAACGCCACGGGTGAAATTGACACACAATGACTAACGAGTGGGATCCATGTGCTAAAGCTCGCTGTAATCGCATCTCACAGATGTAATTAGTCATTGGCAGAGTTACATGACACACACTGTATGTAATCTCCTCACAGGATTGATTTCAGTGTGAGCGAGATGGCAAACGAGGCACTTTCATCCATTCGGATCAAGCCTCCTTCCTCAATCACTCACTTCAACAAAGTGCACCAAAATACTTCACGTCGCCTTTTTATTCCTTTACATCATAAAGTGCCGCTCTCATGTGCATAATGCAATAAACACAAAACACAAAAACAAGTGCGCTTCGCAGTGCGGCATGCACGACCACTATTACTAATTCATGACATCAAAAAAAGCCATTAAAACACTTGATGGAGAGAAAGTGTGCCGTTTAATCATACTTAATATATGCATGGGGCACCATCAAAAACAGTGCAGCGCGTTGGTTTTGGCTCACAGGCAGCACAGCGTTGAAAACGGCGTTAAAAACAGCCCTGCTGCTGTGGAGGAGGCAGAGTGGGGTGGCTCCCCAGTGGAACAGCAGGGAAGGTAGTGGGAGCTGGGGGACAGCAGAGACGGACCTGTTCTCTCTCTCTCTCCATTCGCTGCTTTTTTTTGTCCTCGGGCCGAGAACAGGGGGAGGAAATACTGCTAAACACAGCAGCACCTCTCCCAGAAACACACAGCTTGGGTACACTTCACTGCAGAGTGCAAACGCTGTACAAAACAGTCCACCAATCACTATTTCCTACATTAAAAATCCAGAGCTATACGGTTATACACTATAATTCACCGTCTGGAAAAAGGGTGCGGTACATTTTGTTTATCAAGGTACAAACTATGTAAATGTACCCTTAAAGGTACAACACAGTCCTTAAGGTATGACTGTGCACTTAAATGAGTTTTAAAAGAGCACTACATTCACCTTCCAAGCAGAAAAGTATACATTTATAACTTTGTTTTAAAAAAGAAAAATAAAAAAACACATGGAGTGCAGACGGAGTGATCTGAGTTAATGCAATTTCAAATAAAAACAATTGCCATATGGTACAATTATAATCCCTTCATAAAAGAAACTAAAGACATTCCCTTGAGAATAACACCTCAGTGACCTGCCCCTCTATTCCCTACACTGGAGTACTATATAGAACACTATTAAAGAAAACAGAAATGGTCCCCTGATCACT
The DNA here is from genome assembly GCF_904425465.1 of Colossoma macropomum. Lineage (NCBI taxonomy): Eukaryota > Metazoa > Chordata > Actinopteri > Characiformes > Serrasalmidae > Colossoma > Colossoma macropomum. Next base: position 35,575,941 of record NW_023494803.1, read on the forward strand.
ATTCCCTACATTAGAAAATCAGGAGCACTATATAGAACACTATTATAGTGAACACAAATGGTCCCCTGATCACTATTCCCTACACTGGAGCACTATACAGAACACTATTATAGAGAACAGAAATGGTCCTCTGATCACTAATTCCTACACTGGAGCACTATATAGAACACTATTATAGAGAACAGAAATGGTCCCCTGATCACTATTCCCTACACTGGAGCACTATATAGAACACTATTATAGAGAACAGAAATGGTCCCATGATCACTATTCCCTACACTGGAGCACTATATAGAACACTATTATAGAGAACAGAAATGGTCCCATGATCACTATTCCCTACACTGGAGCACTATATAGAACACTATTATAGAGAACAGAAATGGTCCCATGATCACTATTCCCTACACTGGAGCACTATATAGAACACTATTATAGAGAACAGAAATGGTCCCATGATCACTATTCCCTACACTGGAGCACTATATAGAACACTATTATAGAGAACAGAAATGGTCCCCTGATCACTAATTCCTACACTGGAGCACTATATAGAACACTATTATAGAGAACAGAAATGGTCCCCTGATCACTATTCCCTACACTGGAGCACTATATAGAACACTATTACAGAGAACAGAAATGGTCCCATGATCACTATTCCCTACACTGGAGCACTATATAGAACACTATTATAGAGAAACAGAAATGGTCCCCTGATCACTATTCCCTACACTGGAGCACTATATAGAACACTATTATAGAGAACAGAAATGGTCCCCTGATCACTAATTCCTACACTGGAGCACTATATAGAACACTATTATAGAGAACAGAAATGGTCCCCTGATCACTATTCCCTACACTGGAGCACTATATAGAACACTATTACAGAGAACAGAAATGGTCCCATGATCACTATTCCCTACACTGGAGCACTATATAGAACACTATTACAGAGAACAGAAATGGTCCCCTGATCACTATTCCCTACACTGGAGCACTATATAGAACACTATTATAGAGAACAGAAATGGTCCCCTGATCACTATTCCCTACACTGGAGCACTATATAGAACACTATTATAGAGAACAGAAATGGTCCCATGATCACTATTCCCTACACTGGAGCACTATATAGAACACTATTATAGAGAACAGAAATGGTCCCATGATCACTATTCCCTACACTGGAGCACTATATAGAACACTATTATAGAGAACAGAAATGGTCCCCTGATCACTAATTCCTACACTGGAGCACTATACAGAACACTATTATAGAGAACAGAAATGGTCCCCTGATCACTAATTCCTACACTGGAGCACTATACAGAACACTATTATAGAGAACAGAAATGGTCCCCTGATCACTAATTCCTACACTGGAGCACTATATAGAACACTATTACAGAGAACAGAAATGGTCCCCTGATCACTATTCCCTACACTGGAGCACTATATAGAACACTATTATAGAGAACAGAAATGGTCCCATGATCACTATTCCCTACACTGGAGCACTATATAGAACACTATTATAGAGAACAGAAATGGTCCCATGATCACTATTCCCTACACTGGAGCACTATATAGAACACTATTATAGAGAACAGAAATGGTCCCCTGATCACTATTCCCTACACTGGAGCACTATATAGAACACTATTATAGCTAACACGGTGGTCCCTCTATTCCCTACATTAGAAAACCAGGAGCACTATACAGGGCACTGTTATAGGGAACAGAAAATAGTCCCCTAATCACTATTCCCTACATTATAGCACTAAGAAACACTATCATAGGGAACAGAAATGGTAATGGTAGCAGTAATGTTACACTAAATGCTCAGCCTTTTTTTTACCTTGAAAATGAGTAGTTTGGATAATGTACATCAAACAGGATCTGCCTGGATTGAAACATTATGAATAGCTGTTGTAGGGCTCATTTTAGCTACCTGATCAGGAGGATCCCTCTGTTCTCTTGCGCTGAGGCCGTGGCTCATGATGTGGTCAGTGTGTCAGTGTATCAGGGACCAAACTGGTGGAAACTGCTGACCCCCTTTCATTCCAGTTTGACTAAACTCTTTCAAAGTTGTCCTTTAGTGCCAGTATGGAATGTGATTTGTGTAGCTAGGCTGTAAACTAAAGGCGGTGAGTGACATTGTCCACCACAAATTACAATAACAAATGCAGATTTTGACATTATATAGACAAAACATGAAACAACAATACAAACGCTGTCCCAAAACGAGCACATCGGTCTGTTCTACACTCAAAGTGCTTGATTATAAAGTTTTAGTTCTAGCAGTTGCAGTTAGACAATCTAGAAAGTAGGGGGTGCTGCAGCACCCTCAGCATCCCCACTTCCAATATGCCTGTGATGTAGTGAAAGCCTAGCTACATCAGAGTGATACAGAAAAATCCCCACCTGCAGTAACAGTTTCACAAAGACCAATGTCCGGTGAGCTGCTGTGAAGCTGTAAAATAACGATATGACGGCTTTATTAATGATATCTGCAGACAAATGACGCCGTTCTGTCTTACGAACTCAAAACCAGCCTGAACCACTGAACAGGTGCATTTAAAGAGCCACCATAAGGAATCTTCATTATAGCTGGAAAACCTGACAAGACAGAGCGTGGTACAGATCAGCTGCAGCTGAGGAGAGAAGGCAGAGAGACGGGTGGGTAAAACCAGGCAGCTCAGCGAAGGCTGTGGGAGGCTATGAATTATATATGGATCCAATCTGCTCTCAAGGCAACGGCAGGCACGGCGAGAGCCTGACTCAACCAAAACAAAATCCAAAATAAAACACAAAATGAAAGGACAGCTTTTAACATATTAAATCCTTGAGAAAGCCTCACATCAAACAGGAGAAAAAGCCATTTATTCTTGCCATTTATTAAAGCCAACTCTTCCTGCCAAGGCTACAAGCCACATCGCTGGGGGCCGCATCGGATTCTTGACATCCAAGCAGCTCTTATTTATTTAGCAAATTTACTTACTAAGGAGGTCAGAAATGAATTATTTGGCAAGGATTTGCCCCCAAGCCATTTTTTCTCTTTTCGTTTTTCCATTTCCTTTGATTTGGTGCACCCCCCCTTTGCCTTTTAAGGATTGCTTTCTCCAATTTTCTCCCAGAGCTTGTTTTCGTCACTCCAGGAGAATTATGAGTTGCTCATAGCTCCTGAACTCATTTAGAAATGGCAGTTTTCCCCCTCCAGTGCTTCCTCCCACTACAGAAGAGGACACCCTCTGACTGTAAATGCAGCTTTGGGAAGCAGCCACTGCAACATAAAGTAATGCTTCCAAAAAGGTCTGCCTTGGTGACTGAGAGACAATAAGCTGCACTCAATCACTTTTCACTTTATGGGTTGGGCAATGCAGTAGTTTTGTCAGTGCGCTGAATTTGTAGGCTCGTCTAAGCAGGGCAAAAATGATAAAAGGCGCTTTATGAAATGACAACTTACAGAACCTCATGGCATCAGTGTAAATTTTAAGTTGTGACCTAAGTTTAAGTTGTAACTATATTACTTGCTGCAGCTGTTTAAACTTTAGCATTAATGATCAATTAATGATTAATCAATTAATGATTGATTAATCATTAATCAATCCCAAACTTAGTGGATATACAGTTCTGTGCAAAAGTCAGAGACCACCTTTCACTGAATAAACTTCCAGTGAAGATGGCCATTAAGTACAAGTTATTTATTTGTCAGCATCTGGAAAAAAAGCAGGAAAGATATATTTATCAACTAAATATAATATACATTTTTTTTCTCAGCATGTAGTGTGTTCACATTTTGCCTTTATTACAGCTTCCATTCTTTTCAGTAGACTTGCTTTCAGTTTGTCAAAGAAATCGGCAGGGATATTTTTCCACACCTCCAAAGTTCAGTCTTAGTAGTTGGTTGCATTTTTTGCTTCTCACAGTGAAAATAATTCCAAACTCTGTGGGAAGTCAAGGTCTATTGTTGAGAACACCAGCGAAGGTATATATATATATATATATATATATATATATATATATATATATATATATTCCTAAAAAAGATGGTTCTCAAAGGTTTCTTAAACACTCAAAGAACCTTTTGCATGCTTTCATACTTAAAGGGTTCTTTGCATGGTGAAATGGTTCTTCAGACTGATGGAGAATGTGTTGTGTATGGTTCTGTATAGAACCTTTTCGTAAAGGGTTCTATAAATGACCAAAAAGGCTTTTTCTAGTGTTACAAGCTTGACATCATAACAATACCAGAACCCTTTTTGATGATTTACCGAACCATTTTCAAAAATGTTCTATACAGAACTGTATACAATACATTCTCCATGTCACCATGTAAAGAACCACGTAAGCATGTAAATGGTTCTTTGAGTGTTCATGATTCCATATAGAATTATTGTCTTTACTAAAGAGCCCTTGAAGAACCATATTTTTTAAGACTGTCTATATGTAAATATATATGAGTTTCTCATTTTAACATTGTTTTAAGAATATTATATTATTTATCTTATTTCAAGACTGTTTTACTTGTTTCGCCTCATTTTATCTAGTCTTATTGTCTTGTTGCATTTCAGACTGTTTTGAATTATTTCTTGAAAGAAGTAAAATTGTCTATCGACATAAAAAGACAATTTCTCTAAATAAAATGCTTTAAAAAGTGTCAAATGTTTCTTGTAATCTTATAATATTCTTACAACAAACACATAGTAAGAAATTTTCAATGTACTGACTAGATATAAGTTTTCAGTAGCCAAAATATAATTTTTTGCAGTGAGCAGCTCATAAACTCAAACATAAGGAAAGTTTACATTCAAACGAGGCACCAGTTGAACTGCAGCAGGTACAGCTGACTACTGGTCTTTTTTCTCGAGGTGTTCCTGCTATAACTGGGAAAAGATGTAGATGAGCGACACATATGGCCAAATATTACTTTAGAGCTTCCACAATCTTGTATAAGGTGACAAGATTAAAAAAATCCTCACAAGTGTGTTTGTCCCACAGCGGACAGCGGCAGACTCACTATGAAGCTGAAGACCTGTCAACACTAAGTCTAAAAACCAGCAGAAGTATCAAGAGGAACGAAAAGCAAACACATACACAAAGTCACACTTCCCCCACTTCTGTCAGACTCCTTTAATTACATTTTACATTCAAAGACAGCCTCTCGTATTTGCTTATGCTGAGGAGAAGCTGAAGTCACGTTAAATAACATTAGATAAGGAAAACAATGCTGTGGGAGAGTGGTGGCAGCGAGGCCGTGATTTTGGGGAGATTGCTGTGCAGCAGAATTACTCTAGTGCTTCTACACTGAATCAGCACAACTGTATTACCATATCATATGAATATTCAATGAGAAGAGCACAGGCCAAAACCACTTTCAAGCTTTATCCCGTCATAAACAAGTGCTTAAGGACATGGTGCAAAACACACCACAAACAGTCTGGCTCTCTCTAGAAGGCAACGTTGCAGTACTTGAGTGTGATCTCGCTCTCGGACTGATAGGAAACAGGCCGCTGATCAACTAATTCAGTATGAAAACAATGAATATGTTTGATTTTGAACATTTTATTTAGAATTACTTTGACAAGGCAGAAGACAAACTAACCTTTTAGCATCGGTCAAAAAGTTAGAGTTGCTTGGATACAGCCATTTATTTCCAGGCCAATGACAGAGACAACAGTGATCGGTTGAGTGAGTTCACACTGCCTATGAAATTTTGCAAAACTCGAAACAGAGGGCAAAAAAAATTATGTTGCATTTTTACCATCAAAAAAATCACGGTGTGTAAGATATCATCAGTTATACATGCGTTTGACTTAATTTACTGATGTCAGAATAAATCAGTATGTAAAGGACTTAACACTTGTTGATCATTTTATTTATTGCTACTGATCACATATAATGAATGTAAAATTAACTTTTAACAAATTTCAGCTGTTTCATTTTATATTAGATTTTTTTTTCTTTTAATATTCTGAAAAAAAACGTAGATACTGGGCCAGACTTGGGATGGGCTGTTAAAAGTCTTGGGTTGCGATCGAAATGGATATATTTGTGTATTTCAGGGCAGTGAACTATGTGCATTGCGCGTGTGCATTGCGTCTGAATTGTAAAATGGAAATCTAGAGTGATTTTGAGGGCTGATTTCCAACAATTCACTCATAATGTCTAGTGAACACCATAGATCACTACATCAGTTGAAGGTGTACCAAAATCTCTTGTTAGTAAGAAATGGACAGAGGAATGTTAGCTAGCACCGACAGTGGCTCTCACTGAAGATTGTGAAAGAATGCTAGCTTTATGATTTACTACGACAGAATGAGAACACAGACAAATTCACATCATGGTTTGACAAAAAGTTGTACTGTATTGTATTTCACTGTATTCCCTACTCTTTCTTTCCAACAGTTCAAGGCGGTGCTGAGAGGCACTGTTTCTAGAAGTGCTGCAACATGTTTACTGTCTGCTGCTCATCATATACAGCGCTGAATGGTAACTGTTGTAAATGGAGCAAAACTTGGACCAAAATTATATACGTAGCCTCATCAAGTTTCCTACTTTTTCCTAATACACGCTCCCTGTAAAAACAAGGTTACAACAATGTCTACAAATAAAAAGACGACTTTAGCCTTGCTCAAGCTACTAATGCTGCTTTGTTTATGTGACCTTTGTTTATGTGACTGGTAAACACTGATGCAAGCTGATATTCGAAAAAAAGTCTGAATTTATTTATTGTTCCATAAATTTTGACTGCAATTTAGAAAACAAAATAGTTTCCTCAATCCATCTTATTTTTACATGACGACTCTATTTCGAGATTATGGCCGAAATATCCGGTTGGCAAAGAAAGTGTCGTTCATTACTGTTTTTAGCAAAGTAAAGAATCTGGTTACTCTTATTATCAGTTATCTGATTATTGTTTTATGTTCTATTAAATGTTTCAGAGACATTCCGAGACAACGTGCAGTTTGCAGCTGACACTACAGCTGCGTGAAGATGGAAGTACGGCAAAAACAGGCATCTCACAAGCATCAACCTTTCTTGCTTCAGAGGACAATGTGGCTTCATAATGATCACTAGAGTAGGCTAATCAGGTCAGCAGGAAGCTAACTGGCTAATGCTCCGTTAATAAAAGACAGACTTCATGTTCAACTTAGCTAAAAACAAACAGAACCTGCAACACCAGCATATGTTGTGTTTTGGATGCTGATCTGTGCTGTTTTTTCAGCAGGGACCCCTTTAAAGCAGGAGTTACTGTAATACTACAACTTACAATGTAAGGAATGTGTTTCTTGCATGACTGTTACAAGCTTAACATGTCTCTATTTAAACTAAAGCTCACAACAAAAACCCTGTTAGCTCAGCACTAACATACCATGAAAATACCAGGGTCGCTAGCAGAAATGAATATTATTGTAGCACTTTTCTTTGTTAAACTTAAGGAAATTAATACATTTTTACATTGAATTTTGCTATATAAAAGCAGAAAACACAATTAAAAAGCTGAATTGAGGAGACTATAATAAGTAATTGGTGTGGACTAGAAGTAGAATCCTCTGATTAGTGTTTTTCTCATGCAGGTTCAGGTTTCTGTTCATAGATCCATTGCAAACACAAAAGCATTTAAGAATCCCCACAATAAAGATTATTGGCATTTACATTATTTTATTATTTGTATCTTTCTATCATGTAATTAGCATTTAACAAATGGTCTATTTAGGCTTTGCCTGAATAGCCTGTTCTGTCTGTAAGTTACTCAAAGCATCATGGGGTTCAGGAACAGAGTGGCCAAATTTGTGGTTTTCCACCCAAATTGAGCTTGAAGAAAACGGTTGTATGTAAAATTTTTAAAGCTACCAAAAACATTACAGACAGCAAAAAAAGAAAGAAATCAACTAATAATACCCATCCCTAATTCTTCAGTGATATGAAGCTGAAGTCAGCTATTCTCCAGCTTCTTGTTTGAATTTTCCTAATCCACCTTAAATTGAGCGGCAGTTACATTCTGGCACTTCAGACGTCAGAACTGCTGGACTATTTAAGGTGGAACGGTAAATTTAGCTAGCTAGCTACCAAGACCTTAGCATACTATTAGTGATTGTCTGTGCTTGTTATGAAGAAAAGGGCCATAATGCATTAAAACAACATTAAACTAAAGATAATACAGTGGTTATTGTCATTTTTAACTGAGAAAATGTTCACATTTGTGGGTTTTTTGGTCCATTTGGAGGGCCCTGTAGCACCAACACTTCGCTCTACCCATCTCAACTAAAATCGGGACACCCTACCCCTAGACGTGAACGTGCAAAATGGAGGGCTAAGGGCTCAGTGGTAGGGACAAAGGGTGAAATGGGATTGGGCCTTTAAGCACACGTTGGGTTGGACATTTTTGCTGGCCCTGGCAACCCTGTGCAGTTATAACAGGGATGTAGCACAACAGTAATGAGGGATGAGGGATCCATTTCAGTCACAGTCTTGAACTTGACTCAGACTTAGACAAGACTCAGACTTGTGGCCTTGGCTACAACACTACTACAATGGGCATGGTGGCTATAAGCATGAATTCACTCTAGAGCACTGATTGCTGACGAGCTCCAGGTACTTTCAGCAGAGTCATATATCTGCCATGATACAGTATCCTTTGACAATGCTTGAGGAAGAAAGAACGCTCCATCATTAGAGGTCATATAAAAGGACGAGTAAGATGAGAAATGCAGTATGGATGGTGCTTGAGGCATACGCTGTATTCTCTCCATGCTTGGCGTCTGGATGTCTAAGAGAGACAAAGAAGTGAAGAGACTGACAGGCTGTCTGATTGGGCGCAGCAGTAGGCATCATGTCATGCCACTTCTTATTGACAGTGAAGCCTTCTCTTAATGGTTTTCTTAGCATTTACACACTGACTGCAACACAGGCTCATATCCCCCATTAATCACCAAAGTGTCAACACAAACTTCTCCTCCAAATGCCAAATGGCTTATGATGTATCGACCAGAGCCCTCCACAAAGGCGCTTGTTAACAATGCTTGGACAGCACTTAATTTGTCATTATTACCATGCTAGAGAGATGATGGGACTCCTTTCACTCCTTTAAAAAGGCATTATCATAACAGAGCCGTGCATGTTCACAACACTGACCACAATGACTTTATATGGTGAGTTATGAAAGGCTTTACTCTGGGAAGAATGAATGGGTAAAGTAGTTCTACTGGGTTTTAGGCTTAAGTCCAGCCTGTAGGGCAGGGGTCAGCAACATGCGGCTCCGGAGCCGCGTGCAGCTCTTCACTGCCCTGTTGCAGCTCCACAGCAGAATTATATTTGTAGGTAAAAATAAAATAATTCTCCGTTGCAGTAAAATAAAGCTCTGCTGGTCGTTCAACACAGTTTAACAATAAATGCTCTTAAATGCTGGATTTAATGTTTATCTGCTAATTCACCTTTTTAAGGCTGGCACGCAGACTGCTGGTCACCATAGCAACACAGACAACCTTGCCTATTTAGTAGCTAAAGAAAAAGCAAAGAGAAAGATTTAAGACAAACATCGATTATTTGGAGATGAAATTGACTTATTTGCATTTATAATCACTCCAGCTGGTTTCCGGATACGTTTAATCTGCAACGAGAAACTATCAAATATTAAAAAGTCACGAGGCTGAAGTCGCTTCTCACTCGCCAGCTTCTTGTTCAAATTGTCCTGTTCCACCTTAAACAGTGCAGCAGCTACAATCTGGTGCCTCAGGAGCCATTTAAGGTAAAACAAGAACATTCGAACAAGAAGCTGCTGAATGAGAAGCGACTTCGGCCTCCTAAAAAGTCGAACGTTGAGAGACTGTGGAAAAGTTTCCTGCTGGAGATGCGAGAAAAGCAGCTATAGCTGAGCTAAAGCTTAAAGCAGAGCAAAGTAAGTCTGTGTTTTCGTTTATATATATATTTTTGTCTATACTAGCACATCAGCACATACTGAGACATATTTACAGCCAAGGTGGTAAAATGGGCATAAAATGTGGCTCCCAAGGTGGATTATTTTTTGTTAAAAGAACAAAATGGCTCTTCTTAACATTTGGGCTGTGACCCCAGCTGTGGGTAAAATGTGATGAGGACATTGAGCAGTGGCTGACATGCCATGACTATACCAGTCAATCAGAGCCAAAGAATGTAAGATTCTGAAGCATTACACCAAAAAATGACCCATTAATCTCAGATTCAAAACTGTATTAGGATATCCAGATTTTGTTGGTTGCCAGATGCTAAATTTTCCAGTGTTAGTTAAGTTTGGATATGCTAGACATTCTAAAATTGAGAGAGCAAAATATTCTTTTAATATACTGTATATGGCTGCTCCTTAATATGTTTATGCTCACGACCCAGCGTTCTTTAGAATGTTCTTCTCCATCCACTGTGTTCCAAAATGTTCTCCCTCTGTTCACACTGTTCTTGCCATTTACACTATTCTAAATGTTTTCTCCCTTTCATGTTCTCCTCCATTCACACTGTTCTAGAATGTTTTCCGCCATGCCTACCGTTCTAAAATGTTCTCCTCCATTCACACTGTTCTAGAATGTTTTCCGCCATGCCTACCATTCTAAAATGTTCTTCTCCATTCACACTGTTCTAGAATGTTTTCCACCATGCCACCATTCTAAAATGTTCTCCTCCATTCACACTGTTCTAGAATGTTTTCCACCATGCCACCATTCTAAAATGTTCTCCGCCTTTCACACTGTTCTAGAATGTTTTCCACCATGCCACCATTCTAAAATGTTCTCCTCCATTCACACTGTTCTAGAATGTTTTCCACCATGCCACCATTCTAAAATGTTCTCCGCCTTTCACACTGTTCTAGAATGTTTTCCACCATGCCACCATTCTAAAATGTTCTCCGCCTTTCACACTGTTCTAGAATGTTTTCCACCATGCCACTATTCTGAAATGTTCTTCTCCATTCACACTGTTCTAGAATGTTTTCCACCATGCCACCATTCTAAAATGTTCTCCGCCATTCACACTGTTCTAGAATGTTTTCCACCATGCCACTATTCTGAAATGTTCTTCTCCATTCACACTGTTCTAGAATGTTTTCCACCATGCCACCATTCTAAAATGTTCTCCTCCATTCACACTGTTCTAGAATGTTTTCCACCATGCCACTATTCTGAAATGTTCTCCTCCATTCACACTGTTCTAGAATGTTTTCCACCATGCCACTATTCTGAAATGTTCTTCTCCATTCACACTGTTCTAGAATGTTTTCCACCATGCCACCATTCTAAAATGTTCTCCGCCATTCACACTGTTCTAGAATGTTTTCCACCATGCCACCATTCTAAAATGTTCTCCTCCATTCACACTGTTCTAGAATGTTTTCCACCATGCCACCATTCTGAAATGTTCTCCTCCATTCACACTGTTCTAGAATGTTTTCCACCATGCCACCATTCTGAAATGTTCTCCTCCATTCACACTGTTCTAGAATGTTTTCCACCATGCCACCATTCTAAAATGTTCTCCGCCTTTCACACTGTTCTAGAATGTTTTCCACCATGCCACTATTCTGAAATGTTCTCCTCCATTCACACTGTTCTAGAATGTTTTCCACCATGCCACTATTCTGAAATGTTCTCCTCCATTCACACTGTTCTAGAATGTTTTCCACCATGCCACTATTCTGAAATGTTCTTCTCCATTCACACTGTTCTAGAATGTTTTCCACCATGCCACTATTCTGAAATGTTCTTCTCCATTCACACTGTTCTAGAATGTTTTCCACCATGCCACTATTCTGAAATGTTCTCCTCCATTCACACTGTTCTAGAATGTTTTCCACCATGCCACCATTCTAAAATGTTCTCCTCCATTCACACTGTTCTAGAATGTTTTCCACCATGCCACCATTCTAAAATGTTCTCCTCCATTCACACTGTTCTAGAATGTTTTCCACCATGCCACCATTCTAAAATGTTCTCCGCCTTTCACACTGTTCTAGAATGTTTTCCACCATGCCACTATTCTGAAATGTTCTTCTCCATTCACACTGTTCTAGAATGTTTTCCACCATGCCACCATTCTAAAATGTTCTCCGCCTTTCACACTGTTCTAGAATGTTTTCCACCATGCCACTATTCTGAAATGTTCTTCCCCATTCACACTGTTCTAGAATGTTTTCCACCATGCCACCATTCTAAAATGTTCTCCGCCATTCACACTGTTCTAGAATGTTTTCCACCATGCCACCATTCTAAAATGTTCTCCTCCATTCACACTGTTCTAGAATGTTTTCCACCATGCCACCATTCTGAAATGTTCTCCTCCATTCACACTGTTCTAGAATGTTTTCCACCATGCCACTATTCTGAAATGTTCTTCCCCATTCACACTGTTCTAGAATGTTTTCCACCATGCCACCATTCTAAAATGTTCTCCGCCTTTCACACTGTTCTAGAATGTTTTCCACCATGCCACTATTCTGAAATGTTCTCCTCCATTCACACTGTTCTAGAATGTTTTCCACCATACCACTATTCTGAAATGTTCTTCCCCATTCACACTGTTCTAGAATGTTTTCCACCATGCCACTATTCTGAAATGTTCTCCTCCATTCACACTGTTCTAGAATGTTTTCCACCATGCCACTATTCTGAAATGTTCTTCCCCATTCACAGTTCTAGAATGATCTTCCCCATTCTCTCCCCATTCACACTCTTCTGGAATGAACTCTCCTTATCACACTGGTTCTTGGCTTGTCAGTTCTTATTCTGGAACAGTGCGAGTCTGACTGTCAACTTTAGGATATCAGTGTCTGCTGGTGAATGTTGTGTCAGTGTGTCGTGGCCTTCAGGCAGGCTAATCTTAGCGTCAAGTGTATTTCAGGAAAAGACTGAAACGGATTGAAAAATATGTCCATTTCATATCATTGTCATGTGTAACGCTGTCAATTTATATTAGAATCTTTAACTAGCGTTGAATGCTTAGGGCACGTTCCATTGGCAACAACATGGTGCAGCCACAGCAACTGCTTAACACAGTGACACACATTGTAACTCACCTCCCCTGTGCAGAGCCTGTTATCTGCATCGCAGCTGTCGCGCCATCTTGGGCTTTACGATTAATGTTTCCTACAGGAGGCCCCATCCCTGGCCCAGCGGACTGGGGCATGCTGGGAGAGGTGGGTGCCATGCTGTTCCCGCTGCCCGGGTAGAGTCGATTGCCGGCTCCTGGGCTGCGACCCATGGACACGGGCTGTCCTGGACCCTGTCCATGCATGGGGCTGCTGGAGTTCATTCCCAAACTGTTGGTCATACCAGGTCCCGGACCAGTGCAGTTAGCATTAGCCATCCCTCCATAGGCAGGCAGAAATGTTCTTCTCCATTCACACTGTTCTAGAATGTTTTCCACCATGCCACCATTCTAAAATGTTCTCCGCCATTCACACTGTTCTAGAATGTTTTCCACCATGCCACTATTCTGAAATGTTCTTCTCCATTCACACTGTTCTAGAATGTTTTCCACCATGCCACCATTCTAAAATGTTCTCCTCCATTCACACTGTTCTAGAATGTTTTCCACCATGCCACTATTCTGAAATGTTCTCCTCCATTCACACTGTTCTAGAATGTTTTCCACCATGCCACTATTCTGAAATGTTCTTCTCCATTCACACTGTTCTAGAATGTTTTCCACCATGCCACCATTCTAAAATGTTCTCCGCCATTCACACTGTTCTAGAATGTTTTCCACCATGCCACCATTCTAAAATGTTCTCCTCCATTCACACTGTTCTAGAATGTTTTCCACCATGCCACCATTCTGAAATGTTCTCCTCCATTCACACTGTTCTAGAATGTTTTCCACCATGCCACTATTCTGAAATGTTCTTCCCCATTCACACTGTTCTAGAATGTTTTCCACCATGCCACCATTCTAAAATGTTCTCCGCCTTTCACACTGTTCTAGAATGTTTTCCACCATGCCACTATTCTGAAATGTTCTCCTCCATTCACACTGTTCTAGAATGTTTTCCACCATGCCACTATTCTGAAATGTTCTTCCCCATTCACAGTTCTAGAATGACCTTCCCCATTCTCTCCCCATTCACACTCTTCTGGAATGAACTCTCCTTATCACACTGGTTCTTGGCTTGTCAGTTCTTATTCTGGAACAGTGCGAGTCTGACTGTCAACTTTAGGATATCAGTGTCTGCTGGTGAATGTTGTGTCAGTGTGTCGTGGCCTTCAGGCAGGCTAATCTTAGCGTCAAGTGTATTTCAGGAAAAGACTGAAACGGATTGAAAAATATGTCCATTTCATATCATTGTCATGTGTAACGCTGTCAATTTATATTAGAATCTTTAACTAGCGTTGAATGCTTAGGGCACGTTCCATTGGCAATGACATGGTGCAGCCACAGCAACTGCTTAACACAGTGACACACATTGTAACTCACCTCCCCTGTGCAGAGCCTGTTATCTGCATCGCAGCTGTCGCGCCATCTTGGGCTTTACGATTAATGTTTCCTACAGGAGGCCCCATCCCTGGCCCAGCGGACTGGGGCATGCTGGGAGAGGTGGGTGCCATGCTGTTCCCGCTGCCCGGGTAGAGTCGATTGCCGGCTCCTGGGCTGCGACCCATGGACACGGGCTGTCCTGGACCCTGTCCATGCATGGGGCTGCTGGAGTTCATTCCCAAACTGTTGGTCATACCAGGTCCCGGACCAGTGCAGTTAGCATTAGCCATCCCTCCATAGGCAGGCAGTCTTGTGTAGTTCCCTGAGGAAAGCATGCAGAGGAAAGAAAAATAAGGATTAGCTCTGTTTCTGCTTAAATTTTTTTTAATCACACAAAGTGCTACAGTCAGTAAGACACAGCAATTTCCTAATTAACTATGGTTGCCCTCAAATGCACAAAGGTTCTGAAAACACACTGTTAAAAAAACATTACGCGTCAATTTAGCCAAATTACCGAATCAAAGTAATACTCCCTGTTCTACACTTGCTTTAAACGAGATAGGAAGCATTCTAGAGAGTATGCTTCCAAGGCTGTATATACGACCAGCACTTGGCGAACAGGCTCTCGCAGCATACAGTAGTTTACTGTGTTCCTTCATGCTGCAATGGGTTTTTAGCTCTAATGTCCCTGTGATTGCCATCAGGGGCCTGATGGCATTAAGCACTGAGGAGGATCTGCTGAATCAACAGAAGAACAATTGCATCGCTTGAGCTAAAGTTCCTGAAACACTGTGAAGTCTCTTTAATTGCCAGTAAACAGTTTCGCCATTGTCCAGAGAGCTCAGGGAGATGTGACAGTCCTCCTAAGGCGCACTTAAACCTGCACATTTTGGTCTTAGCTGCAAAAAAATACTCTTCAGTGTGCTGTAGAGTCAAACATACAAACAAGGGCCCAATCCCATTTCACCCTTGCCCCTATCACTTAGCCCTTAGCCCTCCATTTTGCACGTTCATGTCTAGGGGTGGGGCGTTCTGATTTTTTGTTGAGATAGAGGGGTAGGGTGAAGTGTTAGGCCGGAGGTTTTTAGAGACACACTCCAAACGGTGTTATGAGAAAAAAAAAGAAACTGGCAAGATGGCTGCGCAAGCGACCAAAGAAACCCACAGATGATAACCATGGTATTATTTTAGCTTAATGTCGCTTCAGTGTAATATTGTCATTTTCTTCATAACAAGAATAGAAAATCGGTAATAGTATGCTTTTGTCTTGGTAGCTAGCTAGCTGAATTACCTGTTCCACCTTAAATAATCCAGCAGTACTGATGCCTGAAGCACCAGAATGTAACTGCTGCACCATTTAAGGTGGAACGGGAAAATTCGAATGAGAAGCTGGCGAATAGCTGGCTTCAGTTTTATACCACTGAAGAATTGGGGGTGGGTGATAATAACTGTCTTATCCCCCCTTTTTGAAAGCATATGATTCCCTAAATGTAACTAAAGCCCAGCAGCCCCATTTTGTAAAGGAATATTTCAACCATTACCTCTTGTAACTCAGTTCCAAGGGACAAGGAGACACTCAAAAACAAGGGGTAGAGGTAAAAATAAGAAATGGGATTTAGCCTAGGACTATGTACAGGGCTGGACAAAATAACAGAAACAACCCATGAAAAATCACTTTTTAGTAACAAAATCACATTTAGGCAGCTAAACATGTGAACTACATTAGAACACCAGTTAGTTAGCTATAACTGATGATCTGATGATTTATGCTCCTGTAAGCCAAGATGATCTATCTGCCACTGCACACATTCAGAAGTGGCTACATGAACATAGGTTGAAGTTAAAAGCCTTTGAAACATCTGGAGTGCAGAGTACAAACAAGATTTCCACTTCTTAGAAGAAGAAGAAGAAGATGAAGAAGTCTAATATCCCACTACAGACAGTTTTAGTACAACAGCATTCCAAGAACACAGTAAGGCAAAGCATGGCATCATTCCATATTAGATCATATACAGTACTGTGCAAAAAAGCCATAAGTACAAGTTATTCATTTTTCAAAATCAGGTGTTTCTGTCCATCCTTCCACTGTGAGAAGACAACTCAGGAAGGATGTGTAGCTGTCAAGAAGCCTCACTGAGAAACGGAAACAGACAAAAAAGAGAAGAAAATGTATTTGCCAATCAAACAAAGAAGCTGCTGGTTCTTAGAACAATGAACTGATCACCCCAGAGTCCAGACCTTAACATCACTGAATAATACAAAGGCCAAGAGGCATTTTCAAATTATGTCAAAAACTGAAAAATGACAAAAATAGAGATACGAGGTTTTGTTCCGACAGCAGCGATATTTTGCGTTAATGCATTTAAGCATTAAGCACTATACCACTTTTTCTGTTCCGATACCAGTCTGATATTTTTCTTTAAATTACTGAGCTATTTTTTAACTGAAAACACTTTATTTTAAGCTACACTCTGTGTGATTTGTGTTAAAACTGAAAGCTGCAGCATTACTACTTCATTATCAGGAGAAAAAACTGCAAAAATATGGTTTGTACTGCTGCAAGCCTGTAATATTCATTTAAAAGTCTGAGGTGTTCGGTCAGATTTCACAGGAGTTTTTCAAACACACACAGCCTCAGTCAGAAGGTCTGGCACTATGTTAAAGACTCAAATGCAAAATCAACAATATATTGATGAAGATATGATGACAACAGTAGATAATTCACTCATCCTCAATGACACATCCACATCAACAAGTTTGACTGACTTCTCTCAGAATTCTCTTATAACGTGCTCACAGTAATCACATTCATCTGCTCGGGGAAGGAGTCCTTAGCACAACCAATGTTCCAAAATGTTTTTCCACATATGCGTACAATTACACACTTCCACCAGAGAGGTCTCCAAATCCCAAAAAATTACATAGCGGAGCTTTAAGAGGAAGAAATTTACAGCTAACAACATCACAGCCAGTAACATGACATCACACACTGCAAAAAATGCTATCTTGTCAGATAAAATTATCTTAACTCTTTTCAATAAATCTAAAATTTTTCCTGTTGAGATTGTTGTAAGTTTAATTTAAGATCATTTAAATTATGTGCAAACACTTTTACTAGTTTTAAGTGATTTTATTAAGTAAAATTATCTCATTATATAGGCAGATTAATTGTGCTTGTTTTAAGAAAAGTGCTTGAAACTAGCAAAGGTATCTGCCAGTATAGTGAGATAATTTTACTTGATAAAATTACTTTGTAAAATGTCTAGAAATAAGGTAGATAATCCTATAATAAGTGCACAACCGTCTCAAAATAAGAAATATTAGATAGATCGCTTATATAAAATGTTTTCCCTTGACAAGGTACTATTTTTTGCAGTGCACAGTATGAGTGTGTGCTATTTCAGGATATGTTTGTTACAGCATTGAATTGGATTCATTTTTTCACTCTGATATCCAATCAAGCACTTTCTGCTGATATTGGCCCAATACTGATACTCATTGATACAGATATGCCGTCTCATACTTTTAAATGTTAACTGGTTAGGAGTTTTTTGTAGAAAGTGGATTTATGTTTTAACTCAGCTCCTACCACACTGCAGGTTAAAGTGTCCTTTGATTCCTTTGGTTTTACTCATGAACACTGAGCCAAGTTGACACCCCTGACACCTCTATAATCTGCAACCATGGAAAAGAGCCAGGACCGCTAGACCTACCGACCCACCATGCATGAAGTAAGGTGAAAAAAAAATCCCTTAAAGAAGTGTGTGGGGAGAGGAGAAATATAAGTGTTTATTCTGAGGGGAGGGGTGTATTTATTTTGATTTCATTATGGGTGCTTTAGTTAGGGCTCACGGTCTAATCCCAGAGAATGTCTGGAAAAAGGGATGAAGTCCCTATAAGACCTAGAGGCTTTCCCTGCTCTGAATGACAAAAAAATCCCTGAATCACAGTGCACACTGAGAAAACTCGACACAAATCATAGAGTTTCAATATCAACAAAGCATTTCAATAAGAAGGGAAGCAGTTGTGTGGGAAATCCACCTGAGATTTGTAAGCCATCTGAATACTTCTGAAATTACATGCAGAGAGCTAAAATCACAGAACGCGAAAACACCAAAATAGCTGTTTATAGACAAGGGGCGATTTTTTTTTTTAAGTTTTCTGAACAATAGAGCTGGATTTGAAGCTGAAATGTACTCAGGTTTTCATGCTGTGCAGTCAGGCCGTGACTCTGAAGAGAAGTGAGGCTGATCTGGCATGCTGCTTCACATTTCTGTCAAAGCAACGGTATTCTTTGCAGTGAGGGCTCAAGTGCTGGACCTTGGAGAGCCCTGCACAGCTGCGGAGCTGCCTTCACTCTCGCTTGGCTAGCTTGGCCATCACTGTGCGTGTTTTGGCTGCACTTTTGCCCTGATTCAGGATCAGTCCATGTGTCTCCCGTAGCGCTGCGCTCAGACCTCACACGGCTATTCAACTCTCCCACTATTCATTTTTCATCTTCAGAGTTCTGACCCCTTCAATAAACAAGCCAGTGTGTACCTAGTGATTTCTTCATGAAAGCATTTTGTTTTCTCAAACTTTGACTAGAACTTGATCTGTACGTTAGGGGTGGGCGATATGGGAGAAATATCATATCATGATACTTAAAGACCTTTCCATGATATATATCACAATATTCTGACGCACTGTATTGACATGTTTAAAACTGCTAGTGCAATGACTTAATTCAACATTTCACATACTGCACTAAAACCAATTAAGCAGGACTAATTGTGCTCTCTTCTTAATTAAACATGCAGTTGCTCAGTGTTCTTTAAGTACTGTATATTGTTCACATAGACAATATTCACAATCTGCTCACAAAAGCATATCGTTTAACAAGACAATAAAATATATTCTAACAATAAAATATCATTTTATATATATATATATATATATATATGTGTGTGTGTGTGTGTGTGTGTGTGTATATATACATATTATAATTGTTATTATCATTATTTATTTATTTATTTATTTATTTTCAGAGATCACCCTTCGTTGACTTCATTTCCAGTCAAAACGGCAATAGGGTCAAGAAAAAAAATTAAATAATTCCATAAAATTTTTAGGTGACTTGCTTTCAGGTTTTCAAAAAAATCTACAGGAATATTTTTCACACCTCCAAACTTTAGTCCTAGAAGTTGGTGATATTTATTCACATAATCCCAATCCCACAACCACATTCAGTGATGCTGAGATCTAGATTCTGGGGTGATCAGTCCATTGTTCTGAGAACACCAGCAGCTTCTTTGTTTGATTTGCAACTTTTCCTTTTTGTCTTTGTGCTTCTCTCATTAACGGCTACACATCCTTTCAGACTCATAGCTCTGAGTTGTCTTCTCACAGTGGAAGGATGGACAGAAACATGGATATTTTTCCACACCACCAAAGTTCAGTCTTAGAAGTTGGTTGCCCAAACGAACCCAACAATGCTGAGGTCTGGACTCTGGGGTGGTGAATCTATTGTTGTGAGAACACCAACAGCTTCTTTGTTTGATTTGCAAATTTTCTCTAGTTTTGTCTACTTTCTTTTCTTAGAAAGAGCTCATACGCTGAGTCGTCTTCTCACAGTGGAAGGATGGACAGGAAAACCTGTGGATGTTTTCAGATCTGAAGCAGCTTGATTTTCTCCTCTCTCTCATAGACGAAAGCTTTAAGTGCTGCTTATCTGATGGGGGGCAGTTTAGGTGGTCTACCAGGACTCCACTGTTGTTAGGAGTCCCATTTTCTCTAGGCATTTTAATAGCATTTTAACTTCGGTTTTGGAAACTCCCATTTTTCATTTATTTTTCTACCCTTCTAATTAATTTGTAACTATCCCTTTTCAGTTTACTGAAGATTCTCTTGCTTCAAAGCTGAAATTTCGCCCGGGACTGTATGTAGACTTGCAGTTCAGGAAAATAAACTGCTGGTCCTGCTCTGAAGAAATGATTTGAGTTTGAGGCCCAGCAGTCAGTGTCTATGTGATATTTTCCCACTTTTCTCTCTTCCTCCCTGAAAATGGCTAATTTTCGGAACTGCTGGTGCTTGGCTAACAGGGCCTCTTCAGAGGTGATAAGGGCCGCCTCTCAATCTCAAGCTCTGTCCTTTACAGCCACTGAGGAGCTCATCTTTAACCCAGAGTGTTGCCACAAATAACTGAATAGATCTGGGGATTCATTCTACCGACGGTTCTATTTCTTCACAAGGCGGTCAAACCCATGGTATTGGCTATTCTAGTGTTTTCTCAAGCAAAAAATGAACCACAGTCTTTTTTATATCAGTCTCAGCCCTTCAGATATCCTCCGCCATCTCCTCCCAGGCGCTCGCCATTGGGAGGTGTGGTATTCATAGCAGGCCGAAGGGAGGGAGAAACTGCAATGCGTTACCAATTACATGGAAATTCGAGGCATGGTCACACATTCCGAGGACGCTGTTCCTGAGCTGTATTTAATCCCCACTCTCCCCCAGGAGAAGAGGACTGTGACCGACCAGATTAGAGACACTGCCTCCTCAGCACTCTTCACCCAAGCCCCATTCACTCGTTCCAGTCAACAGCACTAAAACTTCAACACGTAAATTACTTCCGGAATTCATTTAAACGTGGGTAAATGCTTAAACTCTGGTCTCCAAATCAACCACAATTCCTAATTTGCCATCGCTAGTGAAGCTGAACTGACTGAAGTTTTAATTCCAGATGGAAGAATCTTGTGTTGTAACTCTAATAAAGTGGCATAGAAGTTCTAACGATGTCATAAATAATAAAAAAGGTGTATATATAAATATTACATTTATACTTCAAGGGATTTCTATTAACCTACATATCTACAATGTTGGCTAATAAATTATACCACTGCAAACAAGCCTGCACAGTTAGAAAGCTGTATTTGTGCTGCTTCTTATAGTCCTGCTGCTCTTGACCCATCAAACATCAAAGAACACGACCTCTATGGCAGATGCTTTGAGAAAAGTCATACTGTTTCTGCTTTTTTTTTTGACAGTTAAGACATCTCATCCCCTTTTCCTCTAACTCATGAGTTTTCTTTCCCTCTCTCTGACTTGCTGCCTCTGCCAGTCTCCCTTGCTTGTGGCCTGGGGCCTGAGATTCTCTCCCAGCCACCTCAGCAGCTCACTCAGCAGGGAGTCTCTGGTGAAAGTCGAGGTGCCTCAGGGCTCCCTACTCTGCCCCCTCCCAATCCAAAACCTTCAGCCCCTCAAGGCAGGCAAGGATTGAGTTCTCTGCTTCCAAATTGCAACATGGGCAGGACAAACCATTCTGGCGCAAAACTGTTGTTCCTCTTGTGGTTATTAGTAGAGTTAAAGCATATCCTTGAGAGGAAACCAAGGGCTGTTTTAAGGAAAAGCAAGAATGTTTACCATCGCATGTGAGAAATCAAAAGGTATTAAAACACTGATTTCAGTTCTCATGGGAATATTTGTTTTCAAACAGTTAAACTGTATATTTAATTTGGCTTTCCACTAAAAACCACTTTCATTGATGCCCATATTGTGATGATGCTATAATTCTGGCTGGAAATATTCAGTGTGTGTGCAAAGGCACATGTTCACGCGCTCATGGCTCTGAGCTCCCGCCTCCAGGCACTGACCCAAGCAGCCCACAGCAGAGCAATCAGAGACTTGGAGCCCATTTCCATGTTGGTTTAATGGGTTAGTAATTCTCTGGCAGGAGGCTAGACAGAAAGCAGATGGACACTTCATCAAGAACAATGAGCAGCAGCTGGCTGGCCCACTCACCCTGGCCTGACCCGGCAAGGCTTTCGGTACAACCCCAGCCTGGAGTAAACCCCATGTCATGACTCTGGGGATGGCCAAACTCCAATACACATGTTACTAAGTGGGAGGGAGACAGGCCTGTAAACTCCCGTCCCATTACAACACGCTCTGTTTTTAGGAAAAACCAGGTTCCCCTTCCCTCCCTTTGGGCCTTTTTTCAAGCTTTCATTATTGGTATCACTCCCCTTGCAATACATTAGGAGAATAGAGAGGGTGGATGGGAATAATACCAAATATATATGCACCATTCATCAATGTTGAGGAAGGAGGGACTGAGGGAGATTAAGAAAGGAAAACAGACTGTGCATTTATCACAATGACACATTAAAGCACACAACATGAATATCATAATATTCCCTTTGTTGTGTGACTGAAGGATTACAGCAGCATAAATACTAACATATGGGCTTATCTACCCAGCCAGAACAGGAACAATGTTGACATTCCACGAGAGCAGCAATAGTAACTAACATCTTTTTCTTTAATTTTTTCCCCTGCACATTTTTTCCATTATTACTGGGATTGCTTTTATTCAGCGTGGGAGAATATCTCAGTGCTGGACAGCGCTTTAGCCGGGGGTCAGAACAGCCAGGGATCCGAGAGAAGTTCTGAAGGGTGACCGTGGAGTGGACATCATGGTTACTATAGTAACAGAGTGAAACCGTAGTGGCCTCCTTTTGTAGTCGACCTGTTCGAGACGGGCCAGAACAGGTCAAAGGAGCCTCAAGTCGAACGCGACCTCCTCTACCTGCGAACAGTGCTTTTAATGAAGTCATCTGCACAGTCCACACTTCACAGAGGGTGACACTTAAGCACTGACCTCCGATAATTAGCTGGGACATTAAAATTAATTTCGGGGTGCAACTTTTAATAACAGCTGCAAGTTCATTTTTATTTTATTCATCCAAGGAAAACAGAAAGTGTGGGGAGCATTCGCAGTTCAACTTCATGAATATTCTGCTGACCTCTTAAACCTCGGCTCTACTTTTCTGCTACACAAGAATGAATCGTGCAATCTAACAAAGGTGCGCACGCACTCCTACACCTGCCTAAAAAAAGGAGCACTATTGATGTGGACTGCAGAATGAGAGAGGCTGAGTAAATAAAAGAGAAGAGACAGTCACAATCTAACATAAAAATAATGAATAGCATAGATAATAATAATAATAATAATAACGGAATGGTCAGTACCTTGAGGGCCATACTGGCCACTTGGAGGTCCATAGGATCCAGTGGAGTTGCTCTGCTGATAGCCACTCATACCATGCTGCATTTGGCTCCCGGTAGAAGGGTGTGGGGACACGGATGGCCCTGAATGAGGACCATACTGGCTCTGATTCCTCTGCATGTTGGTCAAAAACCCTGTCAAACAAATATAGTTAAACATTTCTGAACACCTTGCCTGGAATGTTTGAATTGCATTGTTACTTTTCAAATAAATAAGCTAAAAATTAAACCAAAAAATGCACCATTTTGTTAAACGGCTAATAATATCTTAATGCGATAAATTATTAATGTTACATTTTTTTTCAAACATTGTTAAGGCATTTTCCTAGTTCAATCTTTCTATTGTAGTGCAGGCTGAAGCCCAGCTGCAGGGAGCTGTATGTTGCTATGAAAGAATCCAGGGTTGTAGCCAGTTCATTCAAATACTACCATGATATTACATACACCGATCAGGCATGACATCATGACCACCTCCTTGTTTCTACGCTCATTGTCCATTTTATCAGCTCCACTTACTATATAGGTGCACTTTATAGTTCTACAGTTACAGACTGTAGTCCATCTGTTTCTCTGCATACTTTGTTAGCCCCCTTTTACCCTGTTCTTCAGTGGTCAGGCCCCCAATAGACTCTTACAGAGCAGGTACGTTTTGGGTGGTGGATCATTTTCAGCACTGCAGTAACACTGACGTGGTGGTACTGACATTTAGAACTCCAGTGCTGCTGGAGTTTTTAAACACCTCAGTGTCACTGCTGGACTGAGAATAGTCCACCAACCGAAAATATCCAGCCAACATCATCCTGTGGGCAGCATCCTGTGACCACTAATGAAGGACTAGAGGATGACCAACACAAACCGTGCAGCAGCAGATGAGCTATCATCTCTGACTTTACATCTACAAGGTGGACTGACAAGGTAGGAATGTCTAATAGAGTGGACAGAGAGTGGATACAGTGTTTAAAAACTCCAGCAGCACTGCTGTGTCTGATCCACTCGTACCAGCACAACACACACTAAAACACCACCACCACGTCAGTGTCACTGCAGTGCTGAGAATGGTCTGTTTTATGTTAACAATGTGTAAGTATAATATATTTGTATCTTTTTTTAATTGAAATTTTCTGAGCCATGAACAAAACATCAGTTGACTCCCAATGTTAAGTTATTGCAAACTGACCAAAAAAACATAATCGGCTATAATAATAGTAGATAATACTTAAAATTGTTAAGATTCATTGTAAGACTGTTCAACTTCATGAATATTTTGTTGACCACTTAACCCCTTAAATGTCCAGGACTGTTCGACAACCTATTCTTATCAGAATAATGCAGATCTGCACAGCAATCCATGTAGGTATTGCATAATAAGCCTCAGTATGTAATAAGCCTGGGATTTTAAGGAGTTACGCTCAGGTTCTGCTTCTCCACTTTGCATAAATACAGTGAATAACGAAGTCGAACAAACGTTTGTGTGCATCTGGGGTGAATTACTTCACCTGTCCAAAAGTGGGCCAGACTGTGTCTATGTGGTTTAATGTGAACACTACTTGAATTCATTAAACTTGAGTCCCTTCAAGCCCAGCTAGATGAGGTAGGAACAGAGCACCTACTATCCTCCCTCGAGCCAATGACACCTCCGTGTTGCCACGAGTGTAAAAAGGGCTGCTGTTCCTCACCCGCCCTTAGAAAAGCGAGCGATGCAGACTCTGAAGGAGGAGGAAACTGGCTACACTGGGATTTAACTATAACTAAATTGGGAGGCAATGGAGAAAAATAAATATAAAAACGTTGTGGGAGCATTCAGAAGCTGAATAGCTAGCAAAAACTGACATTTAGAGCAATCCTCAGTGGACCCAATATTTAACTGGAGTGGCACTTTATTACATTTAAAACCCCTGGGCAAACAGACCTAAAAGGGGAGGGGTGGGGGGAGGGGAGGTCCTCCAATCCACTCAGATGTGAAAGGTTGCCTCTGCCGGGCCGCTCTGCACAGTAATATTCCAGATTAGGCTAAATGGAAATGTTCGGCAGAGCAGCAAGCGGCCGTGTAAGAGCGTGCGCGTGTCGAGCACAGGGCCAGCTCCTTTTTTTATTGAGTGGGGCCTTTCAAACGCACACAGACAGGCGGCCGGTCATCTCCCCTGCACTCTGTTCCGCTTGGGCAGCAGTACCCGGCTAGCCGTCTGCAGGCAGCGGATGATGAGACAAGGGCTGAAAGTGCTTAGGCTGCCAGCGAGAGTAGCTTTAACGGGGGGACATTATTGTAATGTTTTGCTTCCATTAACGTAAGGGAGTTCGGGAAAAAAAAACACTGTGTAATACCGCGTTTTAAATTGCCTGGAAAATGGATGGAGAGAGAGAGAACGTTGCACAGACAGTGCTAAAAGCAAATAATGCATTCCCCCCCACCCGCCCCGTCCCTTCCAACATTCACCCCCCCCCACCCTGAGCACATGCTTGGCTCAAAAAGCTTGGCTCTTAGCTGGACAACAATGATCCGAGTGGTAAAGCAAGGGGGAGAAAAGTCGCTCAACTGAATTTATGGGAACAAAATGAGCTCTGAGCGGCCATGTGGATGCGAGACTGGACTCCATCATATATTTTAAACAACATAATGCAAACCACAGTCCTGAGTACAGAGAAGGAAAGGTGAAAGGAGTTCTCAGAGAGAGAGGGGTGGAGGGAAAGTGAAAGAGAAGAAACAGAGATGTGCACTTCCTTTATGCAAAAAAGCTATGGACATGGGAGCCAATTCGGGTCAAATACTGGGGGGGGCAAGAAAAACAAAAGAGTTTTTTGAGTTGATGCCCTAATCTGATGACAGATGTTTAATTTGGGGAAAGGACTTTGAAGTAAGAGCAGGGAATCATGGGTGAATACATGTAAGTTATTAATAATTCATTTTCCTTTTCGTTATCATACACTTTTGTGATAAAGCAGATCGTGTGATCACATTGCACTGCTTTTGTCTCATAATATTATGAGCAGATCACATACTAGAAAAATGGAATGTGATCTGCTCATGATGTTAACTGATAGTATCACTTTATTATTTTATCATTTTAATAAATTATGTGAAAATATTTGGAATTCAGAACACTACCCCTTGTTGTTCTTGTCAGCGCTCATGTTAACGGGTCAAAGGTTGCACTTAGGCAGCACGCGCAGAGCGGCAGAGCCTCCCAGACAGAGAGAGGAGCTGATTTCTCCTTCTTCATTTATGGCAGCAGTATGTCAAATTATTGACTCAAAATAATTACTTAAATTTACTTCATAGATTGGAAAAATGACTTGCTATCTTGTTATTCCTTACTTGGGTGAAGAGATGATTTATTTTCTCAAAATACTGACTTACCACGTTGACAAATGACTTTGTATCTTGTAATAATGAAACATTGTCCCAAAATAAGTACTTTCTTGCAATTTAATAACATTATTTCAACATACAACATATTATCTCAAAATCTGAATATCTAAGCCATTATTCCAAGATATTAAGTCAATATTTCTAGAGAATTAGTCATTACTTCGATGCTAAGTCATTTACAAAAAAAAATTATGGCATGATTGTGAGATACTAAGTCAATATTTTGAGAAAATATGGCATTGTTGTGAGATTCTAGGTCAATATCTTGGGAAAATCAGTCATTATTTAAAGAAACTAAGTCAATATTTTGACATACTACTGTCAGAAATGGTGAAAATAAAAAAGCAGAAGATTTCAGAGGATGTTTCCCCTCTACCTGGCAGGACTGGGCCTCCAAACAAAGCAGAACGTCCATGCAGTGGGACATTTCTCTGATGGGCTTTAGGTTTTCACTAGTGCAATCATCTAATCATCTACAGTACTTCCTTCTGTACAGTTATAGGAATAATGAATAGAGCAGTGAACCAAAAAAATCAAATGCAACACTGAAAATGAGTTCTTATGCTACAATAACAGCATTAATTATTGAAACACTAGGCTAATTACTGATAAACTGCAAACAGCAGAAATAAACGTTAACACTGAGAATAATTTGACACCTACAGTGTTAAATGAGGAGCACAGTGAATTCAGGTAATTTACATGACTCTTGGATTCTTCTCTGTTAATTTCAGATGGAATGTAACGCAGGTGAGCATCAGTGTGTAAATGCCTTAACATCACATCACTCAGATGTGAATTTACTGGATTGGATTTCTGTTGTGTTTACCTCTCTCCTGAGACATGGCAGTCTGGTTGATGGCAGAGTGGGAGTCAGATATGTTCCCAGGGGTCTGGGGGGCTAGCTGGGAGCCTGCAGAGAAGAGAAATGAAGAGGAGTGAGTGTCATAAATTACAACAATCATGTCCTAGACAGACCGAAAATCTGAGAATACTGTATTACTCTACATAAGAAGTAACAACACCCTTTAATCATGATAAAATCACTGTAATGTGTGTCGTCAAATGGTTTGCAGCTTTATTGGCATCTCTTGTAATATATTGATACAGTCTGGATCTATAATGTTGCATTTGTTTACAATATTCCAAGACTACACATCCATAGTAGACTGAAAATGCAACCAAGACTGCATTTTTTAGCACTTTCATAACGTTGCACACCTCTACATTCTGCTCATCATGAAAGACAGAGAGAGGTGAAAAGAGAAACTTCGCTCCATACTACCGTAAGTTCCCATTCTGACTACAATAATGGCCCTTTTATTCCCTTTTTTAGGCCCTTATCTGCCAAACCCTGGTCAACATTCAAAACTCAGCAACTTCTCAGACACCAAACGGTCAGCCAACATCAGTCCCCTCCTCTGTCAACTGCACTGGTCATAGTTTTCATCCCAGATTCAATAAAAATAACCTCTCATCACCTTCACAGCCCTTCATGGCCTCGCCACTCAATATCTGTCTGAGCTTCTTCGTCCATCTGCACCCAGTCTGTTCACTCGGCTCTTCTGCTTCAGCTCTGCTTGTGCTGCCTATGTTTAAAGTTTCTCTATCGGAGGCTGATCTGCACCAAGTTTCAGAATCAGTCCATTTAATCCTTCAAATTAAAATCAATCCATTCGTGTGCAAAACTTTTGGTCAAATTACGTTTTGCTGATTTTTCTAAGTGAAAACAACACGGTAACACTTTAAACACTTTACTACAGGGTGCTGTTAATAAAGCTACATGACACGTACATAAGGTTGTCATGACAACTGAGATAACCCTACATAACTGTTTATAAATGCTTGTTCCAATAAGCGTCATTCGCTATAAAGTTAGCTAAAGTAGCCTTTATGGCCTTTTGTAATGTAAAGGACATGTAGCTGTCAAGAAGCGTCACTGAGAAAAGGGAACAGACAAAAAAGAACATTTGCAAATCAAACAAATAAACTGCTAGTGTTCTCAGAACAATGGACTGACCACCCCAGAGTCCAGTTCTCAACATCACAAAATGACGGAATGTCTGCAGGATTACGTGGATCGTGAAAAACAGAAATTGCAACCAAGTTCTAAGACTAAACTTTCTAGATGTGGAAAAATATCCCTGCAGACTTCCTTTTTACCTGTTTTCTGCTTTTTTCATGGTGCTCAAAAATAAATAATTTGTACTTAGTGGTCAATTTGCTAGGAAATGACATACAGGGTGGTCTCAGAATTTTACACAGCACTGTATTTCCCCACAGAAGAGGTAGATACAATCTGCTGTGATATGCAATTTTCTCTTACATCAGTACTGTATAACAGCACGTATCAAACGACACAGGATGTAAAATACTAAAACACATTCAATAAGGTGACGGATATCAGCATTAATAATAATCAGTGTGATGTGGTGCTGGTGGTGTTTATTATTTGCCTTCCAGAGACGATCTCTAATATGAGGAGTAATAATTAACATTACAATATGAGAGAGCACTGATTTCTGACACACAAGGGTAAGAAGCGTAAATTAGCCTGTGCCTCAGTGACACGGCACCGATGCCACTGATGCCGTGAACCAATGAGCAAAAGGGGTGATAAACTCTGAACCAATGAGGGAAGAGCAGGGAGGCTGTGAAACCAGGGCAACGAGGGTATCAGAGGCTGAGAGCCAATTGGCACTGGGAATAGGAGACACTTTTCCAATGGGGACCAGGAACAACATGCTGCGAGAGCATGTTATGAAATTCTGAAATACTTTCAGCAGATAATATTGCAAACATTGACACACTGGAGAATAAAACAGATCTCAAGATGGTCCAAACAAACTCATTTAATGACCTGACGGTTTATTAGGCACAGCTACCTTGTACATACACTTACAGGCCATTTTATCAGAAACACCTACGATACAGGTGAAATCTGTTGGTTTATAGTAGCTGACAACTGTAGCTCATTTGTTGCTAGTTTATATAATGTTAAATAAATATCATCATATATTAACAAAACATAAATATAAAACAAAAAAAGTCAGAACAAAACATTGTAACTCAATTTGTTCTTAACACCAGCTGTTGTTTACACTGTCAAAATTTCACAAACCCAAAGAAATAGTCCAAAAGTACAAAGAAAAATATCTTATATTAACATACATCAAAAGTTGTAAAGTTATTTTTTGGAGATAAGAGGTTTTGTTCCAATCGTGACAAATATATATATATATATATATACAGGAGAAGTTTATTTTGGCCATTTCTGTTGGTCCATTCTTCATGAAATTCACAAACAATTTAAAGGGCAACAAGTATATTCAAAATATGTCAAAATCTAAAAAATATGTTCATGTAAAATATATGTAAAATATTTGGGGTCCCATTTTCTCTGTAGCTTTTGATACTTTTTTTTGAGCTCCAGTTGTGAAAACTCTTTCATTTGCCTCCTGAAACATGAATAAATTATATCTAATGGCAGTTTTGACTGGAAATTTAAAAACTGAGCAGTGGTCTCTGATTTGTGCACAGCACTGTACCAAAAACACGCTATATGTTACATATTTTGCAAGTAGAATGTGTTATTGATCAAAGACTATCAGGCTTTTTTTGCTGAACATTAGAGAGCAAGTAAAATTATACTGATTAACATAATATCAACATGACAAACGGCTAGAGGTGGGAAGCACTCCATGTAAACAAACTCGGCTAACTAAGCATAATTGCATTCCGTTAACTCTGTAAACAAGCTCTCTGTGTAGGTGCCCACGCACTGAGCGCCTAATGGCCGAGCACCAAGACCGTGATCCATTAGTAAGTGTGAGACTGGGCTTTGGGGAACGACGGTGAACTGTTACGAAGCAGGCCGGAAATAACAGAGACCGGAACACGCCAGAGCAGTGACAGGGATGTGGAAGAAAAGAAGGGAGTGGAGGAGCAAATTGTGGCTTTCTGTTGTCTCTCTGGCTCATGGGGCTTGCTGGGGCTCATGCTTTCACTGAGCAATGTGTTTCCGGAGGGGGGCCTTTTTGCTGTCACACCAGGAGTGTGTTAGCACTGTTTCCAGCCCTGCTGAAGCACATCCGCTGCTGAAGCAAGGTCACACTCCTCCTCCCCTGCTATCTGAGGCACACAGGCCTGTGTGGACTTGCGTGTAACAGTGTGTGAGTATTATAGATGAATACACTGTACGCATCATGTGTATGAGGGTGGACATGCGTGCTTATTGAAAAGTGAACATGTTTAGTGATTGTGTGGCACAGCTGTCTCCAACAGGATGGGGGCGTGCTCACTTTCTATGCCACTGCCTCGAATATACACACAAAAAAGGGAATTCCACCGAGGTACTTGGTTAACCATTCAAGGTGCCAGTATTCGAACAGTGAAATCACTGTTTGGGTGTTTGTTACATTCCATCACAAGAACAGGCTAATATTCAAAGGTTAACAATTCAAGGAAACGTCAATTTTATGTTTTAAAATATCTTCAATATTCTTTCAATGCTGGTAACATTTTCTGATAAGGACATTCGCCAGCTTCTTGTCTGAATCATCCCATTCCACCTTAAATGGCACCTGAGGTGTAATGATAACTGCTGCATCATTTAGAGTGAAACAGGAACATTTGAAAAATAAGCAGTTGAATAAGACACTGACTTCAGCTTCGTAGTTTTAATGCTGGTAGTCTTTTTTTGATAAGGTGATTCAGGCTATCAAAATATCCTACCGAGACGTTTTATGTAGGGAGCTATCTATAAATATCCGCTAGGGCATTTTGACAAAGTAGCATAATTCATCGTAACACCGGCTCTGGCACGGCTTTTTCACTACCTGTGCGATCTACTCTTGTTGGTGTTCGCTAGGTCCAAAAACAGTGAAAGTATATTTCTCTGACAAAGTAACATGTCAGCACATCAGCCACAGAGAAGAAAAGACCTTGTGTAGACAACAACAAGTCCTCATCAGCAGTGGTTAGCAGTGGTTAGCATTAGCTCATTAGCTCCTCTAAAGATTCAGCTTCTTGGTATTCATTTCAACACAAAACCTACCAATTTCTCTCGGCTATTTCTGAATAATAAAACAGGTTTTCAAACCTTCAGTGCTAACATCTTAAAATTAATTCTGCAACCCCCTCTGTTGCCTTTTCCTTCCCTGCAGTTCGCCTGATATCCATTCATTAACTGTAACAGATACTTGAATATCAGAATTATTCAGAATGCATATCCCTAGTTTAATCGTTGAGATGAATACAAAGTCATCCAGAGTGGTTTGATGTGAAATGGTTCATTGTAGAGAAATGCAGAGACTCACATTTCTTTACAGTGGTGGTGATAGAAACCAAAATGAGTAATAAACCAACACACGTCCCCTGAGTTTTTACATGTATTGTTGATGATGGTAAGAAAGTAGCTTTCTTCAGGGACTGTTTTGCCTTGCAACACCCTGCCTGTATCTCTCCTCTATTAACAGATAAAAAAATCTTTTATGTTTACAATTATTGTAAAACATTGTTTCAGATATCAGGCAGTATATTCATAATCATTTCATGTAATAACCTTCTGTGAAGGATCAAACCACTATGAATGACTTTCACAAATTAATCATGCAGAATTTTGAAATATCAGTGAATTTTTCCATTAATATTTAGTTTAAATAACAAAACAGAAACCCATTTCAATACATTCTGATATCCCTTAAAAATTTAATTGCTGTTACTTTTACTTCAACATTTCCCACACTGAGCAACAGGCAGATCAGCATGATGAAAATAAGAGGCTTTACTTGTAAAGCAGGGATTTCATCCAAACCACCAAACCATCATATTATAAGAAACAGTGAGCTTACTGATGTATAATCCTCATTATGACAATAAACGTAATCAACGGCATCAAAAAATAACCCTTGAATGCTAATTATTAGCTTTAAATGACATTATGCTAAAACATGACCAATCACCTCCCCTGCAATTAGTGTCTGCAGCGCTGACTTGGTGTCAACTGGTAGTTGCTGGTCTCTTTTATCAGAAAACATGGAGAATAATAAGTCCTAATATAAATAAATACACAGGACAGGCTAGGTCTCCATCGAGACAGCTGCTTAATAATTCAGAGTGTGCCATGTCTCCTCCGACTGCGCGGTTGGGGGTAAAGGAGTGTCTAAATGTCACAAGGCTTCTCAATGATTCTTTTATCCCACCCTCTCGCCATTTAAAAGGCATCTTAATTATCAGTGCAACATCAGGGCGTTCGCCATAAATCTGGAGAGTCAAAGCAACGGCTGCATTTGAAGATTACTTTTAAATGACAAGTATGTGCTGGGAAGAGAGTGCAGAGCACTAAGGGGGAACCCCTGGCACTTTTTTTGTGCTTTAAGGACCCTAGTGCAGGGCTGCCTAACCCAACTGCTGGAAAGGTACCATCTGTCAGCTCCCTAAATTTCAAGAAGTCCTACTCAGAGACTTCAGACTACTATTCAGATGACCCTGTCTTAGATTAGGTGTGTTAAAGTTGAAACTAAACTCAAGGTCTCTGCTGCTTTCGTCCATATCTTAGGCCAGAAGACAAGGGCACAGCCAGTGTTTTAATCTATATCTGTAAAGCTTTACCTAAAAGGAAGACATTTAAAGGGACACTGGCCAAAATGAAAAATGTAACCGTCACTGTGTTTGTTGTAAATACATGAGACTACAGCAGTGCTGTGGTTTCAAAAGCAAGATTTCCTGGTTTAAAGACTAGGAACCCAATCTGATGATGCATCTTGAAGGTGGAAGTAAATTTCTGAAAGGCTACAAGTGGGGTGGACACTTAGAGTGGACTGTTTGGTTTTTTCCACCAGCTGGCTAATTTTTCAACACAAAGAAAACAGTCTTACAACCAACTGAGGTTAGTACTATATCACTAATGCTAGCTAGCATCACATATATATTCAATAGCCTCTAGATCAGTGGCTTGCGGTCAGGATTTGTTGAGCGTCCCAATGGTTGTGCGATGTATTCGCTTAATGCTGGGTATTTGGGCTGCGCGATAAATCATATTTTTAACATTATCGCAATCATTAGTGCAGCAATGACAGAACAGATCCAATAACCTCAAACATGCAGCGCCACGAGACATCATTACATTACTGGCACAAACCCTTACAAGCTGCGTCTCTGCGCTGGGACTGAACCTGTTGTACCATGCAGGAGACGAGTATCGTAACTATTAGGCTAAACGGCAACTACAAAACACAGTCGGAGACCTTAAAATAATCAGCCTATAACTATATAACTAACTATAACAGCTGCATTGGAAATTCAACTCAAACCAGCATACAACAAACGGGAAAACACACAGTACACAGGGTAGCTCAGGCTCTACTGTTTTTCTGCTAGCCAGCTGGGCTACCAAAGCTAGTTACCTTATGCCCCTAGATTCCTTCAAAATAAGAGTCCCAGACCAACTAAGAACACGGTTCCTAACTACACTCAACCAAAAGCATGAACAGTGTTATTTTAAAGCTTTTATTTGGTATTTTAGCCTTTGTTTTTACTTTGCAGGCGAGTAAATGGTGCTTTTGTAATTCTGTATTTTGTGTTTAAAGAGAGGTTAGTTAGATTTCTGTTTACACATCCCAAAGTAATGTCTGCACTTGCGCTATATCCAGCCAGAGACACATTATTTTATTAGTAATGTATCACGTCTCATATTGTCATCGCGATATCCGACAGCTGGACAAAAACACAAAAACGATTCAAAATGTCAAATGATTTTATTCGTCAAATAATGCTTTTAAACAGCATTTTTACAGTTTTGAACAGTTTTTTAGTCTAGATAAACTTTCCATCATGCTGAGCTGAGCTGATATAGTGAGAGGTTAGTCTTCTCCTGTTTAATACTAGAACTACACATATTTGATAGATGAAGTCTGAACAGGACAAATATTTCAAGCTTTATTACAGAAAACTACATCATTTAACAGTTATCAAATACCAGTTTTAGGCCGGAATGCCTCTCACAGTCTGACTAATTACTCACATGTGTGCTTATTAGAAGCCAGGTAAGAAACTGAACTTTCACAATTCAGAAAATCCTCGGCTGAGTAAATCTCCACTAAGTGCTAAGTAATGCTAACTTATCCAGGTCATGAAAACAGTCCTTTGAAGTGGTGCTGGCCCAAAATAATTACAATTTCCACTTATAGGCATTTAAGCAAGTGCAGTCATTTCAGCTGCTCCCATGGTAGGAGAAACACGGGTCGAAAGCAACAGGGTTCACAGGTTCGGAGATAATGCGCATGCTTAAACCCAATATAATTTTAAATATTCTTCCGCAAGGATTGTTGAGGCAATGCAAGGCCTTTGAAGCGAAGCTTTTCATCTTTGAAGTGTTTTTAAGAGGTTCAAATGTAAGATTCATGGTGCAGTTCAAAGACATGCGAGACTACTCGTGGCCATATTTCCTCTGTTTTAGTTTGGGGGCGCCCAATTTTAACGCTACGCGCATGCAAACCAGACGCGCTGCAATTTCGGACCCATAGACAATAAAGAGGCTTTAAATGAAGATGAAAGAGAGCGAGGAAGAGAGGAGGAATGTTCCAGAGGCTGGAGCTGTCTGAGTGATGGCCAGAACCTTGGCTTAAGCTGCTAGTCCAGAGAGGAGAGTAAAGCGGTGGTTAGTCTTGGGTCAGCAGAATCCTCCAGCCTTGCGGCTTAAATGCAGAGGCAAGATCCATCACGGCACCGAACGCACACACAAACCTGCACACGCGATGAGGCCAGGTAATCTAAATGTTGCTTTATCCTTGGGGAAGCCTATAAACACAGTGTAGCAATAATGGCATCTCAGATCCCAATGAGCAGGAGTAAATGATTTTCCAACCTGGGGCTAATGCGAGTTAACTCGGCCTGTCGGGGGACGCAAAACTGCACAGTGGCAAGCAAGCTGTGCTCCCTTGGACCTCATTACTGGTGAGCCAAACAAGGCCAAGGTAAGTAAAGTGGAAAGTGCAGCTTAAGCGAAAATAGCCCAGGCACATCACTGTGGAAAAGAACCGCCGCCTGGGCATACTGCACCATTACATTCAAGAAAAAAAAAATACAGCTCGGACTGGAGACTATGCAGGCAGGTGTGATTGCTACTGCTTTGAATAGCTGAAAGCCAGCTGTGTGTAATATACAGTGTAGAAGAACTACGGGCTGAAACGGGGGCAAAATGATGCTGCTGCCCATTTAGAGTGACTGAAATGAGCGAGGTGCTATACAGCATGAAAGACAGAAAAACGAAGAGTGAACACGGACTCAGTGGGGGGTCTACTGGACTGTCTGCTCAAGGATGAAGATTGCAGAGGCATTATATCACACACACACCCACACGTTTGTTTCCGTACAGTGGCAGGGTATGTGTGAGTCCTCTATGTGCTATATATGGATCGTTCCACCGAACTGGTTCAAAGTCAGAGTTCAAAACACATTTCGGAGTTTTAGCTGACCTTGACTTCAGACTACTGTCCTTTTGCTTTGAGTGAGTCTATACCTTAATGATGTTTATTCAATCATCCAAAAATCACCACACTACTGAAACTTTACCAAATGTTCCAGTAGTGACTGTTTCAGGAATGACAATTTCAGCTAATTTTGGGCAGAACTCAAGAATGCAAGTTGCATACAAAGAAAATCATGATATTTTTTCATTAAAAAGCCAAAAATGCCACTTAACTGCAGAAAATATGTTTCAGTAGTGACAATTCTTAAGGTTACACACTGCTCACCATGTGGCTGTGAGGGACAGGGATGCAGTCTCAATTCCTGCTCTAAAATGCAGGGGTGTGGCTAAAATAAGGCCCCGCCTACGGACTAAAACTCTGTGTTTCATTAGTGACAAGAAAACATGGAACAGCGTTTTTGAGTAAATAAAAAAAGTTCTATATGTATAATATAAATGAAGTGGTGACCTGTGATGACTATTAGAGCCAAGCCTTAAAATAAGGGAAAAAAACTGCTCTACAATCATACTAATTTCATTTTACATACTAAAAATGTGACATTATGCCTAATCTGAGCTGTTACTGAACTGTGCTAAAGCCTGAGTAGACTGATAAATCAATGTGATGATCTCAGCATTGCTGAGCTCTTTTGAGGGATGATTAATCTAATAATCTCCTCTGTAGTGGACAAGTTTGTGAAAAGTTAAGCATCACTTGGTTTAAATGATAACATCAAAAGAAGAATGAAGAAAACTACCAACTGATAATGGGGAGGAACAGTGTTAATTGAGTAAGGAGGACAAGCAGTTTTTGTCTGTGTGTGTAAATATTTGTATATATAAGTATCTATATGTAACAATATTATATAGTAATGGTTATATAATATATAATAAAACTTATTGAAGCCAAGTCCTAAAACTAAATACCGTAAATGTTAGGTTAGGGGTAAAAAATGTTATAAAATGCATATTGAGCTCTGCGTTGTTCCTGACGTTATAAGTTAATTCTGTTTATACTCTGGTTTTTCATTGAAAATGTACAAAACCAAATGCACACAC
Source organism: Colossoma macropomum (assembly GCF_904425465.1). Lineage (NCBI taxonomy): Eukaryota > Metazoa > Chordata > Actinopteri > Characiformes > Serrasalmidae > Colossoma > Colossoma macropomum. The sequence goes on from NW_023494803.1 coordinate 35,613,323, forward strand.
AAATACAGAGCGGACAGTAATTGCCTTCTGTCCGAAAACAGCAATAGCCTCCGTGTTAGGTTTTTATTTATTTATTTATTTTTTATCTGTATCTGTTTAGGCAAAATCTCTTTGTCAGACCCTGACTGCATGCTTCGGATGGGTGTTGGGGGTTCACATATCTAAATGTGAACATCTCTCCAGGACATTGAAGCGATGCGGCCAGCAAAGAGGCCCCAGTGCTCCTCCATGGCCTCAGCAAACACTTCTCATTCTGAGCCCACTCACTGAGCTGTGCCAGCTTCAGCTCATATTACCATAATACCCTCCGCTCGCTAAATCCAGCTGATAACAACACTAACCCAACCTGCCCGCTCTGTGCCAAGGGCCAGCAGTCTGACGGAGGTAAAAACACTCGCAGACCCACTGGGCTTGCTGCCGCACTTGCTCGCCCCGCTCCCTCACACGCTGACCTTTCTGCGCTCCAAAGCCCTGGAAGCACTTCAAGCAAGAGCAGATAAACAGCTTACTCTGAAAGCAGCCCTCATAAGTATGCCCAAATCACATCTTTAAAGAAAAATAAGGAAGATGGACAGACAGACAGAGGGAGGGGAGAGTGTGAGGGGTGGTTGGTGGGCCACAGTCACGTTAAATGGACCTCGATGGACCTTGGAGAGGAGTAATAAAAATGGAGAGAGACAGGCGTTTCTGGTTTTCAATGGCAGCTCAAGTGCACGGATGTCATTAGGGGCTGTGCTGCAGTCTGTGTCAATTAGAGGCTGTTCTAAAGTGAGTGCTTCCACTTCAACCACAATGGACATGCTGCTATAGACACAAGCGTATCAACCTCACACCATTCTAAATTCAAAATCAAGAATGAACGCAGGTACAGAAATACAAAAAAAACGATGGTTAGGGTTCGGGTTTGGTTCTCCTTTCGTCTAAACCAGAAGGCAAAATAGTCAGACTAAGGCTGAGAAGCTAAACACAGGCACAGCTAATGCAGCTACTGATGTAACATCTACTTGAAATCAGGACTACGTGATATTGAAAGTTGATTAGTGCAACATTTTCTTGTTAAAATTGTAATTATAAAGAATTATCTTTAACCTTTATGCCTTTAAGACATTAACTGATCTAATGAAAATTTTTGCTCCCCTGCTTTTACCCCTCATTGCTCACTAACAGCTCAACATAGCATTTCACATACAGTGAGCCAACTGTGTGCAAGCAAACAGTTATGGCGGAAAATATTATATTCTGTAGAAGGAAGTTAATGAAACAAATATAATAAATACTACGATTGAGACACATTTTTTTTATTATTTCACTTTTTTTTGAAAGTTGTAACTGCAAACATTAGCATTCAGAAGCTCCTGCTGGCAACTAGCATGCTAATAGTGCCCTCTTGTGGAGAAACTCCAGACTGCCATACATAAGCAAATGAGTTCCAAAGCTACGCCCACTTGCTTTACATATCGTCGCTGTCCTAAGAAAAACAAGTACCTCAAAAATAGTAACTTTACAGGAGAGAGCGAAAACGCTCTAACCTTTCAATGTAAGTCAATGAAAAGATATTTTATTCCAGGCGATTTTAGAGCATTTCTGTTGGTCCATTCATCATTAAATTATACAATGTAAAGGACAACTGGTGTGTTGAAACGATGTAGAAAAATTAAAATCCACAAAAATGGAGACACATGGTTTTCATGGTGTTCCGTTTCTTACAGCGGAGGTGCTTGGGAGTTTGGTTATTGATGCCTATAGGAAATCATTAAGAATTATATTTTCGTAATTTTACAACTTATCCAAAATATCAGGACACAGTACGGAAAATGTTTCGAACTTTCATCAGACGGTGTTTCACACTCTAGGAAACCTTCATATTAACCCACTGTTTTCACAGTAAAGGGGAATAGAATATTACTTGTAAATATTATTTATTATAATTTATCAAGCTATTTAAAATAAAATCAATGCTCTCCAGTTTCTCTATCTCAGTTACTTTCTCAACAGAGTGATCATCTCTGAAGCATCAATGATATCCGATTACATCACCCTATAAACATAGGCCTATATGAAACCTGACTTTATCACCCAAATCTACCCAGTTATGACAAGACTAGCAAAAGAAACCCAACCGTTGTTGCAGTGCCACTGTCACAAAGTACATGCCAAGATGTCTATTACCGATGACAATGTTCCTTGTACTATCCTGAATATGGTGGGGCCTTCAATAAGTCCTTGCTGGTATAACAAAACATTGTATCTCAGAAAGAGTAACTTAGGAGAAGGACACAAAGTCTTCAACACTTTAATGTAACAAGAACTTATTCAAAGTACTTCTGGACCAGGTCTACTGGACCATTCATCACTCGATGTAAAGGGCTGCTGTAGATAAATAAAAGGCAAGGATTTGAACATTTGAACATTCTTCCTGAATCTGCTCTACTTTTACATAATTCTTCCTCCTTTCTTCACACTTTCTCTGCTGTGGTGCTCTAAAGCTCAGTGGTTATAAAAGCTGCACTTAACATTTTTTTTGGCCAAGAGGAATCAGTGGATACAACTCACTAGTGGTCAGTTTTAAGAGAAAGTGACAGCATGGAGAACAGGTCAATGAGCATCAGACAGAAGGTCAATGCTAAAGCCTATTTAGCATCACTTAAGCTCAAGGCAGTGGAATCTCTTTGGGTCACTTAAGAAATGGATTAGAGCTGTTCTTCTGTTTGTGATCAGCACTTACTGTACACTGTAGATACAGTTAGTAAATGAAGCTAAAATGAAGCTTCTCTGTGGATGAACAGTGTGAAAGTCTCATAAGTGAATGATTGCCCACATGTCATCGTCATGGTGAGAAATTAAGTCACAACAAGCTTTTTTGAGCATTCCACGGGTTATCAGTGATTCTAGCACACCAGCCAACTGTGTGCTTCATAAAAAGAGAGGTCTATTTAAAACTGCACAGTAACAGGCAGCTGATTGGATGTTAGTTTATTATGTCACTGTACTAATTCGATTTTTTACCAATTGTTTGATTTTAATCATGTTTCTAGTTAAAGAGGAATTCCACCTATTTTTTTTCATAATTCAGACATAAAATGTAAACAAAGACCTTCAGAGTGGTTTGATGTGAAATGGTTTATTGTAGAGAAGTTTACTGAGATTTCTTCACAATGGTGGTGATAGAAACCAAAGGTCACCATGTCTACAACACAAATATAGACATTTTATTTACTATCCAAAACAACCAGTGAAGCCACACGCGTCTTCTGAGTTTTTATATGTGATGTTCAATAACATAACCTTCTGTGAGGGAGTTTTGAAAAATCAGCAGAATTTCCCTTTAATTAGTTTCTTTTTATATATATTTAAATTAAGAAACATTATTAACCAACAACAATCTTTACAGTAAAACCTTTTTTGGTGTAAGAGTTTGTTAGAAACCCTCAGTCTTTGACTGTATGATACCTAAACAAATAACCCTGAATCCTACGAAGGCCACACTGATTTCAGAATTATTTGAAGGTTATGATGATAAGGACGAAATTCACATCATGTTGTCACTGATATAACAAAACCTTGAATCTCAGAAATGGAACTTTGCAGAAGAGGAAAAAAGGTTTTTAATTTAAATGTATGTTAATAGGGTTGGGAATCACTGCAGGCCTCAAGATAGAACATTTCCTCAATACTTGAGCCAGAACAAGATTCTAGGCAGAGCAAGACAAGTTTATTTATATAGGACCTATTCATTCAGAGTACTTTACAAATGAGAGATTATAAAGACAACTCAAATTAAACTTTAAAAAGATGTAGAAGAATAGGAATTAAGACATGATTAAAACACGATTAAAACAATAGATTTAAAAGAGAACAAAAAACAAGGCTTTATTCTTACATGTTAGAGCCACACTACGTACGTTTTGGGGATTTGGAGACCCCTCTGGTGGAAATGTATAACTGCACACAATTTGTGGAAGAACGTTTTGTAACACTGGTTGTGCTTTGGATCCTTTATCAAGCAAATGAATCTGATGATCCTGAATGTGCTGTAAAAGTATTCAAAGAGAATTCATCCAAAACGTAGTGAAGGACGTGTGAGGATGTGATTGAATGATCTACTATTGTCATCATATCTTCATCAGTATAATGTTGATTTAGCATTTGAGGCCTAAAGATCGAGCTGGAGCCTGTGTGTGTGAGACGTTAATATGTGAACAACGTATGACGTGGTCTGAAAAACTCCCACCTAATCTGACTCAACGCTTTCTGATATTTAAATGATTATTTTCGCAGCCGCGTTTGCTACTGTTTAACTAGCAATACCCTCAGGAACACTGGTCTCACCAGAAGGAAACACCATCTTGTGGATTAAGAGAGAAATGCACCTTGGAATTCTATTAGTCTTAAATAAAGCACTAATACCTGCGCCTCAGTGTATTGATACTTAAACCCAAAAAATTTCCCACCCCTGTATGTCAAGAATTTATTCCGAGTAATTCTGAACCAGTTGGTGGTTTCAAATTGGAGTTACGTTTTGATATGACAACAACAATATATAACGATAGAGTACAATTATGGAAAACCTCCCAAATCCTTCGTGTAGAAAGCATAGAACTCTGAATTTTACTGGATCCCATTTAGGAGGGAAAGGGTTTGTCAAGCTTCAATGCTTCCATCTAGAGTCTTAACTTACACCAAAAACCACCAACAAGAAGCCATTAAGCCTCTTTCTTAATAGTACAGACCGAGAGGTGCTCGTGAATGGCACAGCGGCGTTTCCCTCACGCACTGAGCGCTGAGCAGGTTTAGGGTGACGGATGGATTCCTGTGCTAGCATGCACCCCTGTCAGCACTGCACCTGTATCACCACGCCGCTAACACAGCTCACGTCTCCAAAGCCAGAAAATGCACAGGGCCTCTCAATTGCTTTAGAGACATTTTGGGCTGAGCAATGTGATTTCTGCCTGACTGTCACAAATCTAGCACGACAGGAAAAATCAATTTGCCCAGTGCTTCGCGGCTTGAGGAAAATCCGAATGCCAGGCAAGCCTGGATAATGTTCCGGCATATTGTATTTGCTTCACTGAGACTGAAAAATGGCCGAGCCCTTCATATCCGCGGCCCACAATAGAGGACGAGGACGAGCAGTTAGGTTTGCCTCCTAATATCTCCGCTTCTCTCCTGGAAACAAAAATAGAATTAGAGGGTCTCATATCAGCGTCACTCCGGACCAAAATCAGACATTTGTCTGGCAGCTGCCTGAAATGAAAGGGCAAAGGTCAACAGAGGGGACCTGCTAGCGCAGTTTGAAAGTAGTGATACTGATTCGCTATGAACAGTAAGGAATGACAGGTATCCCTGAGCGCTTGCTGCTGCCCTGTGGAGGCCCCAGAGGCCTTGGCGGTGCTGACAGGTCCTGTACGAGGGCAGTAAGGTGTGGCGGTCGTCACAGTCGGCCGCCTGGAGCTGAGATACAGGCCAGGCTGGAGGCTGAAGTGAGAAGTTCCACCTGGATCACTTCTATTCAGAGTTTTACTGTATTCTGCCCTAATACACAGCTCTAGCAGCACCATTTATATGACAAAGTTCTGCAATATTCGGCTGACCAGAGTTATATTTAAAACCATTTATCTGGTCAGTAAGAGTTTCACTGCTTGAATCTTTACATGGAATTATACGATACCACAATTTTCCCATTCTGATATCGAAACAGATACTAAAACCTTAACTGCTCCATTTTCCTTCTTTAAAACTAAGCTTTAATGAAGAAAATGAATTAAATTAAAAAGTTAAGCTTTGAAATGAGATTCTTTGGTTTGAGCACAGTGCGAGTGGGCATTTGACCCACCACTTTGACTGATTTCAGGACACTTGCACAGGACATAACTGCCCCCCCCCATCACTGAACTGGACAATTCACATTTATCGAGACACAAGTCTTCAAAAAATAACAAAACATCTGACTTGGTGTTATAACACCCTTAGAGGGCAGCAGTGAGTAGTGTTTGTTTATTTGAGCTTGAGCTGTCAGGAGTTGGGACCTTCTAACTAATAGCTAATCAGCCAACCTGGCCAATTTAGGCCCCTGATTTAATAGCTGCATACAATGACAATCCCCGGTTAAGCTAATTAACATGTTATTAAGTTCACTGTGTAAAAGAGTTGTGCGCTGGTGGTGGCCTTATATAGCCTTATATTACATTCTATATATAACAAGCAAAAAGACTCTTACTATGCAGATAAACAGTTCAAACATTTTCTTGGCTGGACTAAGGCTTCTGCACAGCACTGTAACTATGAGGATACAGTGTTGGTGCACTACTCAAGTCACAGCTTTGCATTTTAGACTGCCAGACGTCCACACGACACCTAACGGCAAAATCTCATGTCTATAAATACGACAGTACATGTAATTATGAACTGTTTACCATACTGAATATATGATAATCTAATACATTTTTATGGCTCATCAATCATAACTGCATCCCTCACAACAACATGTGCCATATGTTCCTCTCAGGTCCATGTAAAGACATATTTTGGCTGAAAATATATTTCCCGCAACGTGATTAATCCTGACTGCTCTATATTTTCTCTTGCCATGCTGCATCTGTACTGCACTGAGGGGTTTGAGTGCGGCGCGACGGCTGCCGCTCACGTCAGAAGCCGCTGCCTGCTTTTCATTAGCGTCAATCACACGCCGTGCACGCCGCGTCTGCCATTCACACGCAGCCTTCAGGAGCTCACTCATGCATTGGTCCCGCCTCGTCAGCGTGATTGACAGCTCAGCACTGGTCAAGCCTCCATCAGGGAGGCTGCGGGAGCAGACGCCGGGGCCAGACGATCCACATCTGCATCTCATATTTAAGTGTCATCCTCTCACGTCCGACGCTTGACGGAAATTCATTAAGTTTGCAATTTCAAGACTCGCTCGGTTATTCCTCTGAGGCCGAAGATGCAGACAAGTTTTCCACAAATCTGCTGTTTTTAAATAATCACGTATCTGTTTTAACTGAAGAGCAGCATATGGCCATCATCAGCAGCCAGCGACAATTCCTCCAGGATTCCCCTTAAGAACACGTGAATGAACAAACCTTGAAAAACACAAATGGCACCAGCAGCGCAATCGCACAGTCGCTCTCAACCTGTATGCAGTGTTCCTGCACTGTTCCGGGTTCAGAAGCTGAGACGAGGGCTGACATGCCTTTCTGATAGATGCAGCAGATTTAATTGAAGCCACAAATAAAAAAACTCAATCTAAATAGGGCTGTAAGATTAACCCTTTAAACTCTAAATTATGAGGTATGTGGGCCCCCATTTCAAATTCTCAGTGTCATATTGTCTCAGACCACCCTACATTTATTTAATTCCCAGTCAAAACAGCCACTGAGTAAGTGAGTTTTCATTTTCAGGAGATATTTCTGAGGAGATTAGATGTTAGACAATCCACTTGCATAAGTAATGTAAAATTACATGAAAAACCAGGAGTTTCCACTTTTTGAACTGGGATTCAAAAAGTGATTAAGACCTGGTAGACCACCAAAACTGACCCCATCAGATAAACAGCACTTAAAGCTTTCATCTCTGAGAGAGAGGAGAAAATCAAACTGCTTCAGATCTGAAAAAATCCAGAGGCATTTCTGTCCATCCTTCCACTGTGAGAAGACGACTCATGCAACCAACTTCTAAGGCCGGATTCACACATACCGTGTCTGCATTGCGTGAGGTTTTCATCCCTGGTCAGCGCTTTCATACAGTCTGCGCGTGCGAAGCGGCAGAGCGTCCCAGGCGCTGCATTGAAGCAGCGTGGTATTTAGAAAATCCATGCATTACACTACAAAATACACTAAAATAAGCAAAATCTGTGGGGAAAGTCTGTGAAAATTAAACAGAAAACCGTACACAAACTTTAAAACACTATTTTTAAAATTTTATTTAATTTATGACGAGATACTAGTTAAACATTCCGTGCTGCAGACAGATTTTACCAGCTGGACTACCAGGCTTGAAACCTTTGCCTAATCACAAGTCAGAATGCTGCTGAGGATAAACAAATATACCGTGTACATTTATAAATTATATTGTTACTGAGAAGAGGGACTGATGTGACTTTTTATCCATCTGGAAAGAGGAATGTCTGTATAAATTTCTCGCTGCTCTGCTTCACAGCACAAATGCTGTATGTATGAAAGGCCAGCACGTTCGAGCTGTAGCGCTCAGCTGCCGTGTCACTCATGCCACACAGAAGCAGTGTGTGAACAAGGCCTAAGACTGAACTTTGGAGGTGTGGAAAAACATCCCTGCAGACTTTGCGAACCTGAAAGCAAGTCTACTGGAAACAATGGAAGCTGTAATAAAGGTAAAATATGGAAACACTTAATACTGAAAAAACAGATATTATATTTACTTGTTGAGGCTTTTGTGTCATATTTTGTTAAATATATGTTGTTGTTGGGTTTTTTTGAATAACTTACAGCACTTGAGTAGAAATTAAATAAATAGAAGGTCAGTCTCTGACTTTTGCACAGTAATAAATGTACGTGGGTCTCCACTCCAATTCCAAAATCTGTCATAACTACAGTGGTGCTTGAAAGTGTGTGAACCCTTTAGAATTTTTATGCTATATTTCTGCATAAATTTGTCCTAAAACCTCATCAGATTTTCACACAAGTCCGAAAAGTAAATAAAAAGAACCAAATTAAACAAATGAGACAAAAATATTAGACTTGGTCATTTATTTAATGAGTTTTAGATGAAATTTACGCGTAAATCCTAAAGGGTTCACAAACTTTCAAGCACTACTGTACATCAATAACTTATTAGTTTCATAGTTATTCAATAATGTAGACTAGTTACTGAATAATAAGTCTTAATAATAGAGCTATAAGCCTACAGATTACAGGGTTAAACTTCATGTAAGGATCAGTTCTTTACTGATTCCAGAACTTCTGTCATAAACCACTGTAGATCAGCCAAATCTGCCCGAAACTGCCGGACCAGATCGAATGTGAAACTCCTCAAAATGCGAAGGTGGTAATAAACAGCGAATGCTGTAATAAACACTAAAAAACCAGAATCGGAAAGGACTGATGATGCAGGCTCAAGCATTTGCTCACAATCAACAACAATGTCAGATGAAAATAATGGAATCAAAAGGCTGATTACTTGTTTAAACAAACCCTCTCAGTGGTAATTGAACTAAGCATATGGAGCTTGATTGTGCATTTATCTTCTCATTTATCTCATTTATACTTAGCTCCTTAACCTTTACCAGGCTAGAGTTATTAGCGTCATTTTTAATATGCATTCGATTCACACTACATAATTATTTATAATGTTCAAGCGTGCACGTTGGCCCTTTTTCATTTGTTTTGATGTCAAGAAATGACAAGAATGTAAAGGATGTGTGCGCAAGGCTGTATGCACAACTCTGATTTTCATCAAATTCAAATCATAATAAAATATCTCCTCTTATATAAACAAATGGGGTAAACTTGAAAGCTGAGAATCTGCATGTTTGACAGAATGTGTCTGCTTGTTTCAGTCGGATATGTGTGAGAAATGATTAAATAAAATAGAATATGAGACATTTCAAGACGTCTATACCACACTGTAAAACGTGGAGCAGTGCGGATGTTGATTTACAGTGTTTATGCGATTTGAACTGAAGAATAAATATTGCTTTTGTTCATCTAAAGCAGGGTTTCACAAAGCGGCTCACAGGGACCGTCAATCAGTCCACATTTTTGCTGTATCCGTATGTATTGCGAGTTGGGTTGGAGCAAAAATGTGGATCCTCTTGGGGGCCCATGAGGACCAGTTCAAGACCCATAGATATAAAGTATTACCTTTCTTTGTTTCAAGTAATGTATTTATTTGACCTGAATGCAACCAGTTCAGCTACTTGTTACCAAATTAAGTCATTTTTTAGGTTGTACTGGACAAGTATACTGTGCACTGGGCACCTCGGAGGATTAAAAAAAGTTAACACTTAACTTGAAGGGTCTCTACGTGACACATTCATAACATCTTCATGATATTAACATGGACTATTATGTCATTTTACTGAGAGACATTTTTTCAAAATAAAAGTTCAACCCTATTTTCAGTGAAATGCCTCATTTCCAGAGAGCCAAAATGAAAATGTCCTCAGTTTACCCCTTTGGACACTTTGAATGTCTTTTTAATTATTTGTTTCTTCTTAAGCATTTGTATTTTGCATGTTGTTTTTTTTTATCCTTTTAAATCTTAAAAAGTAAGCAAAAAAATCTTCAAAATTTTATTGTGCACATTGTTGAGGAAAACGTTGAGGACTTTTATTTTGTAAAATGGAATAGTAGTCCATGGTAATATCATGTAAAACACGAATACTTGATAAATAAATAAATGTTGATTTAAACATTCATAAACATGTTGTGAAGTGTTTATGTAAGATGTTATGAATGTGTTATGTAGACTTCAAGTATAGTGCTGCCACGCCAATGCATCCAACAATAAAGTCAGCAAACATAAAAACATAAAAAATCTGATTCAATCCAGGAGGTGGAGGTGCTGTACCTGGGCCGCTGGCAGGGGATATTGGTCCGGAGCGGGACTGGCCAGACCCTGCGGGCGAGGCGGCAGGCGAAGGCGAGGGTCCGCTGCGCATGCTGGAGAGGCGGGGCGAGGTATGGGGGGAAAACGGAGACTGAGCCTGGTTACTCTGCTCTCCCTGACTGCTGCTGGAGCCAGAGGCGCTGACCGCTGAGCTGAGGGCAGCCTCCGTTCCTGTAGGCAGGTCATCGATGGAGCCGGACAGGTCCTGAGATAAAAATGAAATAAATACATGTAAAGATCAGTAGGAATGACGCTTCACATCACACCGTGAAAAACAGGATTTTACCCAATCACCAGTACAGTATGCGCAAAATCAGAGACCACCCCATATTTAATTAATTTTCAGTCAAAATAGCCGTTGAGTACAGGCTATTAATTTTTTCAAGAGATATTTCTGATGAGATTAGATGTAAGATAATCCACCTGCAGAAAAAAAGGGAAAGTCAAAAGAAAAATTAGTGAAAAAAAACAGAAGTTTCCAAAAATGGAGTTCAAAAAATTACATCCGTGCGAGACCCAGTAGACCACCAAAACTGACCCCATCAGATAAACAGCACTTAAAGCTTTCATCTCTGAGAGAGAGGAGAAAATCAAGCTGCTTAAGATCTGAAAACATCCACAGGAGTTTCTGTCCATCCTTCCACTGTGAGAAGACGACTCATGCAACCAACTTCTAAGACTGAACTTTGGAGGTGTGGAAAAATATCCCTGCAATTTTTTTGGACTCTTGGAAAAAACAGAAGCTGCAGTAAGGGCAAACTATGGACACAGTAAATACTGAAAAAATATTATTTTTAATTGTTGAGGCTTCGGTTAAATATTTGTTTTCTGCTTTTTTCCTGACACTGAAAAAGCTCATAATTAAAGACCATTCTGAGTGAAAATTTAAAAAATTACAGGTTTTCTCTGACTTCTGCACAGTACTGTATGTCACTAAAACAACAGTTTCATCAAACAATTATCACTGTTTACACACTTGAGACATGTGTAGCTATTAGACATTATGACAATTATAGAGGCCATTAAGGCAAACTTTGAGATCACAGCTAAACGTGGAGTGAGAATGAGTTTCTATTCACCACCCTGAGTATATTTCTCCAGGCGTTTCTCTGGGTCTCGGTGTATTTCTCAGCATCGATATCCACCTTTTTTTCAATTCTGTAAGGGTGTGGGTGCGGCACAGCCGCGCTGTTCGCTAGTGGCAGAACATGTTAGGTAATGTTTGTCAAAGCGGGCAATTACACAAAGAGGTGTTAGCAGAAGCAAGAACCAAGCCAGTCCAAATATTCAACGAGTTGGGTCGTTTTCCAACGTGGCCCAAATCCAATTTGTTTGCCGCTCTGCTGCAAATTGCTCTGTGCATTGAGTCTCCAAATAGCTGTCAACTACTCCCAGTTGGCATCTTGTATCACTTAATTCGCTCCTGAAGCATGTAATTGTCATAATAAGAAAAATATTGAGGTGATAATAGCCACTTACTTTGAAATACCCGGAACCCCATATAATAACTCGCGCATTTCTCACAGTATTTTAGGGGGCCAGTCATTTTTTGGACCAGACACCCTGTGTGTTACCAATGGCCCCCCATTTACCGCTGTCAGGAAAAGCTGTCACTCAGGAGCGATGCAATGCATCGGGGAACGTCTCACAACGAGCCGTGCGCAGGCACACGCGCACAGCTAAAAGCATTTCAATAAGCGAGGGAAATGCTACACTGTAATTTTGAGAGGAGTGAGATTTGCTTCACACAAAAGCCCCACCGACAGGCGCTCGGAGCGCGCTCAGATGTGAATTAATGAGGAATGCTGGGAGAGCATGGAGGGCCATCGCTCTGGTCAAACAGTCTAGACAGGGAGGAGTCGGTGCATTCAGCTGCTTTTCGGTCCAATTGCTGAGACGCTGGCCACCCACAAACACACGGACTGCATACAGACACCGACAGCATTCAACATCATCTGTATCCTCCGCCTGTCATATGAACTAGATGTAAATACAGCAATACACAAATTACTGTAATACAGTAAGGAAGAGCAGGATACAGACACTTCATACATTCAGCATCATCTAAGTGGACTTCCTCAGCCTGTCAACTCAACTAGATATAAAAACAGCAATATATAAAACACTGTAATACAGTAGGGTACTACTTGGCAGAGCAGGTTATAGACACTACAACATTAAACGTCCTGAAGTGAGTATACTCAGCATGGATATGAGTATAACAATACAATACCATACACAAAACACTGCAGTACAGTAATGTGTTTACAGTAATATTATTGTAAAAAAGTATTATAAATTAGTTTATCAGGCTTTCTTAATGTAAAAGAGACTAGGAGGAAACGTGAAATCTACATTGGCATCATGGAAACAGATAACATCTATATATATATATATTATATATATATATATATATATATATATATATGTATATATATATACATATATATACATATATATATATATGTGTGTGTGTGTGTATATATATATATATATATATATATATATATATATATGGTTGGTCAATATTCTAATGATATTCACAAAAGTAGGCTTTTTCTTCTGTAAAGTTATCATTTTGGAGATTTAGGTTTTCTTCCAACAACAGCGATATATATCGTTCAGCCCTATATGATGATATTTAAGTTTGCACTAAAGGGCCAATATCTCATGTTGTTGGATCAAAAATAGTCAGAATTCATTTCTTCATTTTACATGATTATTTTCCAACTTTTCTTTGTGATATATGTAAATAATGTTTACATATATTGACTGGGAAGTGAGTTATACATTATGAGACTATGACAGTGTTTTTATATTACATTTCTTTATATATATTTTATATTACAGTTCTTTATTTAAAGGAAGTGAGGAAAATTTGTTTTTCCATAATATGGACCCTTTAATAAAGTAGCTGAACTCATGTCTCCTGAGTGCTGCTACTCTGTGCTAAAAGTCTGCACTAAACCTGATATACTTTGTATCGAGGTGTCTCACAAACATTATATACTTTGTTTGGATGGTTTATTTATTCTGCTTTCTTCTCTTAAAAAAATACCATCAAAAGAAATTTTAGTATTGCTAACCAGACAGAAAAGAAACAAATGACATTCATCACATGTAACTGAATTCTGGATGAGCACAAAAATATAACTAATAATTAAAATCACCCTACTTTGCAATAGGCCCACTATTTTGCAGCTGTTATATCATGGATAATGATCATTATCTATTAATTATATTGCTAAAAATGAAACGCACTATCGAGGTGTGTGAATATCACGGCATACAGTATAAACAATATATCATCCGACAACAAGTAATACACAGCTGTATACAAAACTCTGTAATATAATACTACATTGTATTGCAGCACATGATCTCTTCAACTAGCATCTACAGTTCTGCTCAGATTAGCAGGTGAGGTGGTAAATGTGCCGGTCAGAACTGACTGGGCTGCCCGAGGGCGGTGTGTGTGTGCGTGTACGCGTGTGTGTGAGAGTATGAGAGTCAGCATACTGCCACTTCACCAGCAGGGGGATTTCTCACTCCAGCCGACAGAGGTAGAAGGTCATGAATAAACACAGTGGGCTGGTGCTGTCCACTCTCATTAGTGCTGATCTCCAGGGGCTCAGTGCCCTGCACCCCTCACCCGCTGCAGCGCACGTCCCACCCGGCCAGGGGTCTGGCTGAGTCAGCCGGCCCGTTATGCTTCCCGCTGAGGGGCGGGGGGACAGAGGGCCACTGTGGGGAGGCTGAGCTGGCCAGGCTGTCACTGCTCTGTCCTTGTCTGGAGCTTTAATTCGATAGCTCTGACTTAAGAGGATGTAGCACTGCAGTCTTGGTGGGAGACTGAACAAATAACAGAGACGGGCGAAGCTAGGGGCAGTAGAAGGGACTGAATCGGCTCCACAGGAATCAAATGGACTCATTTTCTAATCCCAAACTGCCAAGGCTAAGAACTGAACTCTGCTTCATAGTGAGACAGTGAGACATTAAACCCCTTTAACACCTTAAATGGCCAAGGCTCACCAGCAGGCCCGAAGTTTTATTACGCACTTCTGTAACCTAAGAATAGCTCAGCTAGTTTGCATTGAAGCCCTTGTAGATACTGAATAATAAGCCTTATTATGTAATAAGCCTGGAATTTTAAGAGGTTAAACACCAGACTTACATATTTTTAGTAATATAATTAATTATTATTATGTGTTGTTCAGTAACTACTATGAAAAACGTATGTAAAGTTAAGGGAGTGAAGAACTGAAGCGAGGGACTTTTTAATGATGGAAGTGCTTCTGTCTGCTTTAACTCAACTAGTTGGCTAATCAGTAGTCGTGTTCTTGTACAACTAAGATGTTGTCAGTCAAATAACTGCATTTATTTATTTATTTATTTGTTTGTTTGTTTATTCATTTGGAAGTGAACTGTGCTTAAAACTGTAGATATTTCCAGAAATAGGGGTTTGGTTGATGCAGCTATTAAGTCTCTATGCAAGTTTAAGCATCGTTCTGTTTTACTGAACGTACTGTTCCATGCCTTAGTTGTGCAATGCATTGTGTACTAAAGAGCAAAACGAGCGCAACGTGGGACAAAAACATGAGAAATCTTCCATGTGGATGCATTTTGTAACATCTACTTCTGAAGGCGGAATGCAAGCTTAAAGCTACACTATGTAAGTTGTGGGGATTTGGAGACCTCTCTGGTGGAAATGCATAACTGCAAGCAATGTGCAGAAGAATGTGTGATGTCAGTTGTGCTTCGGGCCCTTCACCCTAGCGGGGGTGTGCGCTGAAAGGGTTTTCAAAGAGAACTCAGTCAAAACTTGTAAGTACTTGGATGTAAGTTATTTATCTATTATTGTCATCATATCTTCATCCATATAATGTTGATTTTGTGTTTGAGGCCTAAACATCAAGCTGGACTTTCTTTCTGAGTCTGTGTGTGTGACGTTAGTATGTAAAGGCTTATAACGTTGTCCAAAAAAACCCAGTGAAATCAGACTGGCACCTCTGACTTATAAATCATTATTTCAGGCTCTACAGAGCGACTCACGCCATATTTTAGTCGTTTTTTTCTCTCCTAAGTAATACTTTTAAGTATTTTAACAGAAATTATACAAAGTGCTGCTTTAAATAAGTAACTAGGGATGCACAGATATGCTAACACTGGACTGATGGTGATAGATAATATTTTTTCATGTACTACATCTACCATGATTAAGATTACAGAGAAATATGTCAACACATTTATAACACATTTATGTCTAAAGGGTTACAAATGTCGTAAAATGAATACAATGCAGACATCTTAGCAAAGTAGCCCAGCATGATCACAGCATTCTGCCTCGGTAATAAATACATTATCACATATCAGTTAGAAATGTTGGTGAAATCTAAACATCTGTCCAATGCTGAGAACTTTGCTTTGGAAACGAGATCTGTGAGGATGAGAAACGTTTAAACTACCTTCACATAATGTAAAAGTTTCTATGCCAATTTAAGGAATCTTCTGTTTGGAGGTTCTTTAAACTTTAAAAAAGGTTCTTCAAACTCACACATCTCATTTGCAAAGGTGGTTCTCCAAAGAAACCATCTACTGAAGGCTCTTTAGGTAAACAAAAGTGGTTCTTCTATGACAACAAAGAACCCTTTTTGGCACAATTATTACTAAGAGCATATAAAATTACATTTTATTGATTTTCTAAGTGAGAATATGTTAACACAACCTCCACAGAGAACACACATCTGCACTTTTTTGCACACTTACTGCTTGTTTGCTGATGTTTTTGGGGGAAAATAAGCAATTAAATAATTACATAAATGAAATGTGGTCTGTGCAAAAGTTATAGCACATCATATGTTTTATGTTATTTTTCTCTATATGTCAAACTCAGCTGATAAATAGAAATTGTGCACCAAAATTAGCAAAAAACTTTCATATTTATTCTGTGTACTACACTTAGAAAATCAACAAAACGTACTTTGATCAAGGGTAACCACATTTTGCATGTGACTCTATAGTAGAACCAAAGCTTCTGTTTAAGGTGCAGGCTAATTTTATGTTCTAGAGTCCAGTAGCTTCTTATACTATGTTATTTATTAGCTGTCTTTATCATCAGACCTTGTTTGATCTAAGCAGAAACCCTCAGTCAGGGACAGCCCTCTGTGCTTCATCAGCAAACTGCTCATGGGACCAAGCAGAATCAGAGCAAGTGACTCACTTTATTCTTGTGCCAAGCAAATAATACAATGGCAACTCTAATTAAAGCTAATTCAAGTCTGAAGA
This sequence comes from Colossoma macropomum, assembly GCF_904425465.1. NCBI lineage: Eukaryota > Metazoa > Chordata > Actinopteri > Characiformes > Serrasalmidae > Colossoma > Colossoma macropomum. Next base: position 35,630,189 of record NW_023494803.1, read on the forward strand.
TCACCCATGTGGGAGTGGACGAGCCCAGGGCTATTTAGACAGCTGGACTGTTTCCCTCCGCAGTGTGCTAAGATGTTCTTCATTCCAATCTATGCAGTCAGAAATCCAAACAGAATGCCATGCAGATCATTCTGAAAGGCAGACAGCAGGAAGACTCGAGCTAATAGGAACCCCACATGGTGCTCTTACAGCAACACCAGGCAAAAGGTACAATTAAGCAGAAAACACTGGAGAGCGAAGCTTCGTCTATACCATCATATTCCCCTTTAAGAAAACATGCAGAGAAAAAAAGGTCTTAACTCAGATGTGCCCCTGGGTTCTACATGAATAAAATGTTACATCAACACATTTTTTTCTTACAACTTACTAATTTTTGGAAATAATTTTGTTAATTTTTAATAATATTTTATATTATGGTTGCATATTATGGCTCTGTATGTTTCAAGAACATGCTAATCCACACTTATTTAGCATTCTTAAAACTCATCTGCTTATCTACTTCAAACTTGTGCTATCTTAAGTGAAAATTCTCCTCAGGATGTGTTTTTATGACATTTTCCCTGATACTTTCAGCGCACAATGAGTTGAATGAGCTGAACATATTGGAAAAAAATACAACATAAAATATAAAATGTGCCATAACGTTTGCATATTTCAGCAAATTGAGGATGTAAATAGAGGAAGTTAACCTATTTTCACTTCAACAAAACATGTAATGTGACCAGAGGTGTTTAAACTATTAAACATGCATACACTTGTATGTGCTTACGAGGTTTAAGGGGTTAAAGAGGTGAAGATGTTCATTTAGCTTTTTATTAGTACTTCGCTTTTAATTAATCATTTTTACTGATTTAAAAGTTTTACATTAGTTCTTCTATCTTTATTTTTTATTTATTTTTTAATATAGATGGCCCTTTTTCATTCGTATTCGTCTTACGTTCATGACGAACGGACCAACAGAATCGTTCTAAGATCACCTGCAATCAAATCTTGTTACCTTAACTTCCATTCAAAGTTAAGAATGTTTTTTCCTCCTTGTGTAAAGTTCCCATTTTGAAGATGCCAGATTTTGTTCTGAAAGCAACACTCAACTGTTCTCATTTGGTACAGCACTATTTTTTTTGTTGTTGTTGTTATCCTCCCCGTCTTGAAGGGGAATTCCACCTATTTTTTGCAAAGATTCTGTAAAATCACATGGTTAAGATGTAAAGAAAGTCATTCAGAGTGGTTTGGTGTGAAACACTTCATTCTAGAGAAACTTACAGAGTCAGAATTGTTCACAGTGGTGGTGATAGGAACCAGACATCTGAAGAGTTTAATGCCTCTAAAGGCTCCCTCAGAGAAAGTTATTACATGAAGTGGTTTTGAATAAGCTGCCTGGGATAAAGCCATTAATGGTAAAGAGATACATGCAGGCTATTGAAAGGCAAACTTGTACACAAAGAATGTTTTTTCAGATTTATCACTATTTCACTGTTATTAACATCACATATAAAAACTCAGTCTCTTATGAGAAGACACATGTGGGTTCACTGATGGCTTTAGATGGTGATAAAATTGCTATATCTGTGTTGTAAACATTGCGACCTCTGGTTCCTATTGGCACCACTGTGAAGAAAATCCGAGAGGTTGTTCTACAATGAACCGTTTCACATCAAACCACTCCGAATGCCGTTGTTTACAACTCAACCACAGAATTATTTAGAGCCTTTTTAAAAATTGGAGGAATTCCCCATTAGTTGTTTGTCAGACTTTACAGCACTTTACACAGTAATGCTTGTCCAAAAAAAAATGTATATATATATATATATATATACATATAACAAAATACTTTATTTTTATCTCATTTAAATAAGAAACCTGAAGCTCTTTAAATTATATAAAGATCTGACTGTTTGTTAGAAGCCCAGGAGAAGCTGTACATTCAAACCAGCAAACCCAAAAATCACCCATCAAATTCTGAATAGTCTCTATAAAAGCACCTGCGTCTGGCATCCTGGCATGTCTTGCACACAGGCAGTGTGGAGGACACTTCAGTCTCAGAGTGGCTCTCTCCTGCTCCTCAGCACTCACCCACTGAGTCTCTCTGAGTGGAGAGTCCGGCTCTCTAACAAATCTCCACAACTGGCCCTGTGCCATGCTGCCCATCCACAGGGGTCAGCAACGTCTAATGCTGTTGGCCTAAAGCTCCTTCTCTCCTTCCCTCTCCACTTCAAACAGATTTCTAAAAAATCTCACAGACTCTTAAAAACAGGTGCCAACAACTGAAATGGTGCCATAGAAGAATCACTTTTGGTTAGCAAAAGAATATTTCAATGGACGTTTCTTTAAAGAAAAGTAAATGATAAATGCAAGGTGCCCATATTCTATATTTTTCTTGTAATTTAAATTTTTTCCTCTGAGGTCTACACATAACATTTGTGTGGTTTAACTCATTTTAAGTTAGTTAAGTGACCCTTATTAGTCCCACAATGGGGAAATTTCACCTCCGCATTCTAACCCATCCGTGCAGTGAAACATCACATACACACTAATGAACACACACATACTAACGGGCAGTGAGCAGACTTGCCCGGAGAGGTGGGCAGCCCTATCCGCAGCGCCCGGGGAGCAGTTGAGGGTTAGGTGCCTTGCTGCACTTCAGTCAAATACTGTTGGCTCAGGCCATGTTACTGTGCCTTTAAGAGTGAAATATGTAAATGAGCTCAGTTCTAATTGGCTGCCCTGTATTGTTCCTCATTCAAAAATCAGCACGGGCTGAAACACTCCTTATAACTTCAGCGTGAGTGGGCGGAGCTAAACTGCTGCAGGCTGAATAGATGGTTATATGTAAATTGTAACTTTTCATGACATTGCAAAAACAACAGATTCAAAACAGGCTGTGTTTGTAGCTTAATTTACATAAATGGACTGCATGCACTGTTAGAAATAAAGGTTCTATGCAGGTGCATTTTTCCTAAATCAAGGTACAAACAATGTAAATGTTTCCTTAAAGGTATAACAGTGGTTTAAGGTCCAATTATGTATCTTAAGTAAGTCTTTCCACGTTAAAAGTACATATTTGTACCTTTTCATAATCTAATGTTTTAAAACAGAACAATAAAGTAAAAAGCCTGGAGACGAGGCGGGGTGTGTGGAGTCAGTACAGCTTAGAAAATATCGTTTCAATGGATTATGGTACAGTTATGTTCCCTGATTAAAGGTACTGAGATGTAGCCTTGACGGTACCACCTCACTGACAAGAGGGACAGTTTAGTACCTTTATTTCTGAGAGTGTGGACTGGGGAGTAAACTTTAACAATGTTTATGTAGTGTCTGAAACTCTATATTTAAAAGCTTCAGGCCAAAACATGTTTTTAAGAAAAAGGCCCTGTAAACAAGATATTAACATAATTAACATAATAACTAAAATTCCCTCAAAACTGAAATTCTCATGTGAACTATTTCTTTCAGAGAAGGTTCTTTTCCAACAAGCAGGCTGTAAGTTTGTCAGCATCCTCCATCCATGTCGTCCCACATACAAGAGGCACTTCTTGAGAAAGAAAAACTCCCTGTTCTCTCTCAGGTCCTCCTGGCACTGGCTCTTTTCCATCGTCCCAGGCTCACAAACACTTAAAGATGATTCAGTGACCAAAGCCAGCCCGAGTCCCTCTTGGCCTGCCCTTTATTGTGGAGTACTGTCCTCCATAGCCAGCTGAAGTAGACCAACCTCTTCTTCTGAAGGACAACAGAAGGAGACCTCACGAGTACATCAGTTAACATGACAAGCAGCCAGCTGGGATGCAGTGTTCTTTCCTTCCTCTATCCACAAGAACATGGTGCTCAACTTTCTGAACTGTTTTCTCCTGCTGCAGGAAGAGTGTGCTGCAGTGTTATTGACAGGTCAGCAAAACCGCGCCCCTTAAAATGACCGCAAGACAGTGCTTCTCTGAAATGTTCCTGAGTAAATATCTCCACAAGATGGTACCTGACAACAAACACAACTATTACACTTATTACTGCACCTCAGTGACATTCGCTTTGAAGACACTTCCAGAGCAAGGTCATCTAAAGCCAAAACTGGACTTCACAAAAAGCAACCATGATACAGGTTCTATATAGTATTAACAAGGTTCTATGACTGTGTTTGGTGCTATCCTAGGGTTTCTGTCATGTGATTGTCTGTTGTGGCCGCCATATTTGGGACTGAATTTCTGGTTTTGCTGCTCCGCATAAACGTAACTAGAGGTGAAAGACGGCCAAAATTACCTTGACCAAGTCGATAAAATAGGCTGCGATCCTTATACGGTTTCCCCCCTGAACTCCTGGTCCCACTTAAACTGGCGCAAAGCTACCAAATTTGTGTTTCTCCTGATATATTTATCTCATAAACACAACCCGTCTCCCTTTTCTGGACAGTCTCTCAAAGCATTTAAAAGCACAGAAGCCCACCGGCTCTTCACATCAGGGTGGGTAAAGGATCCCATGTTGCTGCATAAAGAGGAGAAAAGCTCTGTCATCATAGGAGGGTAACGACATCAGCTAATTAACACTGATGTGAACAATGCTAGCCTTCAGATCATTTTTGCTAACGTTAATAGCCGAGAGATACACAGTTGTCTCCCTAACTGAGCCGCAAACTTTACTTCTCTGTTTCTGGAGATTTAAGTGAAGTTTGAATGGAGAAACAGAAATATCAGACTGAATGTCGTGGGTTAGAAAACTACGCCGTGTTTCGACAGACGTGATTCTGTAAGTTTGCTAGTGCGGTTAGTGCAGAGTTCAGCTCCAGTCCTGAAACCCCTGCACTGCATAACTGTGGTTTCCCAGGTTGAAATACCTGATATTACTAGCTAACTAATCCCTTCTTGAGCTGAACGAGGTGTGAACAGCAGAGAGAAACACTAAACTACACAGTGCAGCGGCTCCAAGCCTGAAGTGAAAAAACTGAATTAAAGGTCTGTGTCGTCTCATCATTGTTGGCTTCTGTCACGTCTTGCAGAGGAAACATTCACAAAGCACAAATTAAAGGCACCGTGCAGTCACTCCTTGATTTGGTCCTCAAAATGTTGGCGACTATACAGTGTGATGTCACACGAAAAGTGAGAATATAGAATAATTGTTTTAAAAAGTCCTTTATGGTCCATTTTTAAAGGTATGTGCAAAGACATTTTTACACATTCACCGACATCAGTAATGACATCTTTCACTGTTATCAATTATCAGTTTACAACTGTTAAATTAAGTTCAGCAACATGTGATTTTGACCCTGTTCCCTATTGTAAACTGTGCCCTGTCAACAGGTGCTTCTCCAGATGCTTTTAAAACTGCATTGGTCAAGCCTCTACTAAAAAAGAGTAGCATGGATTCTTCTGTAATAAACCATTTTAGATCAATTTCTAACCATCCTTTGTAAGGAAAGTCTTGGAAAGGGCTGTTTTCAAACAATTAAATGTGTATTTAAGGTCAAACAAGTTATTTGAGAAGTTTCGAATAGCTTTTCATTCTAACTATAGTACTAAGACAGCATTGGTTTGTGTTGTGAATGACCTCAGGCTCAGCGCTGATGCACAAAATCCTTCTGTTTTGGTCTTATTGGATCTTAGTGCAGTTTTTGATACTGCTGATCACAAGATTCTAATCTACCATCTTGAATGCTGGGTCGGCCTATCATGTACAGTTTTAGAAAGGTTTAAATCATATTAAATGAATAGACAGTTCTTGGTTTCACTGGGAAATCATTCATCAAAAGAATTCAACGTTCTTGTGGAGTCCCACAAGGTTCAGTTTCAGGGCCTTTTTTCTTTTTTCTTTGTACGTTACCTCTAGGTGATGTCATTAGGAAATGTGATATCAATTTTCATAGCTATGCTGATGACATGCAGTTATACATTTCGATTCCTTATGATGATCAAGACTACGTCGACAGGCTTACCAGCTGTGTGTCAGACATTTCTCAGTAGATGTTGCAAAATTTTCTACACCTTAAATCCCAAAAAACTGAAATACTGATCGTTGGTACTCAAACTCAGAGAAAAATGCTTCATGAGAAGCTGGGTGTGATCTTAGACTCTGTGCTCTGTTTTATCTGCATGTAAACGCAGTCACTAAAGTAGCTTTTTATCATTTGAGAAATATTAATAAAGTTCAGCCTTTTCTATCTCAGAGCGACGCAGAGAAACTTGTTCATGCATTTGTTACAGCAGAGTTGATCACTGTAATGCTCTTCTGATTGGGCTTCCTTAGGAAACTATATATCCTTTACAACTCGTACAAACTGCATCAGCATCCTAACAAAACAACACAGAGAGATCAAATCACTCCTGTTTAGAAAGAACTGCACTGGCTACCTGTATCGTTCAGGATAGGTTGTAAAGTTCTGCTACTAGTTTTTAAGGCATTAAATAACCTTAAAGTACCGCATGTCTATGTCTATGTTTCCAACATGTGATCTTAGATCTGCAGATACCGACCTTCTGCAAATACCTTCAGTAAAATACAGAAAATGTGGAGAGACTCTTTCAGTTATTCTGCTTCTAGACTGTGGAACTCAATTCATCTTTAATTAAACAGTCAAGCTCAGTGCTCACTTTTAAGAAACATTTAAAAACATATCTTTTTAACTAGCTTTTAATTAAAATTCCACATCTCTTTGGTATTTATCTTTCTAATTTGATCTGTAATTAATACTCACAGTTTCATCTATTACTGTTAAGCTTTATCACCTGTCTGTAAAGCACAAGCTGCCACTGGTAGGAAAAGTGCTCTATCTATCTCTCTGTCTATGTGGCTGTCTGTTTGTCTATCTATCTATCTATCTTTCTCTGCCTTTCTTTCTCTCCCTTTCTCCCCCCCTCTCTCTTCCCCTCTATCTCTCTACCTGTCTCTCTCTCTCTCTCTCTCTCTCTCTCTCTCTTCTCTCTCTCTTCCCCTCTATCTCTCTACCTGTCTTTCGCTCTCTCTCTCTCTCTCTCCATTCATTCATTCATCCATCCATCTATCGCTGTTGTCGGAACAAAACCCTGTATCTCCAAATTGGTAACTTTACAGGAGAAGGAAAAAAGATACTTTACTTTTAATGTAAGTCAATGGAACCAGACTTTTTTCCAAGTCATTTTGTTGCATTTCTTTTGGTCCATTCATCATGAAATTTACAGACAATATGAAGGCTAACAGGCATTTTCAAATTATGTCAAAAACTGAAAAACGACAAAAATGGAGATACAAGGTTTTGTTCCGACAGCAGTCATATATATATATATATATATATATATATATATATACTGTAGCTCAGGGTGTTGGAGCACTTTCCATTTAGACAGTCTGTATTCTTTTCTGAACATCTTTCTCTGTAAGTGCTTAAAGCGACAGTGTTTCTTTAAGAACTGCTCTCATCTCCTCTTCAGTCCAACTAAACCTCAGGAAATCTGTCACGTGACACAAATATTACAGACAATTTCTGTGTCCACAGCCTACATCGACAAACTTTTTGAAGTGTTAACACTTTTGTAAAACAAATCCTTTGGATGGAAACAGATTGAGATAGTCTGGATAATTTCACTGTACACACAATCAATGGCATTTTAATGCTGTCTAAGGGCTGAAATCTCCGCAGTCCATTTAGTGCAGCGGAATCATTTGTATTCTAGTGAACCGTCTGGATTTAAATGAAGTCTTTCATGCAAGTGAGCGGGTAAGAAATTGAAGTACCGTCGCAGCGAGGTAGTGTTTTTCTTCCAACCACAAAGGTTCAGTATTCAAACGGCTCCACACTCAAACAGTTCCACACTCAAAACCAGGCACAGTGCGTCAACACACACACACACACGCACACACACACACACACACACACACACACAACATGTTTATTTAGTTCTTATTGGATCTGCAAATGTTTTTATTTATGGCATTCTCATTTACTGTTCTTCACACCCAAACCCACAACAGACTCTGCTGGCGCGAGCGAGCAAGCAAGTGAGAGAGAGAGAGAGAGAGAGAGAGAGAGAGAGAGAGAGAGAGAGAGAGAGAGGGAGAGATAGACAGAGACATAGAGAGTAAGGAAGAGAGGCAGAGAGACAGAGAGAAAGAAAGACCGAAAAAAAGAAAGAGAAAGAGAAAAAGTGAGAGAGAGAAAAAGACAAAGTGGAACGAAGGAACAGAGAGAGAGAGAGAGGGGGAGAGGGGGAAACAGGGATAGAGGGAAATAGACTAAGGAATAGAGGCAGAGAGAAAGAGAGGGGGAGAGAGGGGGAAAGGAATAGAGAGACAGAAAGAGGGGGAAAGGAATAAAGAGACAGAGGCAGAAAGAGAGAGAGAAAAAGAGGAAGAATGAGAGAGAGAAAGAGAGAGAGAAAAAGAGGAAGAATAAGTGAGAGAGAGAGAGAGAGGAACAGAGATAGCAAGAAAGACAAAATAGACAGAGGCAGAGAGTAAGGAAGAGAGGCAGAGAGAGAGAGGGAAAGAGAGGGAGAGAGAGAGAGGAAAGGAGTAGAGAGACAGAGAGAGGGGGAAAGGAATAAAGACACAGAGAGGCAGAAAGAGAGAGAAAGAGGAAGAATGAGTGTGAGAGAGAGAGGGAGATAGACAGAGACATAGAGAGACAGGAAGAGAGGCAGAGAGATAGAGAGAAAGTGGAAGAGAAAAAGAGTGAGAGAGAGAGAAAGAGACAAAGAGAGGTAAGAGAAAGTAAGAGAGAGGCAGAGATAAAGAGAGAGGGAGATAGACAGAGACACAGAAAGTAAGGGAGAGAAACAGAGAGAGGGAGAGAGAGGAAAAGGAATAGAGAGACAGAAAGAGAGAGAGAGAAAGAGGAAGAGAGAGTGAGAGAGAGGCAGAGAGATAGAGAGAGAGAGAAAGAGAGGGAGAGTAACAGAGAGAGCGTGTAAAGCACTACAGAGATAAATAAATAAATGGCAAATTCCTCATTTCTAATTCAACTGCTCGTTCAGCTTAACCTCTCCTCTCAGCAATTAAAGCTCATGCCACATCCTTCATCCCCCACCCAGCCGGCTAAATAATGCATCCAGTCCCGCTCGCATCTTTTATCATCCCAAATGACAGGCATTAGCATATCTCCCCAGTCAATTAGAGTGTGGCAGAATAATCAGGCCATAATTGGGGGTGAGTGGCGGTAATGGCTGGACGCTGGCGCATCTCTGGACCAGTGAGGGTCCGGCGGTTCAGGGAGGCCACTGCAGTGTGTCGAATCAGCGCCTGTGACTGGACCGTCCACTCTAACCTCTGTTTCTCACACACTCGTGCACATGCACATCCTCTCCCCTCTGCAATCCTGACCACCACCCCCCCGCCATGCAACGCACTCATCTGTTGTCCTCCCTCCCGTGGATGTGGCCCCCCTGCGTCCTCATCCATTTCCTCTCTCTCATGTCTGGCTTATCATCAAATTCTCCTCCCTCCCTCTCTCTCTCACTCGCCCTTTCACTCACTCTCGATCTCCAGCTCCCTGAAGTCAGAGCCCATATCGAATGGTTCTCGTCCTGTAGCTCATTCACTCGTACCTGCTCCCAAAGTCCCTGAGTGCCCTACAGTGGAGAGTGAACAAGACTATGCTTCTCTAAAAAGCACCCATTTAGTCTAAGATGCTAAAGCCTAAGAGGTAAAGGTGATACTACAACTGGATTAGACTGAATGAATTGGAGAAAATATCTAACTGTGATTTTTTCTAACTAATATTATATCTACAGGTTAAATTGTGATTATTTTTATTTTCTATGTCTAAGGTTCTGGCTTCTTTTCTGGCCAAGAACATCAGCATATCCTTATATTTCTAGACTGAGGGTTTAACGCTGGATGCATTGTGTCAGACTGCCAGTTAGCTGTGGTTGTGTTGTCATGTACAGAGCACAGGGGTGTTTGGGTTAAATTTCCCCTTTTAAAATCAAAGCTAACATTGATGATAATGTTGGTCTGTGTTTCCCAACCTGGTCCACATTTTTGATCCAACCTAACTCACAACACGTACACTATATAGACAAAAGTATTGGGACACCTACACGTTGCACCAGCAGGAGCTTTTATGACATCCCATTCTAAATCCATAGGCATTAATATGGAGTTGGTCCCCCTTTGCAGTTTAACAGCTTCCACTCTTTTAAGAAGCTTTCTACAAGATTTTGGAGAGTGTCTGTGGGAATTTTCGTCCATTCATCCAGAAAAGCATTTGTGAGGTCAGACATTGATGTTAGACGAGAGGGCCTCCGTTCTAGTTCATCCCAAAATGTTCAGTGGGGTTGAGGTCAGGGCTCTGTGTGAGCCATTCAAGTTCATCCACACCAAACTCACCCAGCCATGTCTTTATGGACCTTGCTTTACGCACTGGGGTTCATGCTGGAACAGAAAAGGGCCTTCCCATAACTGATCCCACAAATTTGGAAGCATACCATTGTCCAAAATGTCTTGCTATGCTGAAGCATTAAGATTTCCCCTCACATTTAGGCCAACCGCTGAAAAACAACCCCAGAGCATTATCCCTCCTCCACCAAACTTTACTGTTGGCACATTGCAGTCAGGCAGGTAACGTTCTCCTGGCATTCGCCAAACCCAGACTCATCCATCAGACTGCCAGATAGAGAAGCGTGATTTATCACTCCACAGAATACATTTCCACTGTTCCAGAGTCCAGTGGCGGCGCTTTACGCCACTCCATCCGACACTTGGCACTGTCCATTTTGATCTTAGGCTTGTGTGTAGCTGCTCAGCCATGGAAATCCATTTCGTGAAGCTCCTGATGCGGCTCTTTTGCTGATGTTGCTTCCAGGGACAATTTGGATCTCTTTAGTGAATGATTCAACAGAGGATAAGCACTGTGCACTTCAGCACTCGGCAGCCCAATTGATCAGCTGGATTGATGGGCGTACAGCCAACCAAGTCTTGGTTCCTCTCAGTGGTTCTTCCTCACGTTCTTAGAGAGGTTTTCTTGAGTCTTGGTTCCTCTCAATGGTTCTTCCTCACACTCTTAGGGAATGAAAAGCTGAAAAGCTGCCTTGCTACAACATCTGTTGTGAAAAGCAGTATGTAAATAAACTTTGAGTAAGAAGCCATATGAGCCATGTTGTCCTAGGAAGCTGATAAACATTGCTTCAGACATGACAAAATGGCACTGAAGTCTTTGCGTTCTTGGGGCCTGTACAGATTTCCAGGATTCATCCACGAATACGTGGTTACAGACCAAGCCAAAAAGTCCAAGAAGCCAAAAAAAAAAGGAACGTGGATCAGACATCTTTAACCAGGTCTGCTCTCCATGTTCCTGTGCACCCCTCCCCTCCGCCGTCTGTTCTGGGGAAAGCTGAGGTTTGATAAAAGAGCAGAGTGAGACGAATGTGGGTTGGTAATGGGTCGGGCAGCGGTACATGTATCGAGAAACATCTGAGACGAGGCAAGGTTAGTTCCCCGCTGTAAGGTTTCCCTTTTGTGCTCGGCAGGCTCTTTTCTTCTTCTCCCTTTGTATTTCCCCTGCTCACTGGGTTCAATGCTACAGAACATTACCTCTGTGTTTTTGGGCTATGCACATCTCTCCGAGATGAAAGGCCCAATGACGTGCCATTCAATTCCTCTTGAAAAAGGGAAGGGGGGGTAAGGAATAGACGAAATGAAAGAAAAGAACAAAAAAAAAAAACGTACTGAGGGTCTTGAATTGTTTCAATTTAACCTCCAGAGAAAGGACGCAATCTATTACCGTTTACCAAGGCAAAAGCAGAAAGAAAGGAGAGAAAAAAAAAACACGCAAAAGATGTGTATTTGTGAAATAAAAAAGGTCAGCTTTTGAAGATAAGATAGAGCGCAGATGGGCTCAGCAGTAGACTGGAACGGTTCACAGAGGCCTGCGAGGGAAACATCAATATGAACACACGTGTTCGGAGGGATTTCTGTTCACACCCCCTGCACTCATTTCGGCGAGAGATCCACAGCGCTGAGCTCGCGGCCGATGGGGAACACGTCACTGGCAGAGTGACACTGATAAAAATTAGGCATGCAGGGGCTGATTTGATTGGTGCGATGCAAGCTCATCCTCGTCTCGTCTCATTGAGCATGACTCCTGTCATGGTGCCCGCTGCCCTAATCCATCAGCCAAGCAACCAGATCAATAGAAGACTGGTGAGAGCTATCACATTGTGACCTGCATATCATAATAAATACAGTGCTGTGCAGAGTCTCTACTGCACCGACACGTTTAACTCCCCATTGGGCGCCATTCACTTCACACGATTCCAAAGCAAAACGGTAAAAAACACACATAGCATATCCTGTTAATGACTACGCATCCTTATGTGTTTAACACAAACTGATTTATTCTTCAAAGGTGATAATCAGGCAATAGAAAAGTGATAATGCACCAGGAAAGAGAACTGATAGGAGAACTATAAAATAGACTAATTTAATTTTAAACACCTTGCTAAATAATATATACCTGTACATGTCATTTTCTTTACTTTTACTGTTAAAATGATGGGTTATTCTGTAGCAATAACAAGTGAGCAAGAGAAAAGCAAATTTCCTTTTCCAGAGTGCAACATTCCATGAAATTCTAAGCATTTTTTCATAGATGGCTCAGATCAGTTGCAAAATTCTGGAAGTATAATACTTCATGGCCTCCCACAGGCATCTATAACTGAATTCCAGAATGCTTCCATGCCGCGACAAATCATGTGAACGTGGCTTTGAACTCACTCATTTACTCAGGTGTAGCAGCCTGACATTTCTCCAGCAGGGGGGCTATTCACACACAAGTCACTTTTGTGTGCGTCATAGAGAGAAGAAACCCACACCAGCAGGAGCTCACAAATTCACTGGTTTGCAGTTACAACTTTTAGAATGATGTGAAATAGTTTTTAAAATGCTTTGTTATTGTATTATATCATTTAGTAATGAGAAAACATCACCTATTTTCAGATGTCACCCAGGCCCAGTGTAAACTCTCATAAGTGACATTATTTATGTTAGTTAATGTCACAGTATCCCTGTCCTGGCTCCACTCTCTCCACTCTCCTTGCCTGTCCTCCACAGTCCCACCTACTCATTTGTGTTTTTCACCTGTGTGCATTGTTACACCTCCTTTCCCAAATGTTTCCAGTCTTATCTTTGGTGTAAGTCGCCCTTGAGACTTATTCCATACAATTCTAAGCATTTTTTTTACAAATGGCTTAGATCAGTTGCAAAATTCTGGAAATATAATACTTCATGGCCTCCCACAGGCATCTATAACTGAATTCCAGAATGCTTCCATTATAATGATGCTACAAAGCATGTGAACGTGGCTTTTGGAGCTCACTTATTTACTCAATCACATGTAGCAGCCTGACATTTCTCCAGCAGGGGGGGTATTCACACACAAGTCGCTTTTGTGTGTCTCATAGAGAGAAGAAACAGCCATGAACCCACACAAGCAGGAGCTCACAAATTCACTGGTTTGCATTTACAACTCTAAAAATTACGCAAAATAATGCTTTGATAAAGTATTATAATATTTAATAACAAAATTATATTTTCAGATATCACCCAGGCCCAGTGTAAACTCTAAAAGTGACAATAATTGTGTTAGTTAATGTGACAGTATCCCTGTCCTGGCTCGACTCTCCCCACTCTCCTTGCCTGTCCACTACAGTCTCGCCTACTTATTAGTGTTTTTCACCTGTGTGTACTTTGTTGCATCTCCTTTCCCAAATGCTTCCAGTCTTGTCTTTGGTGTAAGTCGCCTGTTTGTTTCAGGGTGCCATTGTCTAATATTGAGTTTGTGATCTGTCTATTTTGCTGTGTTTGATTCATCTTTTCTTTGTTGACTGTAGAATATGTCTACCTTGGCATTATGTTCTTTTCATAAACATGACACTCACACCTACACCCACACTCACACCCAAATTAAGTTTTCTTTGGGTACTAATTTACCTTACGATGCCCTGCATGCACCTCCTTGCCATGAATGCATGTTTTAGACAAAAACCATATCTCAAAACTATCGCTAAACATTGTCCCGGGCATCAGGCAGTAACCATTTCATTTAATACCTGTCTGCGAGGTCGCTTTAAATGCTCCAGACATCAGGGGCCGTATTACAAAAACTTCCTGGCTTTTTGTCTTAAGTTAAGATCTGACAGGTCAAGATAAGATTTTTCACAAATTCGTATTACAGAAGCAAATCATATCTTGATTTAGGAATCTTATCTTACAGCATCTTATCTCAAGTTAAGAAATCTTAACTTACTCGATTAAAGTCGACAATCAACTGTCATGTCAGTTATCTAGCAACTGACCATTCAAACAAAACTAAAGAGCGATAAACCTGAGGTTAAGAATATTGTGTCTGTTATTCAGAGCATCACTGCTCTCCAGTTTCAGTTTCAGTTTCCCAAGCGTCTTAGCCGAGCGCGCTAACGTTAATCCTCCTAATAAACAGACACATGTTCAGTTTTGTTTCCTCATTATTCACCACCACCACTGTAACATTTTATCTGATGAGTTTACATCAACATAACACATGAAGGTAAGAGGGGGTGGCGCCGTGTCTGCAGTGTCTGGAATTTTTAAAATGCTGTTAGAAAAAAAACTCGCAAATCAAAGCACCGTTTTCAGTGTAGATAAACGTAACATCATTATGCTGGTTACAGTGAACTATGCTGCCTGTCCCTGCATAAAACAATAGAAACAGACAGTTAAACCAGAAGTTAAGATGCCTCTGGGGTTTATCTTAAAGCTGGGACAGAACTGAGGAGATTTTGCCTAGTTAGGATGTTTCTATAATACTGTTTTCCTATCTGGAAAGGACATTTCCTATCTGGGAATGTCCTTGTTTACATTGTAATGGTCTGATTATGAAGACATTTTTAAAAAACAGTTGGAATTATTATTAGACAATATAAAAATATTTTTTGTACTTTCACTATTTTAACACATTTTGTGCCCAGCTGCTAGAACACCACCAGAATATCTCTGAGACAGGCTGTGTAATTAGAACAAGATTCTGAAAAATCTTAAAAGTGACAAAAACACATGTTGTCTTTGATGGCGGGACGGTACGTGTTGTTTTAAGAGTAAACCAGTCCTTCTTTGGTTTCAGTTCTTCTCCTGTTTGTTTACATTTTTTGTAAATTGTGGAACAGATGCTACGTTGATGTACCTTAAAAAAATCTATTACTTAAAATGATAAGGATATAAATAAGTGACCTATTAAAAGGCGACCGACATCAAAACAATGCTGCGCCGAAAGCGGTTTACTTGCTATTCATGCGCTGGAATTATTCTCATTAATTGATTTTTGGTGGGTAAAAAATATTTATGATGCAAGACAGTTTACGGTAGCAAACACAAATTTGGCTCAAAGGAATGACGTGGAGCAGTCTGGGTAATGCATCTAGAGAGAACAAAAGAGTGTGACTAACTGTCCATGACGAGTTAAACAAAGGCCTCTATTAATTGGAGATGTTTCATTTTCATTTCAAGCTCTAGCCTCTTCTTGTTTTCCATCCAATTTCTCGCTGTTTCTCTCTTAGCAGTCAGAGTAGATGCCCTTGCACTCCCTCTCTCTCTCTCTCTCTCTCTCTCTCTCTCTCTTTCTCTCTCGCCTCCCTCCACCCCTCCTACCTCGCTCTCTTTCATTTTAACAATTCACCACGGGCTCCCTCCAGCCTACACCTCAAATTGGGAGAGAGAGAGAGAGGGAGAGAGAGAGAGAGAGAGAGAGAACAGAGCAAGGAAGTGAGAGAGCGAGAGAGAGGGGGGGGGTAAAAAAAATCCCACCATGGTTTGGTTCTCGTTTGAAAGACAGCCCTGGTGGAGGCCTCGCTCCCCGGCACTTTCTCCAGAGGAAAAAAATCTCATTTATCGGAATTCTGTTAACGTAAGGGGGAAGAGAGAGAAGCGCCTGGCTCGCGGCTGCCTTCATTAACTATGCACAAGACAAACTGCTGACACAAAGTCACAGGGCCCCTCCTCTTCCCCCCTTCCCTCATCCCTCCATCTCTCCATCCACTATCGACGTGCTGAGGCCTCTCTCCTCCTCCTCCTCCTCCTCTTCCTCCTGCTGCCTGACGGCCGGCTCGCACACTGTTGTACTGGCAATTACAATTAAACTGCATCCAGCTCCACACTGACACACCGCATCACATCAGGAAGACCTCAGGACACTGACTCGAGTGTGAGTGTGTGTGTGTGTGTGTGTGTGTGTGTGTACAGGCAATGAATTAAACATGCAATTATGGGAAGCAATTAAATCTCGTATAGAAAAAGACTGATATGTCTAGTCAGAGACGTTTGCAGATGGAAAGGTACGGCAGGTTTGATTCAAACTAAATTTAAAAAGAGTCTAAGACATATTTAATAACAAATCAGCTTCAAAAGGCGTACTGCACTATATTATACAATAATTTGTTTTATTAGATGGCACAAAACATAGGTATATATAGATAATAAATGAATGAATGAATAAATAAATAATTAAATAAATGTTTGCATATACATTTCTGCACAAGCAAAAGTCCAATAACAATAGCATATTTAAATCAAATAATAAAAGTGATTTATTTATTTATTTACTTGCTTTTCTCACTTATTCTTTCTTAGAAACAGCCAATTATCAGCTACAATATACAGTGTACAATATAATATAGTATAAAAATGAATGAATGAATGAATAAATGAACAAATTAGTTACATTTCTGCACCCTCTAAGTCTAACAATAGGTTCTGATGCATATTTAAATCTTTAAATCTTAGTTTATTAATTCATTCATAAGTTATTCATTCACTTATCGTTCGTCATTCACTCGTTTTCTTACTTACTTGCTTAATTATCTTTGCCTAGAATTAAGTCATTATTATCTGTAGGTGTAAATAAATAAAAAAATAAATAAATAAATAAATAAACATTTACATGAATTTACATGACCTAGTATCTAGTGTCATGTATTAATGCATAGCTAATTATTCATTACTTTATTTATTCATCTATTCATCTGTTCATTCATTCATTTACTCACTCACTCACTCACTCACTCATCTTCTCTCAGAGCCTAATTATAACCTGTACAGATGTGCGGCGCCTTTTGCTTACAGGCACACATGCGCGCTCACGCTGTGGTCCATAAAGCTCTCGTGTTAGTAGTAAAGATTCCCAACATCCAGCTCAGCCGTGGAAAACCGTCACGGATGAATGGATGATCTAATATCAAGGTGGATAAAACGCCATCAAATGAAGTGATCTATTCAAACAAGAGTGGCATTTGCTGAGGCGTACACGTGTCTTCAAGCTTCTCTTTCAGATGTGTGCCACGCTGCAGCGCTCCAGTGCTGAGGGTTCAGTCTATTAAAAGCCAGACTAATAAGATTTCACAGAAGTGCGTTATTAAAATAGAGTTACAAGGCCCGGGCTATTTTGGTCCTGCTTTGGGCAAACTGCGAACATAAGTCCATAAAACTATTTCTTTTTTTCTTTCAATAATTGCAAACATCAGGCGCCGAGATGAGGATTTGGCGAACGAGAATGGACTACAGTGTGTGTGAAAGCCTGTGAACGGAGTTAGAATGCGAACCCACAATCACTCCCATCTGAGACTGCTATTAATTCAAGTGAGCTTGGCACCTGCCTTGTAATACATTACATACTACACTGAGTATTAAATTCTTTATTGAGATTACTACTGCTGCCAGCTTTAATACTAATGCAGTTTTAATACTAATCATGCTGTAATAAGCTCATTATTCTGCAGACGAAGCGTGTCTTTCTGACACAGATGAAGACATGACACCTTTACGATATGATACCTATTCATTTTTATAAGAAGAGGTGATGCTTTCTGCAGGCTTCAAGTTTCTAGAGAATAAAAGGGGGGGAAAAAAAAAAAGCTTCTACATGAAGTAAAGTTGCATTGGCAGGGTATTTACAAGCTATTCCGCTAGCATAAATAACTTCAGAGGCCATTAAAGGCTATTAGATGAAGCAGACAAATAGATAAGAGTGCTGCGCTTTGTTGCAGGCCATTGTGCAGAGGCTACAGTTCCACTTTGTGCCAGCAGATGGCAACATGCGGTGAGCGGAGCCAGGCCGAGGAGGCGCTCTGACTAATCCATTCTCTTCAACGCCCCGATTAAATCCGCACCAGTCCGCTTCTGACGGAAACTACCGGAAACGGTGTCACCTTTAGTGAAAATGCAAGCCGCTCAGGCCCGAAATCTAGAGCAGCCTCCAATTTTCTGACTGCCTCAGCAAGGGGAATGCAAACAGTCAGCAGGCAGACGCAACCGTGGAATAAACAAGCAGCAGCCTAACAGCCCCAGCACTGATAATCACCCCTCTCTGACCTCAAAACAAAGTGACAGCCGAGGAGTTCGGCTTCCCCTTTTCCGACAGCTGTACTTCTGAAAACAGCTTCAAATGGGCGCCAGATCCACAGCAGAGAAAAATGTGAAGTCTAAACCAGGACGACACCAACACAATCGAATGCAATCTCCGTCTCATCCCTGATTTTCCTTTCTTCTCACAGCTTGTTTCTTAATTTCACTGGGGAACCGTTTGGCAGGGGCTGCCCTTGAACAGGCCGCGCAACCGCGTTCGCCAGGAGCCGAGCTGCCGAAAGAGAAGAGTGAAGGAGCAGGGGGGAGGAGGGAAGACGGGAGGGGGGGGGTAAAAGTTATTAAGTGGATGTGAAATGCTGCGCAGCCAAAAAGGTTAAGTCTGGAATAGGAAATTAAAACTTGCATCGCTTTTGGCTTTAAATAGATTTCGTTTCATTACGGGCGCCAAGGCCAGTTAGAGTCAAATCCCCCAGCACGAGAGCGAGAAACGCACCAGGAATGAGGGGCACCTGCATATGCGTGTGTTTTGTGTACCCGTTTTCATACACTTTCAGGACAAAATGGCCTGACTTTGCAGGAAACCCAGAGAAAAACAGGAATAACCTTCAAACAAAGATTTTGGTTAGATTAAAATTTGCACTTTATGTGAAGTATACCTACATAGCGACATCATGACACATGCATGAGCATCGAATATTTATAAGCATATTTATAAAGCAGTACTTGAATATTTACGAACAGCTTATGTCAATAATCTCAAAATAACACAGGATATTTTGTGAGCATGAAGACATCCTAATCTAGTCCATAATGACAAATGTACTTAAGTATCAAAAGTAAAAGTACTCTGAGTGAACTCAACTAGAAATATAGAGAACTGATATCTTGTGGCCTGATATCTTAAGGCCTCAGCCTTAGAAGTTCCATTTCCTGGGAATGACTTTTCATAACTATGTTATAAATGTAACAAATGGTTTTTCACTTCCGTTTAAGGGCCATTATGTCGCTTCTGCCACAATAAACGTCATAAATCATCTTGCGGTGGCATTAGCTAACATAATTACTCAGGTAATGTTTTATAAATATGTTATTCAGAGCTTATGCATGTGTTATAAATGTGTGTACTTAAGTAGCATTCAAATTACGAGAGCGAGAAATGCACCAGGAATGACAGGCACATGCATATGCGTGTGTGTTGTGTACTCGTTTTCGTACACTTTCAGGACAAAATGGCCTGACTTTGCAGGAAAACCTGAGAAAAACAGGGCCAACCTTCATCAAAGTTGCTTCTAAATATGTAAAGGGATGTTTCTTTCAAAATTATTTTGGGTTAGGATTAGGCTTAGAAAATGTGGTGCTTAGAAAAAGTTCTTATTTAGGTAGCTTTCAAATTGTGTTACTAAAAAAAATGTCTACATATAGATACTTACATATATACAATACACATGGGAAATACTGCTATTATAAATAGGTACTTACATATACTATAGAACCTTGCAAAAGTGACCCCTAACAACCGTGTAAGACCTGGAAAACCACCAAAGCTGACCGACCCCATCAGATAAACAGTGCTTTAAGCTTTCATCTCTGAGAGAGAGGAGAAAATCAAGCTGCTTCAGATCTGAAAGAATCCACAGGTGTTTCTGTCCATCCTTCCACTGTGAGAAGACAACTCAGTGCTATGTGTCTGAAAGGATGTGTAGCTGTCAAGAAGCCTCACTGAGAAAAGGAGACGGACACATCAAACAAAGAAGCTGATGGTTTTCTCAGAACAGTGGACTGACCACCCCACCAGATCTCAGCATCACTGAATGTGTTTAGGAGTACTTGGATCGTAAGAAGCAAAAAATGCAACCAACTTCTAAGACTGAACTTTGGAGGAGTTGAAAAATATCCCTGCAGATTTCTTTGAGAAAACTGAAAGCAAGTCTACTGAAAAGAATGGAAGCTGTGTATATATAAACCTCACTGTATAAAAACAAAGCGTGCGGTGAGGAAGAATAAAAAAGACAAAGGCAGAAAAGTTGCACGGCTCCCGCCTCATCGGCATTGCCTGACTGAAGGCACAAAAGAGAAGCTGGATGTTCCAAGTGATCCAGACTCCACGTCTTACACAACAATAGAACTCATTTGAAAAATTCATAACCTATTGAGTGTCCACATAATAATAAGTCGATAAGTCATACAGACAGCTATTCAGAACATAATTTGTTGTTTTAGCCGTCAAGTGACAATGCAGAGGAGTCTGTACATGAGTTGGGCCTGAGAAAAGAGAGCAAATCATAAAATCAATACGCCGCCTGATGAGATTCAACCTGCGAAAGAAAGCTTTCAAAAACAGCGGCGTTTATGAGTGACACAAACACACACTTGACCTCAGCGTGCGAGTCGAGGTGTTTTTACTGCCATCGTTGCCCAATGCACACACTGACTGACGCGAGATGATATAAGTTGTAAATGTAACTTTATTGAGAGTGATATGAAAAAAAAAAGCATGGCTGCTTTTTCATAATGTGCTTGAAACAGTATATTGCCAGTTGCAACCTGACAAGAATGTAATGTACAGTATATGAATGTACTATCAGTCCCTCTCCACTTTCAATGGAACGTATATTAATACATGAACAAATATATAAATAAATGATAAGATTATACAGTGGGGAAGCATAACTTTTCTTGATTTTTCCAGAAACCGAAATAAAAAAAAAAAGTTCAGCCACAGCCGCAGAGTCTGTTCCGCATGTTAAAAGTCAAGATAGCTGGAGCCGATTCAAACCACAGAGGAGCTCCATACAAACAAGTCGTCCGCAGCCGGCACACAAGAGGTCATCGTTAATGACCCGCAGATGCAGGGTTGCGGGGCAGTGAGATGGCCGAGGGACAGAAAGAACAGCGGCGGTGATCTTGCCTCAGATAAGCTGCCCACTCCTGCCCCACGCTGCACGCTGACCACAGAGGAGCCCGCAGGGCGCTCCACTAAACTAACTGCTGATTTTTATCCAGACACCTCCGGCACAAGGAGTAAACAAAGACAGTAATGAAACAGAAGTTTGTGAATATATGAATAAATTTCCGCCCTCCACGCACTCCCCGCCAGAGACCATAACAGGCGTGACGACGGAGGCCGAAGCTGAAGTCGGGCAAAGTTTCCCCTGCGTGTGTTTAGTGAACGTCAGGCCTGCAAACAAACTAAAAGCAAGGTCCTCAACCCTAAAGCTGCATCCAATAAGACAGATACACATGTATCTACATGTATCTGAAATAAATGTACTGTAATCGTTAGCAGATCACGAGTTCAATCCCTGATGAAGCCACAGCCATCCGTGATCGGGAGTCCAAGAGAGCAGAACTGGCCTCGCTCTGCCCTCATTCTCCAATCACTTAGAGCAAAGTTGCAGATGCAGGCATCTGTTAATCCAATAGAATTGGCAGGTAAGCTTGCTGAGCTGTCCAATAACATTGTGTTAGTGACCATTTGAAAAGATGTCTTGGAGGAAGCACATGCTAGCCTTCACCCTCCCAGCTTGGTAGCATCAAGGAATACATAGCTAGCAAGTGGACATGGCCACATTTGGTAGTTTGGTGTTAGAAGTTTGCACTGGAGCTACAAGGCTAATGCAGCTAACAAGTCATGGAAGCTTATGAACAACGACTAGAGTCAAGTACACTACATGCCTAAATCATGCCTAAAGGTAAGCATGCTGAGCTGTCCAATAACATTGTGTTTATATTGTGCTTATACAAGGCTAATGCAGCTAACAAGTAATGGAAGCTTATAGACACTCACTAGCATCAAGTACACTACATGCCTAAATCATGCCTAAAAGTAAGCATGCTAAACTGTCCAATAACATTGTGTTAGTGACCGTTTGAAAAGATGTGGTGGTTCTTCACATGTGCTTCTTCCAAGACATGTTAGCCTTCACCCTCCCAGCTTGGTAGTATCAAGGGACACATAGCTAACAAGTGGACATGGCTAAATCTGGTAGTTTGCTGGTAGAGGTTTGCACCTTTGGTTTTACAATGGAGCTACAAGGCTAATGTAGCTAACAAGTAATGGAAGCTTAAGAATACAGAATAGCGTCAAGTACACTACATGCCTAAATCATGCCTAAAGGTAAGTGTGCTGAGCTGTCCAATAACATTGTATCAGTGACCGTTTGAAACAGATGTGGTGGTTCTTATGTGTCTTGGAGGAAGCACATGCTAGCCTTCGCCCTTCCAGGTTGGCAGCATCAGGGGATACATAGCTAGCCAGTGGACATGGCTAAATCTGGTAGTTTGGTGGTAGAGGTTTGCACCTTTGGTTTTGCAATGGAGCTAAAAGGCTAATGTAGCTAACAAGTAATGGAAGCTTATGAACACTGACTAGCATCAAGTACACTACATGCATGAATCATGCCTAAAGGTAAGCGTGCTGAGCTGCCCAATATGACCATTGTGCTAGTGACCATTTGAAAAGATGTGGTGGTTCTTCATGTTTTGGAGGAAGCACATGCTAGCCTTCGCCCTTCCAGGTTGGTAGCATCAGAGGATACATAGCTAGCAAGTGGACATGGCTAAATTTGGAAATTGGTGTTAGAAGTTTGCATCTTTAGTTTTGCACTGGAGCTACAAGGCTAAAGTAGCTAACAAGTAATGGAAGTTTATGAACACCGACTAGCGTCAGGTACACTACATGCCTAAATCATCACTTACATGCCTCAAACCACATTGAGATGTTACATAATCTCAAATATTCCTTTCAGACATGTGAAGTGCCATCACATCTTAACACAACACAAGGGGAGGGTAAATGGGAGAATTGAGAACCGTGTAAGATTTTACATTTTTACACTGGCCCCATTGTCGGGAGATTGTGAGTTCAATCCCCAGTGATGCCACTACGATGCCACAGCCCTCTATCACTCAGTATGCTGAGCTGGCCAACGATGTCGCATTAAGATGTGGTGGCACTTTACGTATCTCAGAGGAACCGTGTGCTAGTCTTCACCCTTTCAGTTTAGTAGCATCATGAGATAGCGGGAGACGAGCTGGTGGGTAAGGAATTAGCCACAAGTAAATAATAATTACAATTTAAAAACTGTACTGTACACTAACTGACACTTCAAGGCCCAATCCCATTTCACCCCCTTGCCCCTACCACTTAGCCCTTAGCCCTCTGGTTTCCTAGGGGGAAGTGTTCGTGCTACATGGCCCTCCAGGTTTTTCAGAAGCACTCTCCAAACTGAGTGTTATGAGAAAAAAAGAAAACCTGGCAAGATGGCTGCACAAGCGACCAAAGAAACCCACAAATGTGAATATTTTCACCGTTAAAAATTACAATAACCATCGAATTATCTTAGTTTAATGTCGTTTCAATGTATTATGGCCCTTTTCTTCATAACAAGGATTAAAATCTCTAGTCGTATGCTGATATCTTGGTAGCTAGCTAGCTAAATTTTCTGTTCCACCCTAAAAAGTCCAGCAGTTCTGACACCTGAAGCACCAGAATGTAACTGCTGCTCCATTTAAGGTTCAAACAAGAAACTGGCAAATATCTGACTTCAGCTTCATATCACTGAAGAACTAGGGGTGGGTGATAACAAATAATTGTCATCCCCCTCTTTGAAAGCATATGACTCCCTAAATGTAACTAAAGCCCAGCAGTGAGGAGCTGAACTTTACCCTCCTCTGCTATCACTGCAGACTGGCAGGGATCGCCTACAGAGCAGCGCTAGTAGCTGTTAATGAAGTAACATTCTTTTTTATTTGAGGGCCCCATTTCATAGAGGAAGACTTCAACCACTACACTTGTAACTCAGTTCCAAGGGGCAAGATGACAAAACAAGGGGTAGGGGTAAAAATAAGAAATGGGATTGGGCCCAAGAGTTTTGCACAACGCTAATGCAGCTAACAAGCAATGGAAGCTTATGTACATCAATTAGCACTGTGCAAACTGCATGCCTAAATCATCACGTCCGTGCCTCAAACTGCATTGAGTTAAGTAATCTCAAATAGACTTATGTTGTTTCTCCACAGGGCTATTTGGTCAGGTATGAGCTTCCATTACTTCTTAGCTACATTATATTTGTAGCTCCAAACAAAACTCAAGAGGCAAATTTCAGACACCAAACATGCCTTGGCTGATGGACTACATATGGGGTAGTTGAGGATCTGCGTAAATTAGATTTTTTGACAAACTATCACTTTAAAAGTCTCATAAAACTATGCAGCTCAAACATTTCAAGGCCTCCTTTCCATATAAACGATGTCTGTGAATGTGAACATTAGCGAGAAGCAGCATATTAAAATAACTGAATTTCTTTTTTTGGCGTTTCAAATGAGGTTTATGTTGTACTTGCAACATGTCACACGCACACACTCAGTCTCATTACAGCAGCCTTTATAGAGCGCAGACATGAGACGGAGACTAAAAGAGGGAAAAACAAAAGGCTCCCGAGTCTGCATTTGAATGCAAATGGAGTCGCCATGTTGTCTTTTCAGGCGCGTTCTTTAGCCTGAACGGCGGACAGGAAGGCGGGCAGACGGAGGAGAAAACGGGACATCTTCCCACCCTCCCCGCCAGCCTGCACCCCGCACAATATTCAAGATTATGAAAATGAGCCAGGCCCGATGACCCCTCAGCACTCATTGCATATTCAGAGGGTGGCGGGCACGCACGCTGGATGTTAATAAATAAAGGAGAGAGCGAACAATGAAGGCGGGACACACTGGAAAACCCGGAGATCTGTGCAGCGAGAGACAAGGCGAGGCTGACAGGGTGAAAAGAATCCTCTGTGCAGCCTTACAGAAGAGGACATGCAGCCGCGGATACTCGCTAATGGTTTTCCTTCAGGCCCAGCAAAGAAAAAAAAGAAAAAGCATTCTGTTAGCATGCTAGGGCCTTAAAAAAGATAGCATGGAATAAAAACGAGATGACATAAAAGAGCAGATCAAGTGGCAGACCCAGGTATTCGGAGGGTCATTTCGTCTGCCCGCTGACAATGACAGCGGTCATCACAGACGGGTGAGTCACACTCCTTTCAGGCGCGGTGAGAAAGAGCGAGCGAGGTGGGAAGTGCGAGGCTGAGCTGCTATTTGATGTCTAAATGAGCACTGAAGGGGAGGCCCAGTGCCACTCGCGCTGAAAGAGCAGAAATGTGCCGCTCATTGGCAAACATGAGCGGTGCGGTGGGCTCTCGGACACATGAAAGAAGGTCTGCACACAAGGAGACACACACAGACTTACACTTTTTCACTGCTAATACTCAGCAAGAAGGTTATAAAGTAATACCACATAGCTTATAACTGAGGGTGGGCAGAGAGAGAGAGGGAGAGAGAGAGAGAGAGAGAGAGAGATATAAAGGGAGAGATAGTGAGAATAATGAGGCAGAGAGATGGAGAGGCAGAGAGAGATATATGAAGGGAGAGAGATGAAAGGAGAGAAAGAGAGTAAGGGAAGGGAGAGAGATGAAAGAAAGAGAGGAAAGAGAGGGCGACGAAGGGAGAGAAAGAGAAAAGAGAAGGAGGGAAAGGATGACTGGGGAGGGAGAGTGGAGGAAAGAGACAGCAAGGGATAAAGAGGGAGCAAGAAAGAGTAGAGAAAGCGAGAAGAGAGAGAAGAAGAGAAAACGAGATGTAGGCAGACAGAGAAAGAGAGGAAGAGAGAGAGAGTGTGTGTGTGTGAGAGAGAGAGAGAAAGAGAGAGAGAGAGAGATGAAAGGAGAGAGAGAGAAAGACAGAAAAGGAAAGAGAGACATTAAAAAAGAGGAAAGAAAGGGAGAGGAAAGAGGGAAATGAAGGGAGAGAGAAAGAAACAAAGAAGAAGGAAGAGATAAAAAGAGAATAATGAGACGTAGAGGGGAGAGGCAGAGAGAAAAGAGAAAGAGGGAAAGGATGAATAGGGAGGGAGAATGGAGGAGAGAGACAGAGAGGAAGGGATAAAGAGGGAGCAAGAAAGAGAGTGGAGAAGCAAGAAGAGATAGAGAGATAAAAGATGTAGACAGAGCGAGAGAAAGCGAGAGAGAGAGAGAGAGAGAGAGAACAGAAGAGAAGGGACATGGAGAAGAGGGGAGAGGGAGAAACAGATCAAGAGGAGGGGAAGAGGCGGAAGAGACGGGAGAAAGATAGATTGAGGGAGAGAGGAAGGTGGAGGGGAGAGGGAGAGAGAGGGAGAGAGAGGGAGAGAAAGAGAGAGAGAGTGAGCGAGAGTGAGAGAGAGAGACCTATCATACACATAGGGGAACAGCAGCCCTGTTGAACATATATATCATTCAGCAGGACAGTCACTCTACTGGCTCTTCACAAGTGTTTTACTGCCTCTCTCTCTCACACTGGGACTCGTTTCACAGTCCTGATCATCATTTAAAGGTTACTGAACATGTAAGACACACTTTACCATGTTCAAAGTCTCTGATCGCTGGAAGCTCATCCTCCAGCACACTTCAGAGGTTATACAGTCATTATCTCTGAGTCAAAGGGCACTAGCATAAACAACCTGGAGAGATAAACCAACTTCAGCACAAACCACTATTTCACTTTAATAACTGAATAAAAAGAAAAACTTTTTCTATTTTTTGTGGTGCAGTGGGTAGCACTGTTGCCTCACAGCAAGAAGGGCCTGGGATCGATCCCCAGCCAGCAACCAGGGTCCTTTCTATGTGGAGTTTGCATGTTCTCCCCGTGTCTGCGTGGGTTTCCTCTGGGTGCTCTGGTTTCCTCCCACAGTCCAAAGACATGCAGTCAGGCTAATTGAAGATGCTAAATTACCTTACGTTACAACTAGCCTATGTTTGAATTTACACACAGCTGGTGCAACCGGCACAGATCCAGATGAAATGAAGGCCTTCAAGAGCATCTAAACATTAGAGCCATCTAACTCTTCCAGGGTGCTAGATCTCCAGGACCAGGATTGGGCACCCCTGCCATACACCATCCTTCACCTAAATTAACCATACAACAGATCTTGACCATGACTGTGTGAGCATCCACTCCAAACTCTACTCAGTCTGAGAGAACTAGAGACATTCAACAGCCTTCACCACCGAGGCCACAGAGAAATACGCAGCTTTCAAAATTACCATTAAATGATTTTAGCTGAAATGAAAGCCTTCGTTTTTCACGGAAAATTGCTCTGCATAGAAGGCCCGTCCACAGAAAGCACAAAAAAGTTCTTTAAAGGACACTGATGTATTAAATATCAAATATGTTGCACTTGGAAACTACTAGTATTATGTTCAGAGTGGCCACTTAAAGCGTTCAAAGAGGTATTCACAACTGAACGATGACATTTAAAATCCTTCTAAATTACATTTAAAAAGTACAAATATTCAAATTGAGTGCCATATTTTAGCTCCCATTTAATTTAGCGTAACTCCATCTGCCGAGGTCAGTGGGACAATGAGGCCTTTTTGAAAGTGAGAATGAGACCACACATTCACAAAGCCAGGTCTCAGTGGCTGGGTTTGAAGGCCGTGTCTCTAAGGTGAGCAGTGAGTGTCTTTGAAAGCTCAGTGGTGTGGAGAGGAGCACTTGAGCAATGACACGTGGGTAAACAAAGGCAGTCGTGCATAAAGAAGGGCAGACAGACAGGCAGCAGAGCCGCCAGTCAGACTTTACTGCATTACTTCACACCAACCTCCTTTCAACCTCCTTAAAATATCTACGAGAGAGTTCCTAATTCGTTAGGAGAAGAATCTGGGACACCATTAGCTGTGGTATGGAAACAAATCCTTGAGATGTTCCTATTTTCAACAGCGAATCTGTGAAGTAAAAGTTGGGGAAGTCCTGAAACAATGGGAATTCATAACACATGCATAAGCACTGTATAATACATATATAAACTAATGCTTGAATATTTCTTGTGGCTTATGCCAGTATTCACAAGATGACATAACATGTTTCATGATGTAAACAGTGACATAAGACATAAGACAGCCTTCAAATACAGTATTAGCAAAAGAGCAAAAGTCTTTACTGAGGTTGTTTATGAACTTATATCTCCTCCTTCTAGTGTGGTTTGTAATTGACTTATGGGCATTCATAGGTGTTAATAAACACTGAATTGTTTTTAAAAGCGAAAGATTTTTTTTCCAGATGTGTTTTGTAAATACTCACACAATATATTTACCAATAGTTAATAACATCTGAATTTCTGATTTGTTCATCATTAATATAAAGTAAAAGAAAAAAGTAGAGATATATTAAAGGGGAACTCCACCAATTACGCAAAAATGACTTAATCTTTTAATGGTTTAGATGTAAACAAAATAACTCAGAGAACAGCAGTTTTCTTTAGCAGGCAGCACTTGAAGAAATCTTTCCATCTTTTCACTGGTCTTGAGTCGTCTTTATAGGTGAAGTGGCCACTACAAACCCAAAGTTTGTAGAGTTATTCGAACTTAGTATTTGTGTGTAGCTTCAAAACAATTAGTTACAGCTCCAGGATTTCTGGTACTTGTAACAGCAACTGAAAAAGATGCACAGTACTGTATCTTCTCTATTTATTTTTGCATCCTGGTACAGCACAGTTCACCAGTGCTCTGGACAATTACCCAGCAAGGTGCAACTGTGATCTATCACAGCTCCTCTGATGAATAAGTTACTCACATAAGCTGTGTGTTTTGCTGACACTGTGTGATGCAGTGCTGCCAACCCAAACAACACAAAACGCCTGCAGTGAAGACGTACATCCAGGCATTGTAAGGAAAAAATAGTACCTGAAGAAAACATATTTTTCCAAAATTAGCAACATTTTACCATTATAAGCGTGACTTATAAAACCTTAGGATACTCATGTAAGTCCACTGATCATTTTGGATAGCAGCTAAAATGGTGATATTCGTAGTGTAGACATACCGATGTCTGGTTCCTAGAACTACAATGGTGAACAATTTTGACTCGGTAAATTTCTCTAGAAAGGCACATTTCACACCAAACCACTCTGAATGATTTTATTTACATCTAAAACACTGAATGATTAAGTAATTTTGCAAAATCAGTGGAGTTCCCCTTTAACATTGTCACTGTCATGACGACAACCTTATTTCTCCATTTCTGTTTTCTTCATTTTTTACTTTTTTGCTTGATTTGAAAACTCCAGCTGCTCTTTATACCCCTTAAACTTTCATGATGAAGGGACCAATATTTTTACATTAACTTGTGTTATAAGTTAAGAACATTTTCCTTCTCTTATAATCTTACCATTTTGCAGACACAAACTTTTCTTTCAACAGCAAAAATATGTAGACTGTTACTTTATAAACTAATGATGACTGAATTTAGGGTTAGTACATGATCTGCTAATTCCGAAGGAAATGTTTGTTCATTCATTGTGAAATAATAACTTATATGTATGTTATAATGTGAACACATTAATTAATGATGACTAACTCTAAATACCGGATTAGTTCATGATTCATTAATTATGGAATAAGACCAAATAGATGTCTTACAAATTATAATTACAAAGTGTTATTACACATGACAATAATGATTGAATATGAATCAAAAAAGCAACATAAAGACTTAGTAATCAGTAATTTTTTTTAGGAAATGTAAGGTCTGAGAGTGAGAAACGAAAGAGTGTGTCCAAATAGGGGGCCTTAGGCTTTAGGGGTTAAATGCTATTGTGTAATTACATCATTATTACAGAGTTAATTACATAATGAACTGCATTTGATTTGCATTTTGTACTGACAGTCTGCATTTTTGACTTTTTCTATTTGCTCTGATGTCCAGAAATGATTGAAAGTTTAAAATCTGCACTTTTTGTTGTTGTTTCAGTGAACAAGTAAGAAATAACAAAATAAATGCTCATGTTGTTGCGGATAACTTGTAACATGTTATTCAATGCATGTCTTATGAAGCCCTTATCTAAACAGCCTTCAAATTAAGTGTTAGCAGATTTTAAATGTTGTAAGCGACGGTTGCCATAGTGAAAAATGAATGTGAAAGTGTGAGAGCAGCTCCAAATAACACAACGCACGAAGAATCAAAAATCAGACGTAAAAAAAGCGGAGGGTGAAGAAAGCTCAAACTGCCCTGTCTAATCAGAGCTGCACTCATGGCTGCCTGCGTCTCCCTCCCACGCCACCACTAAACTCTCCGCCGCACGAGCCGTCTCTGTACCACAGCGCAAGCCGGCGCTCTGATGCCTGTCTCTGCGCATAAAGCTCCCACTTACGCTCCATTAAATATTGATTAGCAGACAGGCGTGCATGTGTGTGCACGAGTGGCACTGCCTGGCTGCCTGAGCCTCCGCCAACTCCATCCTACTCTACTGGACTCAGACAGCGGCTATCGATTGGAACCACCATGCAGAGTTCCTCCTCCAAACTGAAGGGACTGAACCGGATTAGAACCTAGATAAGATGGGTAGGTGTGGCAGTGGTCAACCAAGTGACCCACACTCTTAAAAATAAAGTTGACAGAAAGGGTTCTTTGGAGCGATGCCTTAGAATAGGGGTCGGCCACATACAGCTCCAGAGCCGCAGGCAGCTCTTATACTGCCCTGTTGCGGCTCCACAAATAAAATAATCCTCCTTTACAGTAAAATAAAGCTCTGCTGATTGTTCTAACACTGATATAATATTAAATGGTCCTAAATGCTGGAGTTAATGTAGCCTATATCTGCTAATTCACCCTCTAACCCTGAAGACCGTGCGCAGACTGCTGGTCACCATAGCAACGCAGACAACAATCTCGCCTAGCTAGTAGTGAAGCGACAAAGAGAAAGATTTAAGACTAACATTAATATTTGGAGATGAATGGACTTATTTGTGTTTATAATCACTCCAGCTGGTTTCCTGACATGTTTAATCTGCAACGAGAAACTGTCAAACACTAAAAAGTCGCAAAGCTGAAGTCATTCGCCAGCTTCTTGTTCGAATTTTCCCGTTCCACCTTAAATGGTGCAGCAGTTACATTCTGGCACCTCAGCACCATTTAAGGTGGAATGGGAAAATTCGATCAAGAAGCTGGCGAATGAGCGACTTCAGTCTCGTACAAATTGAAAGCAGAAAAGTATCCTGTCAGAGATGCGAGAAAAGCGCTATAGCTGAGCTAAAAATGTCAAGTTAATTAGCACGTATAATTAGCACATATGGTCCATTTAAAGAAATTTACCTTTGCAGTTCTTCAAAACATCAGGCCCTACAATGTTCACTCCTTTTTACATCAGTCTCTAGCGGTCTGATTACTAGTGGACAGAAAGACGTATAGTTGCTCAGGCCTGGCATTACCATTAGACTTCAACACATATCCAGTGACCACTTATAAAGGGATTTTGTCCTTGTTCATATAAACATACAGACTGTTACAAACACTGAAACCTAACACAACTTTTAAGCAAACAGGAGAGATTGACCTTGTTTAGTGTGGACCACCACAAAAAAGCATTCCCACCAGCAGCAAACAGAACCAGGGATCATTTGAAAGTGGACCGGGACCCACAATTTTTGCCGGACCACAATGCATTTGTTTAGTGTGCACTTAAGCATGGGCGTGTTCACACCTGTCAAAATGGACCGAACTAAAGGAAAGGTTTAATGGGTTCCGCACCAAACAAGGAAGATGTGAAAGCGCCCTAAAACAGAACATAGTATGATTGTTTTAACAATTTTTGGACGCCACACATAATTACATGTGTTTGACATCTTTGCTAATATTGTAACATGGAAAAGATCCACAACAAGGGAAACCCTTCCATCAGTAAATGTGTCCAAACCTCTGACTGGTACTTTATGTTATGCCGTCTCTGTTCAATGGAAACACAAACAAGTGTTCAAACAACGATTCACGTACAGCAAGCAGTCAGATGGATAGGAAAGTTATCAAGTTGAGGATCTACTGGCTTCTTTCCGCACAGCTGGTCAGCTAAGCCCCCCACCTGCTCTCCTTTCTGGGAGTAGGTGCACGGCAAAGCTGAGCAGAGTTTTAGCAACAGCAGGGGAGAGATGTAGGATCTGAACCATCACTTTACAGACAGGATTACCCAGCCTCAACATGGCTCAGCACTGACCACTACAGGGGGAGAGAGAAAGAGAGAGAGAGAGCAAGAGCAAGAGCGAGAGAGAGAGAGAGAGAGAGAGAGCGAGAGAGAGAGAGAGAATGTACAGACAGGGTGACTGGGCAAGGGGAGAAGAATAAAGTGAAGCTGAACTGGATGCACAGAAAGAAGCGACCAGAAAAATCTTCTACTTCATATGAAAATAGAGACACTAAGACTAATGGCTGAGACTGGGTTTGTGCCGATAACAGGATCTTTTTATTCAGTTAATCATGTGGCAAAAGACCACAGTAAACAGTTAAACCAGGACTTCAGTTTAG
The DNA here is from genome assembly GCF_904425465.1 of Colossoma macropomum. NCBI lineage: Eukaryota > Metazoa > Chordata > Actinopteri > Characiformes > Serrasalmidae > Colossoma > Colossoma macropomum. The sequence continues at coordinate 35,662,781 of NW_023494803.1, forward strand.
GCAGGTCAAGAACTGTTATTAAGAATTGTTAGCTTATGACGATTCCAGAGCACAATCAGTTTTCTGACTCTTCAAACCTTGTGCTAACACTCAACAGCCATGGACCTCTCTCTAAGCAGCTGGCTAAGGATCTGAAAATGAAGCTGACTGATGCCTACAAAGAAAGGAAAGGCTATAAAAGACACCAAAGCGCTTCCAGCTCACAATTTCCACTGTCTGAAGTGCGTTTACATGCACTCAATAATCTGATCATGAACATATTTCTGCAGTTACCTGATTATTCAAATGGTCATGTAAACAGCATACTCTTTAAATCCAGTTAAGAAATCTGATAAACAGAGCTGGATTTTAGCTCAGTAATCAGATTTCTCAGTGCATGTAAACTCTTACTCTGATTTCTTTCATATTCTTCAGTCAGTGCATGTGAGAAAACAGACTGGAAATAAGCAAGGAGCATTTGCTGAGACGGCAGCAAAACACTTTTGGAGTGACACTGAAACCAAATACACGCTTGACGAAATGAAGGATTGAAATATTCTTTATCTTTTAGATGGTGTATGTTCACATTTCCAGGTAAAGTGGGTCAATGTTTAAAAAAAAGCCGCAGCATGAAGTTGGAGTTTTACATGACGTTTACGTCACAGGTTCTTCTGTGAGTTTACTGGCTGGTTGAAAAGGAGAAACCTGATCACTGCCCGACTCATGTAGACCTGGAGATTATCTGATTACTCAAGTGCATATAAACACGTTGATTGGATTGCTGACAAAATCTGATTATTTATTAAGTGCATGTAAACGCATTCAATGAAAACTCTCCAACAGACCTGCTTGTGTGCTGTCCATAAAGGCAAAGCAACACAAGAAAGTGCTGATAAAGTAAAAATTGATCTCTTTGCCCAAAACACACCAAAAGTGTTTTTGAGGAAAAAGATGCAGAATTGATTAAAGAACACTTTGCATGTAATACTGCCCAATAATGTCTCAGCATTTTGCAAGGAAGAGCGTGAAAACAAGAACAGAAAGTCTTAACTGGCTGCAAAAAGTGTTTGCAATCCATCAAAGAGGGGGGGCAGAGGGGATATGCCACAATTATTGTTCTATTTTTTATTTTTAAGTGAATTAAATATAAAGTAACTGTGCAGGTTTTGTGTTTGCTTCTTTTTAATTTTAAAGTTCGTATGTTTCAACAATATATTGTAACTAAACTCATTAAAGACATATATAGTCATAAAAATCATTAAAGGCATATATAGTCATAAAAATCATTAAAGGCATATATATGTCTGTTACAACCTCAGTGGTGCAAACGGCGCACAACAGAGGTAAAATACAGCTTCGGAAATTGACTCATTTTAATATATTCAATCAAGAACTATAAAATACACCTTTGTTGACTCCAATTCTGATCTAGCAAACAGAGAGATGAAAATAGATAAGCATACGGCCACATTCAGACAAGCAGAGGCCTTCCAAAGTGGACAGTGAGACAAAAACGACGAGGAGCTCACAGCAGATAATACGAGATAGAGAAAGAGGCAGTAGAAGAGAGGGATGCACAGACACTGGAGAAACTCTCCAGTCCGCCCTTCTCATGCAGCGCTCGTTTATGAATTCTCCTCGCAGCCAGAGAAGTTTTTAATATGCACCCACTCTGAGCGGCTCAAGGACAGCGCCTGTTAAAAAGCCATTCATCCAGCACTCTTCACTTTCTCTGTAGGCAGGGACAGTAATGATGTATCAGAATATTACACTCACCGACAAGATGGATATGGGGAACAGGACCCTGTCCCAGCATCCACACAACACACACACACACACACACGCACACACACACACACACACGCATACATATACAGTACTGTGCAAAAGTCAGAGACCACTGTTCACTTATTTCCAATCAAAACAGCCATTAAGCATTAGTTATTAATATCTGGACATCAGCAAAAAGCAGAAAACATTGAACTACTTTAATTAGACTAAATTTTCAACAACTAAATCAAATTATGCTTATTGTCACATCACATTAACACAGATGTGAAGGGGAGTGAAAATAGGTGGGTAGCCCCCTTGTAGTCCTTAAATATAAAAAAATACAAGAAATAAATACACACACACACACACACACACACACACACACATATATATACATAAATATATATATATATATATATATATATATATATATATCAGTAATTAGTGCCCATCCTTTTCCTTATTATAGCTTCCATTCATTTGGGAGACTTTTTAGTTTTTTAAAGAAATACGTTTTTCAAAGAAGGATATTTTTCCACAACTCCAAAGTTCAGTCTTAGAAGTTGGTTGCACTTTTTCCTTCTCACAATCTAAATGATCCCAAACACATTCAATGATGTTGAGGTCTGGACTCTGTGGTGGTCAGTCCATTGTTCTGAGAACAGCAGCAGCTTCTTTTTTGTCTTTTTCGACTCATAGCGCTGGGTTGTCTTCTCACAGTGGAAGGATGGACAGAAACACCTGTGGCAGCTTTATTTTTTCTCCTCTCTCTCAAAGACAAAAGCTTTAAGTACTGTTTATCTGATGGGGACAGTTTGGGTGTCTACCAGGTGTTACACAGATGTGATGAGTCCCATTTTGTCTGTATCTTTTAGTCATTTTTTGAACTCTAGTTTTGGAAACTCTTGTTTGTTTTTCACTTATTTTCCCCTTAACATTCCTCTTTCTTTCTTCCTCTTTATCTTATATCTAATCTCCTCAAAAATATATCACCTGAAAAATGAATAACCTGCACTACTCACACATTCACACACGTACACATTCACCTGTTGTATTCAACAATCCAAAATCGGATGAAGGATTCTCTTAACGTATAATTTTTTTCATTTAAAATCCAATAAATCCACAATCTTCCACACATACACCCTTCAGTTCCTTTCAGAATGAATGGAGTGACCCCTTATTCATCACTGAAGTGGAGTGAGAGATATTCAGCGCCAGCTTCTGAAAGGAACGCGTATAAACACAGATCTAAAGAGAATTCTTTAGGTGCTTATATTTTTGGGCAGAGAACAGGAAGGAGCCAAGGACGTTACTGAATCATAAAACAGGCTCTGGGCGCTGAATAGACGTTCTGTACGGCGTTCTGTAGTGCTGAAATTATGTATTCCTCTCTCAAGCCCTGCCGCTGAGGAACACGTTTGGGGAATAGCTTTGCAAGTGCTATCAGGGAAGAGAGGGGGGGAAGAGACAGAAGAAGAAAGGATAAAAGGGGGGGGTGGTTGGTTATAGGATGTGCTGGAGAGTTTTGGGAACTCTCCAAGACTTTCATTATCTTTGATGTAGATTATCAAAAAACATAATTAAGCCCATATAATTATCTCTCTCCCCCTCTCCTCTCCCCACTAATCAATGAGCGAGGGGGAGACAGGGTGTAATCTCTGACTTAACGGCCCTCATTTCTCCTCCATCCTCAGAAGAGCCGGGCCCCCAGGCATGGCACAGGGCCAGCGCACACGTGCACACCAGCGCTGCACTCTGTCTCTGTCACCACGCTGATGAAAGAGACCTAATTCAGCACAACACACACACACACACAGTCATGCACCCATGTACTCACACTGACTCCCACACATCCACCCAGAAGAAGCCACACCATCACACTGCTATCCTGGTAGAGCAAGTTATGGAGTATGAACTTCACGTAAGCAACACAGGAAGAAAATCCAACACTACACTACATTCTGTCTCTAATAGGACTGTTCCACAAGTCCGTGGTCATGCATTTCGACCCATACTGCACCTGAATGTGCTGAATTTGGTGACCCTTGTTTTTGGGAACCAAGCAAGCCAAGCACTGATGTATGGGTGCATGTGGAAACTGTGCAGAACATGGACACAATCATTATAGACTCATCATAGGGCATCTCTCAAGTCAGAACTGCTGTCTGAGACTCAAACAATAAGCCAAACGCAGAGAAGACAGACGGGTGGGTGTTAGGCCAAAAATATATCATTACAATAGTTTGACATTTTGATCATTATATTTCATTTTTCAGAGACGTGTTACGTTAGAACAGACAAAAACAGATCAAGTAAAACCACATTTCAAAAAAATTCTATCAAAAAATATGAACTAGGGGTGTAATGAGGCACACAGTTCCCTTATTTAATAAAACTGCTTAAAACTCAGAATTTTTTAGTTTTGCTAACACTTTACTTGAAGGGCGTCTACATAACACATTCATAACATCTTAAACACTTTAACATTTTTATGAATGTTTAAATCAATATTTATAAAATATACGTTTTACATGATATTAATATGGACTACTATGTCATTTTACTGAGATACATTTTTTAAAATAAAATTCCTCATTTTTTTATTTTGAAAAATGTACTATTTTTAGTGAAATGCCTCATTTCTGGACAGCCAATATAAAAATGACCTTGCTATACCCACTTCGGTCATTAACTGCTTTGACACTCAGGCACTTTTCCATTCCCTGTAGATGCTGGACAGCCACAAAAACGTATGCAGACTACTTTGCATTGCAATTGAAAGATCCACATAACATGCATTTCAGTCGGGTTAACTTCCATCGCTTTTGAGGAAACAGCAAAACAGAATTTATTCATCCTTGGGATAACAGTGCAACATTTAACCTCAAAGAGTGTCAATTAAACAGGATAACCAATGCACAATCTTCTCAAAACCTTCGCAAATACCCTAAGCGAGAAAGAACATCACTAAAAGTAAAATAAGTATTAAAAGTACCTAAAGTATTAATTAATGTTTGGATAGATGGATAACAGTGCTAGCATTTCTGGGTTCAGATTAGTAACGATTCTATGCTGGACCATACTGACCGGTGAAAAGATGCCCTTACCTCCCTTCTCTTTTTGAAAGGGCTCCCAAATATCATGTTACAAAGATGGCAATGCAGATATCAAAGTTTAAAGGACAAACTGGCAAAAAATCTAGTGACACAATTAACCCCTTACCCCAAAGGTAGCACTGTGCAAACTGCATACCTAAAACATCCCACACCTGCCTCAAAGCATGTTGTTAATTGTTAAGTAATCTTTAAAAACAAAAGTATTTGGACAATTCAGGCTTCAAATTATTCCTTCAAGACTTATTCATCGACAATAATAAAAAACGCTTAAACTGCTTCTTTAAGTCGTTTCCTTACTTTCCAAAACAAGATTCATTGTCCTATAAATGCACACACACTGACTGCCTTCATGACCGGTTTAACTTATTTGCTGTGTTTCTGGGGTCAAAATGGGTGGGAGGCTGAAGGAAGCCAAGCCTGAGGTCAAGCCCGTATTGCAGATGGGCTGCAAGTCAGGTCCCCTTAAAGTGGCTCTGCACCTTAGCAACTTCCAAATTCTCATCAGTGTTAAAGGTATACATTTTTCTGTATTCCTGTCTTTGTGTTCTCTTGCCACTGTCTTCTGTACACAAATGCTACTGTACCCCTAACCCAAACCTAACCTTAACCTCAGGAACCACAAGATCATCCAATAAAAGCTCTACTTTCTAAAGAAAAAAAATCATTTTCACCACTAGGACCACCCAAATGTTCCTACAACGTCAACATGTTCATGCTTTAACATCCTGGGGTCATGCAGTCCCCACAAAGTGCTTAAAACATGATCACACAGACTCCACCGGCATTTGTCAGTACACAGGCCGAGGCGGCAGCTCAGACATCAGGGGACACGACAAGGTAGGCGACACAGAGACGGGGGCAGGCATAATTGAGAAAAATGCACCCGAGTACTCAATAAATATCATCCACCCTCTTCTACAACACTGCGCTAAGGCCGAGGGATGGAACTGAGCCGGAGTGTGTGTTCGCATGTGTGTGGGGGGAGATTTAGGGGCCGCAGTGTAACCTTGGTTAGGAGGGTGGTGGTGGGATATGGGAGGGGGTGATATGGAAAGTCCAATTCACTTTTCCACTCGAGTGTGATCTAATAGGCGTAACTGTGAGTGATTCTCTTTCCCACAGCAGGCCGGCTCATTCTGACGGAGGCCGCTGAGCTGAGCTGCACCACTTTACAAAGCCAAGAGGAGAGGAAAGCAGCCAAGACAAAGAGAAAATCAGGGCTCCCTTCCAGACATGAGGGACAGCGGTCCCCGAGGGCTCATGTGGAATTCGATCTGCGCTCGATAAAAGATGGAGGCTCATTTAATAACACTGAAAACTTGTCCGAAATTCTGCGGATCCCTCTCTACAAGCCTCTCTACAGATACGACACAGTTAGCAGTGAGGGGGGGCGGAAAAAACGAATATTGATATATATTGTTATGGATTTTACCAGAGGTGGGAACAAGTCATTAAGCTGAAAGTAACAAGTAAGCTTCAAGTCCTCACACTCAAGCCCCAAGTCAAGACAGTGGAGTCTCGATTCAAGTCCCGAGTCAGTGAAGGTGGGTCTCAAGTCAAGTCCAAAGTCAACAGTCCTAATCTTCAACTCCTAAACAAGTCAGTATGCGTTCTTCAGCTACTATATAGAGAGTCCCGTCTGCGGTCAGACGCCTCTCCACGTTTCTTCCACTTTGAGTCTGGAGTCTTTCCGAGTCATGAGGCTGAAGTCCGAGTCATAGTCCAAGTCATTGTTTTTAAAGTCAAAGATGAGTCTTAAGTCTTTGTTGATTTTCTCAAGTCGAGTCAAAAGTCATCAAATTCGTGACTCGAGTCATATGACTCAGGTCCACATCTGTGGATTTTACCATATTATCATACCGATGTAGGGATAATAAGAAGTCTATTTTGTTTTTTTGGTCATGGAAACTTTCATTTGCATCAGATTTTTGGGACATTTTCACAGGAGGTGGGACTTAAAAGAGCGTGCACACCTGCACTGTCTATCAGTCAACTGATTTGGAGTGACAGGTCTTTTGAAACGTAGCCCTCCCACTCTGTGTGCTGCCATCAAAACGTGTTATAGCATCAGGTGTTTTCAAGTTAGGACTGTTGCTTCTGTAAGATCCATGACGACTCAATTCATGCATTTACAACTTGCTCTTGTTTACATCTATGTGCCTCAATCCAATTCACATACTGTTTGTTGTGATGTAATATGATTGTGAAATCAACAACTAAAAATAACCATAATCAGCTCAAATTGCAATGGAATTTCACCTCTTTTTATCTCTCACAACTGCTACTGTGCCATTAAGACTTTAAATGAGCTCTGTTCTGATTGGCTGCTCTGTATTGTGCCTCTATTGAATAAACTTGACTGAAACACCCCTTATAACTTCAGCGTGTGACATCACAGAATGGGCTGCAGTCCTCATTCAGTTTAGTTTCCATTCAGTCCACATATAGAAACTAAGCTAAAAAACAGCACATTCTGAATTTATTGTTTTTGTGACATTACAAAAACAGCAAATGGGCTGTTTTTAGCTTAGTTTCCATACATGGACATATATCTTCTAAGCTGAATGAAGACTGAATGGCATGTTTTGAAACTTTAATATTGTTTTCAAACTACATCAAACATTTTAACTACATTAAAAATCAGGGAAATCTGTTTGTCCTCAAATGCTCTACTAGCCCACAGGAGGAAATACACAACTAACAACATCACATCACACAATATGAATAAGAGCTATTTCAGGACTGATTTGTTACAGGATGGGATTCATTCTGTCTGCTGATATCAGCCCAATACCAATACCTGACAGTATCAGTATACCATCTCTGCGTCATACTAAGTGTGTGTGTGTGTGTGTGTGTGTGTGTATGAGGACTACATGTTCTCACAATGACAGGATAACATGACATTTTTTTTTCAAGTGAGAACATTTTGCTACTCACTTAAACATGTTTTCACCACAAATTCTTTCTTTTTTTTTGGGAAAAACTAAAAGAGCAGAAAAATTGCCTTGTTGGATACTGAGGTCACAGCTAGTGTTGGGTTTAGATGTAGGTGTAGTATTACTTGGCTAGAGTCATACAAAAATCTATACAAACCTACAGAAGTCCTCACAAAGAATCTAAGACAAAATTGTGTGTGTGTGTGTGTGTGTGTGTGTATTTTCGTACGTTGTCAGAATAAAAATGTCTTGACCTTATGATAAAACCAGAGAAAATCAGGGCTAACCTGCAATATCAGGACCAACCAACTGGAACCATCCTTATCTGTTCGACTATGAAACAAGGCAGAATGTGTTAAGTGACCTGCGCCGGCAGGTTCTAGTGCTGTGTGAAAAAAAAAAACAAAAAAACACCGTGCTGCCAAAAAACTTAACAAAAAGTAACGTGCTAAAACAAGAAGCACTTTTTCCGAGATAGAGAGATTATTACATGTGAAGGGGATGAAGCTGGAGGCTGAATTAGCGACATTTCTCCAAATTAACAGCCCATCTCATCGCTAAGAGGTGAAGCATGACAATGCCTGGTAATACTAGCAAACTTTGAATTATCTTGACGCTGGGCGCCATCGATTCTAGGGGTGTGCTCTGTGTTAATGGATGGAAATGGGAAGTGGAACCAAAATAAATATAAAAAAGGTCTGTGTTTTTGTACATTTCAAATCTTAATAAATGAACATTTAAGGCTAAAATTCAATAGAGTCTGGCTGCAGACATGCACTCTCAGACAGATGCACTCTCAGCCCCAGTGACGTCATGTGCACATGGCAGAAGCAGCCCAACGGCACGTTCATGTCTTATCGTCGTGGTAGGTTTTATTTTGAAAGTTTCCATATTTAATTACCTTATTATCAGTAAGAGAACCTTAAAATATGTTCAGTGTAACTCTTGTTGCTCAACAGTGCGTGTTTAGCTGTTTTTTTTACTCATAAAACCGACAAAAACACTGTCGTGGCAGAGCGTGCACTGACGTCATTAATAGGCTGGCAGTGCCTGTCAGGCTAATAGTGCATGTCTGCAGACAGACCCTTCTCCAAAAATTGAACTTAGTTATCCAAATTAGTAATGTGAAAGTAGCCAAAGGTTCACTCAATGTCCTGACAGTAGCCACGTTTACATGCAGCCTAATAATCCGTTAATAATCCGACTAGTAGCTCAATCAGAATAGAATACATCCATGCATACACCTCAGTCAGAATAGACTAGTCCGATTGAGGCCATTTGGAAAACAGTTTCTATCCGACCGAACAAGGTGGGTAATCCTGTAAATAATCCGTTAAACAGAAGAATATTATCCATGTAAACGCCTGTATCTGATTAAATTCCCAATCAGAAAGTTTAAGTCCATTCTGCATGTTCGTTGCGTCATAGTGAAAGTTTATAACGTTCAACATGGCGGAGCAGAAACTGGTCTGCAGAGGAGACGAAGTTTATGCTCTGATCTTTAAAAGACGGCGGTGGGACGGACGTCCAGCTTATGTGTCCCAGAACACAACGTCTTCCTCTCGGCCTTCTTTAATAAGGACATGTGAAGGACTCATCATTTCCTAAAATGATGAGTCTGACATCATTTTAAAGGGAATAAAAACACAAGCACTGCTCACTGCTGCTCGTCCCACTCCAACTGGACTCACATGAAACTCATTGTCATGGTAACGTACACTAAGTTGTTCTCTATGCATGTGCATAATTTTGGATCAGATTACTTGTAGTGTGCATGTAAATGGAGGTTTTCATCAGATTGTTGAGTAGTGTGAGCACATAACCACCTCAGTCTTAATCTATAATTGGAATGTGTTCAATCAGATTAGCAAAAATCTTTGCATGTAAACACAGCCAGTGTATAAAAACAAGCCTGTGTTGTGTGAGTGTGTGTGTGCGTGTGTGTGTGTGTGTGTGTGTGTGTGTGTGTGTGTGTGTGTTGGTCAGAAACTTGCAATGTCTGTAATGTTCCAAGCAAAGTGTGTATTATATTCTTTTCACTTCTATTCCTCATATTGCCACTGTCCTAAGAAAAGCTTAATCTCTGAAATAATCTTTATAGAAAAAGATAAAACATCCAAGCTTAATATCTATTTACTATTTTGATTTCCAATTTTTTGAAACTTCTGGTCCATCCATTATGCAACATTCACAAAGAGTAAAAGGCAGCTGGAGGCTTCCAAGGTTTGCTTACAACAGCGACAATATTAAAGTTTACAGTCACTTAATACAACAGCTGAAGTGTATTAATTAAATTCAGTGTTTACCTGCACAGTCGGGTCCCACCACGACATCACAGGGAGAGACATGTGAGAGGAATAAGAGAGAGAGAGAGAAAGAACAAGGGTAAGTGTGGTTTGAATGACAGCTGGGCACTATGCCTCATCAGAAAGACATTAGCACTTGATGAAATTCTGTTATCAAGAAGGAGAGGAAATTAATTAGGTACGATCAGCTTGATAATGACTGTACAGTCAAAACAACATGTCATGCTGGCAAAAGGGGATATTGATATTTTAACAGTCTGTAAGACGACAGCTTCTGTGAAGATTGTGAGCATTTGCCATCGTCGCTTTGATACTCGTTGCACAGTGACACCAGTTTTCATCGTCGTACTCGATATCAGAAAATTAAAATATGAACACATTGGTATGCAATCCTTCCAGAAGATAAATGAAGTGCAAACAATCACACAAACACTCACACACAGACACAGGTTCGCTTTTAGACAAAGCTAGGGCATGGGGTCATGCATGTATTTATATATATATATATATGTATGCACATATGTGTGAAGGTAATTCATTCCATACGTATTATGCATTTGCATACATCTCTGTGTAATAATATGTCATGAACAATATATTAAAAAGCCTGAAGTCCTTTTTTCTGTTTGGATCATTCTCGAGAAACAACATACATGGTCGACTTAGTGGCACTTAAAAATAACGTCACATATGTATTATACAATATGTAAATACCTATATGTAATACATTCCCGTATGTATTATATATACAGCTTCTAAGTACCTATTTGTGATTTGTTCCATTTTTATAATATATATAAGTATTTACATGTAATAATAACGTCCAATATGTATTTTATACATCTATCTATCTATCTACCTATCTATATATATATATATATATATATATATATATATATATATATATATATATATATATAGATAGATATGTTGCTTGTATTTCCAAAATGCTAACTATAAAGGAGAAGAAAAAACCTATGTTACTTTTAAAGTAAGTCAATGGAACCAGACTTTTTTTTTCCAAGTCAGGTTTCTTTTGGTCCATTCATCATGAAATGTACAAACAATGTAAAGGGCAGCAAGCATTTTCAAATTATATCAAAAACAGAAAAATGACTAATATATATATATCGCTGTATCTCATATCTCCGTTTTTGTTGTTTTCCAATTTTTGCCATAATTTGAAAATGTCTGCTGCCATTTACACTGTGTATAAATTTCATGATGAATGGACCGAAAGAAATGGCCCAAAATTACTTGGAAAAAAGTCTGGTTCCATTGACTTACATTAAAAGTAAAGTTTTTTCCTTCTCCTGTAAAGTTACCATTTTGGAGATACCATGTTTTCTTCAGACAGCAGCAATAAGTACTTAAATGTGGTAAAATATCTCATATGTATTACATATACATACAAAAGCACTTTACAAAGCCAGTTTTCTCTGTTTTCAGGACGTTTTGCACACACACACACACACACACACACACACGCACGCGCACACACACACACACACACACACACACACACACGCACACACACGCCACACACACACACACGCACACACCACACACACGCACGCGCACACACACACACACACACACACGCACACACACACACACACACACACACACACCTCTTATCTTATCCACAAGTGAGAGAAACACACATTTGGTCCCCAACAGCAACTATTAAACAAATGAAGCCCTGGAACAGAAAGGAGTGGGGTGAGAGACAAACACATAGAGTGATAGACCGAGTGAGGGAGACGGAGAGAGAGACAGACAGACAGAGTTGCTATGCTCTTCCACAGCTGCTCCCAAGCTGCTCTCTCCAGCCAATGGAGTGAAGGCCCTTCCCCCTGAATAACACAGCCAGCCTGGGGTTTACACTGATACAGCTACATCCTCTCTCTACGTCTCTCTCTCTTTCTCTCTCTCTATTCCTCCTCTCTCTCTCTCTCTCTCTTCCTCCTCTTCACTCTCGCTCTATTCCTCCTCTTTTCTCTTACTTCTTCTCTCTATTCCTTCTCCTCCACTCTTTCTCTCTGTTCCCCTTCTTCTCTCTTCCTCCTCTTTTCTCTCTCTCTCTTGCTCCTCTTTTGTCTCTCTATTCCTCCTCCTCCTCCTCTCTCTCTTTCTCTCTATTCCTCTCTCACACTCTCATTACTCCCTCCCTTTCCCGCTCCCTCGCTGCGCTTCTTTGCTCCCTGTCTCTCCCTCTCCCTTTCTCTCCCCCTTTGCCGTCTCTCTCTATTTCTGTATCTCTCCCCTTCTTTCTCTGTCCCCTCTATCTCTCTCTCTTTCACTCTCCTTTCCTCTTTCCCCTCTCTCTTACAATCTATTCCTTCTCTCTTTTCACTTTCTCACTCTCTTTCTTCCTGTCCTTTTCCCTCCATCCTCTTCTTTTTCATTCCCTCACTCAGACTCTCTTCCTTTTTAGGGCTCCAGCACTCACTCTATCTCTCCCTCTCTCTCTCTCTCTCCCTCCCTCCCTCTCTCTCTCTCTCTCTCGTCTTGTCACTCTCTCTATCTCTCCCTCCCTCGCTGTCTCTCTCAGGCTCTTTCTCTATCTATATCCACCCCCCTCCTGTTCCCTCGTTCTCTTCCTCTACCTCGCTCTGCATTTTCCATCCCCTTGCACTCATTTTAATTACGCTGAACGAGTTGTGACGCATCGAGCCTGGGAGTTAAATGAAAAAAGAAGAGGAGCGGAGGGGAAGGGGGGGGGCGGTTGAGGGGGGGTTAAAGGGAACGGCTGGAGGGCGGAGATTTGGCTCCAGATAGAACCACAAACAACACAGCTTTCTGCCTTTAAGTGAATTAGAAGCGCAAGCATGTGCGTGCGTGTGCGCGAGTGTGTGCGTTTATCACAATGACAGCCTTGGCAACAGCCAATGAGGCGCAGAGAAGCTGCGTTCCGAAATGTCACAGGGCCCAGAGGGGGGCAGCAGAGGGGGAATTGTGGGTAAGAGAGAGCTACATCAACTGACAACTCACAACAACAACGCATACACACTCCGACACACCACACACACTCGCACAACAGATGAACCATGATCTCCCTCCTGCTATCTCACAGTGAAGATGCTCCAAAACACAGCACAGTTTCAGCTGCAGTACATCTACTAACACAGCTCCACAGGAGCCGTTCTGGGCGTGTGGCGGACCCGGTTCGACAGCAGAAACAACCAGGGTGCATCAGAAAGAAACAGGGTACACACTAGGAAAGTGGGTCGTTATACAAAATATAATGAAATGGCTGGCTGGTGTTTGTTCAGGTTAACAGTCCCTGAACTTACTGCAATGTCCCACGCATTCACTGCTAATTTGTGGAGATTATCACGAGCAAAAAGATGGCTCTTCTGAGTGGTGCTTTGCAGGAAAAGCAATATGTTAGTAGAGTTTCTCTTTGGGACATTCAAACGCTATTTGTTTTCAAAAAATCGCTGCATGTCCATGATAGTAAGTTTGATTAATTTCACTACTATGTGAGTTTGTCCTGAATCACGTTATCAACAACATATCGCCATATCAAAATATCACCATGTTACAGTAGAAAACCATTATTTTATATATTGCTGCCAGAACAAAACCTTGTATCTCCAAAATGATAACTTTAAAGGAGAAGGAAAAAACATACTTTACTTTCATGTAGGTCAATAGAACCAGACTTTTTAACCAAGTGATTTGGGGCTGTTTCTGTTGGTCCATTCACCATGAAATTTATACACAACATAAAGGGAAACAGGCATTTTCAAATTATGTCAAAAACTGAAAAACGGAATACATATATATGGAAAAATGGAGATACATATATATGTATACACACATGGGTCACTGACAAATAAGGTTTGCAAAATGACAATTTTTTATAAATCATGATGTGCATATATATATATTTGTATTTATATCTATGTACATGTAGATCTTTGCATTTTGAATATAATTAGTGTTACCAAACCTTTTAATTGTGCCTATTTCAGTTAGGGTTGGTTCTGCCACCTGACTTTTCAGACTAATTTTAAATTAAACAGGCTTAGACACCTGTAGAAACCTTTGTCCTTAAATCTGAGTTTATACATACATTTTTTCAAATAAATAAACATTATTATAATAATTACACATTTTCATGGTTTTCCTGAGGTCACACCAACAGACATGGTAAATCGAGCCATTCTAACCTTTTGTTTAACACTTTCAACTTATAACGTTTGAGTAGTTTTATGAACCAAAAACGGTCATAATTATTTTTCACATAACCATTTTTCAATCTCTCTTATCTCTCTTTATCCCAGGCTGTTTATGTTACTGTGCCTTTAAGTCTGATATATGTGAACTATCTTTGATCTGATTGGCTGTCCAGTATTACGCCTCAAAAAAGCAGTCTGGACTGAAACACTCCTTATAACCTTGGCTAATTATGGGTGGGGGCTTAACTGCTGTAGTCTGAATAGGTAGATATATGTAATTGCACTGGCTTTTGTGACATCACAAAACAATGAATTCAAAACAGGCTGTTTCTTTGCAACTTTTATATGGATTTTATGGAGCGGGGAGTAAACTGTTTGTTTTGCAACTTTAACAAAGTTTACATACTACATCAAACTCTTTTATTAAAAAGGAAAAACAAGGAAAAGTCCATTTTCCATGACAGGGGCCCGTAAAATCATCCAACTTGCTAGCCATCACGACAGATTCACACTATCAGTGATTCCCAATACTATCGTCAATAGGCTCAAGCCGAGCCTCTTATTGAATATTTGCAATTATAACTGCACACTGTGTCCCTGCAGTGAGCAGCAGAGGCAACACAATACACAAATGCACACTCGTACACTCCTCATTTTTCCAGTCAGGCTGGAAGAGTTTTCCCAGCCTGCTTCCAAAGGCTCCATTCTGAGCCGAGCGGAGATGAGGCAGCAGCATTCGGAGCGTAATCCAACCCTCCAGAGCTAAAAAACACAGAGTGAGGAGAGCGAGGGAGCGAGGGAGGGGGGAGATGAAAAGAATGCTGGGACCTTGTCGTGTACGCTTTCTCCCGCACCAAACGTTTCGTTCGGCGCTGCAGTGTCTGCTCGCTACATCTCCCATGTCTCTCTCCCTCTCTCTGTATTGCTATTCCGAACCCACCCCCTTTGCAGTAATGCTTTATTTATTACAGTGAATATGCTGCTCCGAAACCAGTTCCGGCCCTTCATTCCCCTAAAGAGCTTTTAATCATCTCTCGCTTTAAATTCGGCGCTGGTCTCTCTGGCATTCCCCCACCACCCACCCAACAACCCACCCCACCATCTTTCCGCTCGATCCTCCAGCTTTCTCACCCACTTTCTTCCCTCCTTCTGTCTTTCTGTTCCAGTCCCGTCGGCTGATCCACCCGTTTGCGATTTAAATATTTCTCTTTCTTTAAATCCGCCGCTGTATCAAAACAAGAGGGGGGAAAAGTTATTCAGCGTGTTTCGGCATGAGAGGTGAATCGAGACAGAGAGAAAGAAAGAGAGAGAAAGAGAGAGAGAGACAGAGAGAGAGGCAGAGAGTCCCTTGCACCAATAAAAATAGATAGCTTGTCATGCTGATGAATGATTAACTGAAGGCCTGACGTGCGCCGCAGAACACAGAGGAAAGGCAGAAGAGAAGAGAGAAGAGGGGGATTGGTTAGAGGAGGTGGGGGCCCACTGGTGGGGGAACAGACAGGCAGTGGTGGTGGTGGTGGTGGTGGTGGTGAACGCTGCTGCTTTTTTCGTAAAGAAAAAAAAACACGCCTTGAAATTCAATAGAGGCTTTAATTATGCAGCGTGCACACAGCAGCCTTTGGAGATGGCTGTTTAAACATCTAAACCAAATTCAGCTTTAATGTGGAAAAAAGAGAGAAAAACGAGTGCGGGTAATGTCATTGCCTTTCACCACTCCTACACGGAGAAGGGAGGGGAATTTCGCTCCACAAACCCCGACAGTTCCGACACGGCACGCTCACGTATGCCAGCACAGCCTCGCATCCTCGGCGCTACCTTAATTGTTACCTTAATTGGGGGGCAAAAATGTCTCATTATGAAGCTGCAGAAAACAAAGCTCCTGCTTTACGCTGGAGAAGAGGTCAAGGATGGTTATGGGAATCACACTGGAGGAGAAAGTGGAATCAGACCCCTTTTTCATCTTTTATTCTCTAACGCAATGATACGCCGTTCTCGTTTCAGCAGACAGAAGCTGAACGGCTCACGTCTCGCCACCAACGCATGACTGATTAAATGTACAAAATTTAATATTCCATTTTTTCATCATTCATATCGCCTTAGTACAACACACAGACGCGCACACAGACGCCATGTGATTGTTTTCATGTCGTTCGAGGCCTTGAGCTAAGTCCTTTATATTTAAAACATGCGAGTGACCCGCCCAGTGCCCATCAAAGCCTGCATGGTCAGTTGATTTTCTCCGTGTTCATCCTGATGGCTGGGACAGCTGAAATCACAGAGGATGGGGAAGCTCTGTTTCCCTGCCTTTGATACTATTTGTTGTGCCTCTAGGTGGTTTGCTCAGAGCTCTCTGTGTTTTCATGTTTCGCTGTCTTTTTGAACTCTTTTCATTGCCTGACACATTGAAGAGGTGGTAAACAAACCAGTACTGTCAGCGTGCTTTTTCTCAAATTAACACAAACCGTCCCAAGGCAGCCATTAATAAATAATCAGTTTAAGACTCGCACTACAGCCTTTACTTAAATCGAAGTGGAGACAGAGTAAATAGCTTAACTGATCATGTGCACTAATGATATAAGTTCCTTTTCAGACTTGTGACAGGTCAGCTTGAATGATTCTATGCTAATAAACATTCTTACATACTGAACATACAGACGCTGGAATGTACCGAATAAGCTTAGTAGTCCATAAATAAACCTACAGTGCAGGTAGAGTGCTTTTTGATGTATTTCCAGCATATCACCCATATCTACCTATCTATCTGTCTGTCTGTATATCTGCCAATCTGTCTATGTATCTGTCTGTATGTTTGTCTATGTATTAATCATTCATCCATTTATCTATCCGGTCATCTAACTGTCCATCAGTCAGTCAGTCTGTCTATCTGTCTATCATCGATCCATCCACTCATCTATCCAGCTTTCTATCTATCTATCTATCTATCTATCTATCTATCTATCAATCTATCAATCTATCTGTTTGTCTGCCCATTTATCTGTCAATCTGTCTATGTATCTGTCTGTCTGTCTATTTATCTATTCATCATTCATCAGTCTATCCATCCATCCATCCATCCACCCATCCACCAGTCTCTCCATATATCTATCAATCTCTCTGTTGGCCCATCTATGAATCTATGTATCTGTCTGTTTGTCCGTCGGTATGTCTGTCAATCTGTCTATGTATCTGTCTGTCTGTCTATTTATCTAATCATTCATCTGTACATCTATCTATCTATCCATCCAACCATCCATCCATCCATCCATCCATCCCTCTATATATCTAATATAGCCCATCTATCAATCTATCTGTCTGTCTGTTTGTCTATCAGTATAATTGTCAATCTGTTTATGTATCTGTCTGTCTACTGATAACTTAGTCATTCATCCACTCATCTATCCAGCTTTCTGTCCTTCTATCTATCTATCTATCTATCTATCTATCTATCTATCTATCTATCTATCTATCAAACTGAATGCAAGATGCTTTTCTTTGAAATAAATCATGTTCAGCCTGAGGGTCCATATCGACATGTAGTGACCCAGTCCTCCTCCTCATAACTCTCCTCTTCGCCCTCAGTGCCAGTGCGGCTCCTCTGAGGCTGAGGGACTGCAGCACTGAGAGAGTCCTCGGAGGGAGAGCGCAGGCCCAGGGGACGCAGCGGGGGGACGAGCGCCAGACGCTGGCAGAGCCGAGCACACGCACGGCAAGATGAACACAACGTGACAGCGGGAGAAAAGAGGCTAGACATGACATTGTGAAGCAGCCGTGACGGGGATTCGCGAGGCGCTGAGAGCCCTGACCCAGAGCAGGGGAAAAGGAGAGAGATGGAGACGAGCAGAGAGTGATGACAGATAGAGAAGTGCAGACAGTTTAACAATGACGTGAAAGTACGCTTACACTTACTCGGCCCAACCTGAGAGGTGTTCTTTTGAAGAGAAGAGAATAGAATCTGAACTAGAAGCTATAGCCGTCTCTCATAATGCACTGCTGCGGTGTATAATGTGTGCAGGTTTAGTTGTAATGCTAGAATGAGCATAAAGATCAGAGTTTAAGACACCCACACAGCTTCAGAACATAAAACCACATCTTTCTTTCACAGTAAAGTGGCGTATTCTTCTAGATACACCCACCTTAATTGTATGGCAGCACATTTAGAGCACTACAGTCAAAACAACAACCATATAATGTTAGTTTTGTCTGTATGTAAATTGTTTGGTAACACCTTCATTAATACTAGTGTTGTTGTCTAGGCCACTAGATCTGAGTCAAGACTGAGACCGGGGTCACATCGAGTCTGAGTCAAGACCAAGGCCCAATCCCATTTCTTACTTTTACCCCTAACCCTTGTTTTTGAGTGTCATCTTGCCCCTTAGAACTGAGTTACAAGGGGTAGTGGTCGAAATCTTCCTCTATGAAATGAAATAAAGAAGAACATTACTTCATTAACAGGTCACTAGCGCTGCTCTGTAGGCGACCCTGCTAGTCTGCAGTGACAGCAGAGGAGGGTAAAGTTCAGCAACCTCACTGCTGGACTTTAGTTACATTTAGAGCATCATATGCCTTCAAAGGGGGGGGCAATTATTTATTATCACCCACCCCTAATTCTTCAGTGATATGATGCTGAAGTCAGATATTCGCCAGCTTCTCGTTTGAATTTTCCCGTTCCACCTTAAATGGTAAAGCAGTTGCATTCTGGCATCTCAGGCATCAGAACTGCTGCACCATTTAAGCTGGGACAGGAAATTTAGCTAGCTAGCTACCAAGACATCAGCATAGTACTAGCGATTTTTATGCTTGTTATGAAGAAAATGACCATAATACATTAAAAACAACATTGGACTAAGATAATACAGTCGTTATCATAAGAGAAAATACTACATTTGTGGGTTTCTTTGGTCGCTTGCACAGCCATATTGCCAGTTTTTCTTTTATTTCTCATAACACTCCGTTTGGAGGGCGACGTAGACCGAACACTTCACCCTGCACCTCTATTTCAACAAAAATCGAGGGGCGAGGGGTGAAATGGGATTGGGCCCAAGACTTTTAGTAGTAAAGCCTGAGTCAAGGCCGAGACCAGGAATGGCCAAGACCAAAATAAGACAGACGGCCAGGTTATGATTAAATAATATTACACTATACATAATATTATGTTATAATATATTTTGTAACATTAAATAATACATAGCCTAAAACATTCTTAATTATTATTATATTGTAGTCTTAGTCAGACTTTGCACTGTAACTGGATACAGTGGTGAGAACTATGTCTATTTTAAGTTACTAAATAAAAACAGTAATAAAAACATTCTGATCTGCTCTGAGGGAATGTTTGTATTTTGGAACCAATGAACATCAGCAAACAAATAATACTCATTTTAGCCATCCTGGAAAGGATCAGTTAGATTCTCAACTAACAGATTTTATTTAAACATATACAACTGTAGTTTTCTAACTGTGGGCTACTGCCCCCAGAGGGCCATGGTGGTACTGCAGTTTTTTAATGCAAAAATTCATTAAAATACAAACATTCAACCAAACATAATTTTAAATATGACAAATATTGCTGATTATTTGCAAAAATAAAACATTTTTATGACGTGGTCCTTGATTGTTCAGGAAAAAAATTAGCTAGTTATGCTTATATTTTCAGCACAAGCATGATCAAAATGAAGGAAATACAGCAGTGAATATGCAGCTCTGGGCTTCAAGTGCATGAGAAGTGAAAATGAGTGACAGCTCTGTGCTGTTTGCTCAGGGGTCGTTTCAAAAGAAGCTTTGAGTCCTAACAATTTACACCAACACTTAGAGACTAAACACAGCGAATAGATAAACCTGTTTAACTGAGTCAGCAATTGGTATCTGAAAAAGCTGTTAAGGTGCATCATCCCTGATAAACGAATGGATGAATGAATTCTGGGTGATAATTTCTCAGAATTTTTCATGAGCTGTCCATGTAACTAAAATCCTATGTGCTACCCATTTTAACACAAACAGCTAGCTTTAACAAAGTTTGGCTTTTGTCTACTTTAAAAGACCCATTCTTTCAACAAAACACCATGAATAGGTGGATGCAACAGCCCGACTCACAGAATCGAAACACAATCAGCCGATAAAGACAGAAAAGAGACGCATACAAGCGTAGCTTCCCTTTCTTCTCTTCCCTGGTTTGCCATATGGCTCTGTGGATGGCACAAAGGCCAGGCCGAAGGCCTTTTACCCATCTTAAAGCTCTATTGTCTCGGCAGAGGCGGCAGCCCTGGGCATTCGCCACATCTAATGTGGTTTACCAGTGAATTCCTAATCAGGCTGAGCCTAAATGATGAACAGAGAGGAGAGGAGCGGGCGGGCAGGCGGGGAAAGGAATGAGGGCGAAAAAAGACTGCGCCGCAGCGGAGGAAGTCTGGAGAAATTATTACTAGTCTAAGGGCACAATTTGCTCTGCGAGAGTAAGAATGAAGTCAATTTTTGTGGAGGAATTCTATTAGCATGTGTCTAATGGCATAAAGCCATCAAAAACAAACAGGACCAGAGTTGTCGGCGTAAAAGGGCAGAATCGGCTTCTTACGCAGGCTAAATCTCATTAAGGAGCCGCGCAGAAAAAAATGCCCCAATTACCGCCCTAATTCCAGCCCAGAGTTTTATTTTATTACCTTTGGAATTGATTTGGGGCCGCAAACGGATGACTAAATAAATTATTATTAAAAAAAACAGGAGAGGAGGGCTGTTTAAACTTCTCCTGTGATGTTTTCCGTATGGAACGGCCAGTTGTTTTGTATGAGACTCATGCGCTGGGGAAGTGAATAGAGTAGAGGGAGGAGGAAAAAAATGAACTATCAGCTTCTGAAGCAGTCATACGCCGATGGTATATGACAATGACATCCATGACAAAAGCCCATTGATATTCCAGCTGAAGAAAAGGCAGGTTTCTCTTAAAGAGCATAGGGAATGAGGTCTTGAGGAAAGGCATCAGCGCGAAGTATCGACTTCCTCATAAGACCGAGGCAACGTGCTCTTTTATCTCCTGTTGAGGGGCAGATCACACGCCCGTTGTTTAGGTTCATCACCGTGATCACAGTCCTGACAGAGCAGCTCAAATCAGCGTACCTTCTAACTAACAATGGTGTCAAACTGACAGGCCTTGTACACGCTGCTCTCTCCTTTATGAGGACACTGATAAATATGAGGCCAAACACTGTTCAACACAAGATTGGTGGTTGCTGACTGGAGGAGCAGGCCAACTGTTTCAACAGCGGTTATAAACAAACGAACATCTAAAGGAACACCTATCTGCTCTTTGAGAACTGAACAATCAATATCTTATGTGTTATTACTTGCTATACAGTCCATGCATTAAATAGCTATTGGTTACTGACATATGAACTTATTTAAAAATCAATACTTGAATACTTATGAAAAGCATATGTTAGTATTCGCAAGATAACATAAGACATTCTATTACGTTAATGACATTGTGTTGACATGAGGGTCCTTAAACTAAAGTGAGACATCTGTAACACTGGCTGTGTTTACATACGAAGATTTTTGCCAGTCTGATTGAACACATTCCAATTATAGATTAAGACTGAGGTGTTTATGTGCTCACACACTACTTTAACAATCTGATGGAAATCTTCCTTTACATTCACACTACAAGTAATCCGATCCAAAATTATGCACGTGTAGAGAACCCCTTAGTGTAGATGTTACCATGACGAGCATCACGCGAGTCCAGTCAGAGTGAGATGAGCAGCAGTGAGCAGTGCTTGTGTTTTTTATTACTTTAAAATGATGTCAGACTCAGGAAAACATGCTTCACATGTCCTTATTAAAGAAGGCCGAGAGGAAGACGTCGTGTTCTGAGACACATAAGCTGGACGTCCGTCCCACCGCCGTCTTTTAAAGATCAGAGCATAAACTTCGTCTCCTCTGCAGACCAGTTTCTGCTCCGCCATGTTGAACGTTATAAACTTTCGTTATGACGCTGACGCACATGATGCAGAACGCACTTACACTTTCGATTGGGAACGTAATCAGATACAGGTGTTTACAGATACAGCTGCTATTATTCTTCTATTTAACGGATTATTTACAGGATTACCCGCCTCGTTCAATGGGATAGAAATTGTATTCCGAATGGCCTCAATCGGACTAGTCTATTCCGACTGAGGTGTTTACATGGACGTATTCTATTCCAATTGAGGTGTTTTTAACAGATTATTACGCTGCATGTAAACATGGCTACTGTTATGAAGCAAATAATGGAAATTTGAAGGCAGAGATGTATTTAAAAGTGCCAGGTACTGTATTAGTCCTCAGATTTACAAGATAAACTCCACACATATACCCCATGTTATTTTAACCTGAGGGCATCTTTCACAGAACTGATACAGAACACGGTGTTCTTAACTGGGCCCCGTCCTGATAAGTTCTTCATAACAGTGTTGTAAATGGAACCAATGCTGGTAAATGGAACAAAGCTGGTCATAGATACTCAAGTATTTATTTTTAAATGAAATGTTATTCATTGCTTATGTATGTTATGAAGGACACATAGTTGACCCAAAACATTATGATCAGACACAGATGAAGTGAAAAACATGAACTACCGCATAACAATGGTACAGGTCAAGGTCTGATATATAATACAGTAAGTAAACAGTTAGTTCTTGTAGTCATCAGGTAGGATAAATGGACAGGCGGGAAGACCTGAGCAACTTTGACAACGGGCCAGATCGTTATGGCCAGGGTTAGAGCATCTCGGAAACAGCAAGGCTTGTGGGGTCTCCCAGTCTTCTGACCACAGTAAAGTTGCAGAAATTTAATGATGGTTACAAGAGGAATGTGTCATAACGCACAGCGTAACGAAAGTGCTTACAATGGGCACGCAAGCATCAGAACTGGATGTCTGGACTTTGGAGCAGTGGAAGAAGGTCACCTGGATGTGACAAGTCCAAGACTATGACTAGTCAAGATCTAGTCCCAATCAAGTCTAAAGGAGGCACAGTCAGGGCAGAGTCCAAATGAGCATGAGACCAAGCCTTACCTGGTTTTTAACTGCTTTCAGGCTAAATGTCTCGCTCTTGTCAAAGTGTTTGGTGGAGTCATTTAGAAGTGAGCCATTTCCCTGCAGATTCACTCTGGACAAGACAGTTAATACTTACAATACTAGAGTTATTACTTTTATTTTGCTTTGTGTTTACATGATTTTACATAATTACATGATTAATTACATAGTTATATAATTAAATACATTAGCATTCAATTTACATTCTCTTTGCCACTTGTATGGTTGTAAGGAATTGAAAAAAACTTAAAAATGCAAAAGTTATTTTTATTTAGGCAAAACAAAACTGCACATACAACAATAACCTTTTATCAAATTCAAATCATAATAAAATATCTTCTCTTCTACTTACAGACACAAATGTGTCAGATTATCCACTTGGTTATATCAAACACAAAAGTAGTAGATACAGTAGTACAGTTCAGAATGAGGCTGTGTGTGTTGCCGATAGCAAAAAATAGGCTACACTCTTTTAATTGAGCAGTTGATCTCAGTTGCAACCAGAGGCTAAATATGGGGAGATCGATGGCCACATCTACAAATACGGTCAAGTCCAAGACTTTCAGGGCCCTTACTTTGATACATTGTTATTTTAATTAATAAAATATGTCATTGTACAAATGCTGACACAAGTACTTACAAATGGACTGCCTTCAAATATAGTGTTACATACATAGTTTACATTTTGAATCCACACTTTTGACAGAACTCAGAACAATTAAAACAATGTACGGTGAGGCTTTTGA
The DNA here is from genome assembly GCF_904425465.1 of Colossoma macropomum. Taxonomy (NCBI): domain Eukaryota; kingdom Metazoa; phylum Chordata; class Actinopteri; order Characiformes; family Serrasalmidae; genus Colossoma; species Colossoma macropomum. The sequence continues at coordinate 35,686,897 of NW_023494803.1, forward strand.
GTTGTTGAGGAGCTGTAGTCGAGACTACCTTTGTCAAAAACAAGTGCACAACTATGTATAGTCAGGATTGAGTCAACACTGAGTCTAAAGCTGGCTGAGATCAAGTCAAGTCCAAATGAGACCAAGACTAAGCCTTACCTAGTTTTTAACTGCTTCCAGTCCAAACATCTAGCTCTTGTTGAATGATTTGGTACAGTAGTGCCAAACAATTTGATCCAAGACAATCCAAAACAATGCGAGACAACAGACAAAACATGGAGTCTGGGCTTGAGTCTATCGGAGTTGAGGCTGTAGCATACACTATGGAAACCTACAAGTGCTAAATCTGTCCAAATTTTAATGTGTAATGTATTTATGTTGGTCTATGTGTGTGCATGTTTGTGTTGCAGGGTCCATCACACGAGCCAGGACACCTCTAAGCTTTCAGGAACCTTAATTCTTCTGGCCAAAATCCCCTCACTCTGACCTTTCCCGAGGCTGCGGGCCGTTAATGGGAATCCGCAGGGTGAGACTGAAGCCACGTCTCAGAGCTCTAAACTCCTTAAACACTCCGTCTGCTCCTCCTGACCAACCAGCGCTCACGCTGCAGAAATGTCACCGGCCTGTCTGATCTGCTCAGGAAATCGAATGTGCTGTGGTCAGTGGAATGGTAAAAAGGTGCTACGGTCATGCACAGCTCTCCTGAGCTTACGGTTTAGTTGTCAGTGACTCACCATCATTACGATAATAAGAGCGCTTTGTGCACGGCAGAGAGCACAGAAAGTGAGAAAGGCCTCAGAGCTGTAGTGAAAATAATTTTATTTCACGTGTGACCGCTGCAGTGGTGGCGGTCAGACGGCTGCCCACGCTGTCTACACACTGCTGGGTGGATTTCAGGGGAAAGCTTGACTTGGCTCACTGTCACAAGCTGAAGGTATGGTCAACCATGACGAAATAGAAATATACAGTCAAAAGTTTGGACCAAACTTATTTGTGCTATTTTCCATATTGTAGAATAACAGTGGAGGCATAAAAACTGCAGAATAACAGACATGGAATTAAGTAGTGACTAAAGTGTTAAATCCAAACCATCTTCTATTTTAGATTCTTCAAGGTGCCCCGCCCTCTTTGCCTTTTTGCAGCTTTACACAGTCTTGGTGTTCTCTCAAGCAGCTTCAAATTTGTTTGCACTCTTATTGGCACGTTTACTTTGAGGAGACACCTTGGATTCTTTTCCCATTGGTGTGATTACTGAACTTTTAAAGGTTCTGTATCATGGAAAAACACATTTTCCCCACTTTTGTGGAATAAAAGACTTTGATTAGTATTTGAACACTGCTAAAGTATCAAAACCAGTCACTTCTCAGTTCATACAGACCAGCTGCAAAAACAGGCTGTTTGAATTATGAAAAAATGAAAAAAAAACAACATTTACATCTATCCACCCATTCAGACTACATGAGCTTAGCCCCACTCATCCACACTAAAGTTCTAAGGAATGTTTTAGCCTGGTTTCTGAATGATGCTCAACTCAGGGCAGGATTTTAAGGGGTTGGAATGGGTTACTTTACCTTATATTTGCTCTGAAAACAAGAGTTTAAATCAAAATGTCTTTATCAATTGACCACTGAAGTTGTATGCCATTCTGTAGTCCCATATAAGGAAATCCAGGTCTAGGCAGTTTTTCTCTGTTGGAAAATAAATGGCAAAAACTGTTGTAATCACACCCTCTGGTAAACAAAAACGTTCCAAACTCAGTACGTTTTGTCCTGTGTTGATTTTTCCCAGGAATGTTGATGTATCCTCTAAACTATGAGGTCATTTAATAGACAAAATACAAAAAAATGACAAATACCTGCTACAAACAGTCACTCTTGCCATTCAATTAATGTAGCATGAAAGTACATCTACTGTTAAACTTCAACACCATTATATAACAACACCAGCCACTCACACTGTAGCCTACTACTGCCAAATCAACTTACCACCAAGCTGTTTGAAGTATTTTGGAGAGGCTGAGAATCTTGTGATGTCAGTTCAACGAGTAGCAGTGTAACTTGTATGTAGCAACATTTGCAGTTTGACTCGTAGTTTGACCCCTAGTTTGGAGAGTCAGACAGCAGGAATTTCTGCAAACTCCCTTCATTTTTCCCATAGAGAAAAACAGCTTAGATGCAGAGTTCCTTATTTGGGCATGAAATCGACTACTAAAATGACACATTCTCAGTGGTCTATGTGAAAAACATATATTCAGTCAGGTATATCCAAACTTTGGACTGATACTGAAATACACTCAGGCCCAGATCATCAAATTACAAGCCCCTGGCCACAGATATTTGGTGGGCCCCTACATGGTTACCTTTTTTTTAGATGGTCAGGGAATTTACTAAGGCATCACAGCAGAGCTTGGCTATTACACACCGTCTATGCAGCACCACAATGGCAGCACACTAATTGCAGTGTGACACGTGCCACTATAACTTGTTGTTTTTTCCAAATATGACAAAACAATAGCAAGATTACTCTCACATTAACAAGAGCGAAGGCTAATATAAACCCTACAGCCAGTGCAACATTTCCTTATAAAGCATGCATCTGCTCTTTATAAGCAAAAGATTCAAATAAATGTAAATCAGACAGCTAAAATGTACATAAAGATGGAAAAAAGCAGCAAACCATCAAACATTCTAGCTAAAGCATACTGCCACAGCGGGGACAGATTTTTTGCCTTGATATTTTACCTTTGATCACTGCCAACATGGATGGAGCAACTTTTTTCCTTAACTCGGGTGGCTGACATTTTATATTTGGCTTTGGAAATGGCCATCCTCCACTCCAGGGGTCTTCAACCTTATCCGCAAAGGGCCAGTGTGACTGCAAGTTTCCATGCAGTCATGATTATTGAAGACAAAGCAATTGATTAAACCAGCAGAATCAGGTGTTACTCTCTCTGCCGCTAGTAAAATTCCCACGGTGAGTCAAAAGAGTCGTTTAGATTTTCTCATAATTGCTTCTGAGGGCCCTTAGTGGCCCAGGCCCCTGGACACCTGCCCATAAAACCCAGGCCTGAATACACCACTGACACATAATAAAGCACTATGCACTATTGTTTCAGCTACACTGGTATGACAAAGGAAATTCAGAGACTCATCAACATATTGTTACGTCAAAAGCAGCAGGCTGAGCGCCTGAACTAAATATTAAGTCATAAGCAATAAGAAGAAAGTCAGACGCTCCTCAGTGCTATGGTCCCTTAACACTGCACCCTTGTGTGTTTTTAGCATCCCACAGAAGACCTCACTATCAGCAAGACACGCAAGTGGCTTTTTTTTCCTTTTAATCAGTGTTGTTTTTCCACAAAGCAGTGGCTGTGCTCTCGCGTGCCCTTATCAGCGGCTCCTCCGCACAGACTAAATCACTGCTGCCAGGAGATTTGCCCTGTGAAAAGAGGCACAGCCAGTCCAGGCAGACAGATACAAGGCCTGGTAATCTCAGTTGGGGATCAAGGAGAATGTAACCCGTTTTATTGTTTTGTTTTTGTTTCATCTTTTTTTTTTTTACAGGGGTTGGCCAAAAACGGCCCCTGGTAATAGTGCCGGAGTGATCACGGAAAGCGAAAAAAAGGGGGGAAAACAATTTCTGTAGAATCTTCTTTTTTCTGCTCCAGCCCCAGGTGGTTACTGACCTGCCAGAGATGACACCATGATGTTGTGTTGTTTATGTTTTTCTTTTTCTGTCCCTAAACTTGAGGTAGAAATCGCTCCCCCGTCCTCCGCAACTCACTCAGTTTTGCCAAAGTGTTCCGTACCCTGCGCTCGTCCACAGGGACTAAACTGCACTCTCGGTCTTAGCAAAAACACAAGCTGATCAAGGGAACAGCAATATAATGTGCGTGTGCTTATTAACGCGCAAAAACGCTCAAAAACAACCTATTCATAACCGTTTTAGCCTTCAGAGAAAAATATCATCCCGTTGGCTAAATTTACCAACCAAAACATTCGCCTGTCAATTCAAGGTTTTACTTCTAAATCGGTAAACAAGACGGTCTCCGAGGCCCCAGCGCAAACGCGAGATGAGGGAGTGAAGGGAAAACATGTCTCCATCAAATAAAAATAAAGCTGGAGCTGTGAAAGGAGGGGCGAGGGAGCCATTAAAGATAAGAAAGAAAATGAACGGGGAAAGACATTTCCCAAAACTAACAAACAGGAGGCTCTCTGGCCAAAAGCCATTTTTTCATTTTTTTAAACTATTGCTTTTTTTCATACTATTCAAGGCCTCCGTTAACAGTCAGTGACCGGACCAGCTGTGTTCAGGCAGGATCTTTAACAAGCGCTGAATCTGGCGAACTAGCACCTCTCTGTGTGCATCTCAGCATGACACAATTAACCGTAAAAGCCTGGTGGGTTCTGCTTGAGGGAGTTTGCCTTGAGTTTCCCGTTGCTCGGTGCTGGAGCCACGCCATGCTCTTCCCCTTCAAAACCGTCCAAGAAGGCTGATGAAAGCCGGCCTATAGCATTACATATTACCTTCAGCCTTCGAGCCCAGTCATCTGCTCCCTTATGTGCCAAGCTGCTCTACCATATATCAGCCTTATACCTTATATATGTCTTCTAATGACTGAATTCAGCTACTTTAAAGGGCCCATATCATTGACAAACTGGACTGTCTCAACTTTTTGCAATAAAAGAGTTTGATGTAGTATGTAAGTAAGTTTCAAAACATATCATTCACTCCCCAGCCCATACAGTCTATATATCGCTGCTGTTAGAACAAAACCTCGTATCTCAATTTTTGTCGTTTTTCAGTTTCTGATATAATTTGAAAATCCCTGTTGCCCTTTACATTGCGTGTAAATTTCATGATGAATGGACTGAAGGAAATGGTACAAAATGGCTTGGAAAAAAGTCTGGTTCCACTGACTTACATTAAAGGTTAAGCATGTTTTTCTCTCTCCTGTAAAGTTACCATTTTGGAGATACAAGGTTTTGTTCTGACAGCAGCGATACGGCAACCAAACTGTAAAAACAGCTGATTTGAAGGTTATAGTTTGTGATGTTATGAATACCAGTGCATTTGCATACATCTGTCTATTCCTTCTTAGGCAGTTCAGCCCCTCCCACTCTAGTTGAAGATGTATGCAGCCTGAAGTGTTTTCTGAATGAGGCAAAATATAGGCCAATCAGAACAGAGGCAATTTACAAATACTTTAAAGGCACAGTTACAAAAATGACCTGTGTAATTTTAGAAGATAGAAGGAGGTTGGAAAATGGTCATGTAAAAATAAATGATGACTGTTTTTGATGCATAAAACAACACAAATGTCATAAGTGGACCTCAAAAAAAAGAAATACAAGAGCAGTTTAGGATTTGAGCCATTTCTGACACAGCTTGTATAATCTTTACAGAAAAAGCAATGACCAAAAGAATGAGACACTGTACAGCACAAGAGCCTAAGGTCACCGTGCCCAAAGACCAAGCGTCCGCTAGAGGGGTATAAAGCCCCCCCAGCACTGGGCCGAGGAGCAGTGGAACTGCATTCTCTGGGGTGTTGGAGCTCCATCCAACACCTTTGGATGAGATGCAGTGATCCAGAACTGACTATCCAACATCAGTGCCTGACCTCACTAATGCTCTTGCGGCGGAATGCAATCAAACCCTCACAGCAATGTGTAAAGCCTTCCCAGAAAAGGCTGTTACTGCAGTGAAGGAGGAACAAACTATTAATAGTGAGGCCTAATAATGTCCCAAAGCAATGACATCGCATTGTCATTACCAACTAAAACAGAAACACTAATCCAAGATATTCTGTCTCAACCTGGGAAAAAAGAAAAAAAGTGCTGGTGCCTATACAGAAATGGGTTCCACTTATGTGCCAGAGAGAGACAGGGAGAGAGAGAGAGAGAGACAGAGAGAGAGAGAGAGAGAGAGAGACAGAGAGAGAGAGTGAGACAGAGAATAAAGCATGACTCCTGTGTCGTCTTCTTATGTAGCCCAGTCTTTGTTCAACCATGTGTAGCAAATAGCCGGGGTAGCCATTGCTTTGTCACTTGGCACTGAGAGTATGTAAGGATAAGCCTCTGCTCTTGTACTACATGAATGTGGGGTGAGGGAGACAGGAGAGAGGCAGAGGTGTGCTGCAGGGGGAGAGCTATGCTAAAAGGATACAACTTGTGAAAGAATGGAGACTCAAGATGTTTGCATTATGGACAAATGATCTTTTTAAAAGAACAGTTTGTCAAAAAAAATGCACAATTGTCCTCTTAGCCCAAATGTAGAGAAACATGCCAAGACATGCTTAGTTTGTTCTTTAGTTTTGTACTGGAGCTATGAGCCTAACTTTAGCTAGCAAGTAACAGAAGCTTACACCCCACACATTAGCATCATGCCAAGAGACAATATATGTGCCTCAAATTGTTTCGTGTTGTTTAGTCTTCTGAAATAGACTTGTTTATGCGGCTTGTAACACTGTATGACATAAAAATGGACAAAATTACATCACATTAGTAAAAACACTCAAAAATGATTCTATTCAATACCAAAAAAAGGTTCTATAACTTGTAACAATAGCAGAACCCTGTTTTTAAAATGGTCCTTTAAAGAAGCAAATCCATGTTTTCCATCATAAACAAGAACCCTTTCACCATGTAAAGAACCACTTGTACATTCAAATGGTTCTTTCAGTGTTAACAAATCTATATAGACCCTTAAAAAAAGATGTCACAAAGGGTTCTTTGAGTGATGTCATGAAAAAACACTTTAGGTTTGCTAATAAACACTTTTGGGTCTCAGTCACAAAAGAGTTTTGCAAGTGTGAAGAACCTTTTAAAGGTTCTACATATGACATTTTAAACATTAACAACTATTTTCTAGGTAAACATATAGTGATCCCAGCTTCTCTGTTTTTTGTTTTAATAGCCGGCCACGCATGTATGTTAGTCCCACCCTTTGAAAACACTGGCCTTCCCATGTTTTGTTCTGCCCCCCCTTAGGAGACAAAGACAGCGACTGTCCATATGGTACTGGGCATGCAAGATAGTAGTGTGCTGTAGGAAATTCAGTTCAGGTGAAAACGACAGTCCGAATATTCCTCAACTGAATATTTCTTGAAGTTGACGAGGCTGAAACTGACGAGGCTTTCCATTTTCATTTTCCCGTTCCACCTTAAATCATGCAGCTGTTCCATTCTGTCTCTGAAGCGCCTGAATGTAACTCCTGCACCATTTAAGGTGGAACGGGAAAATTCTAACAAGAAGCTGGCAAAAAAGAAGCAAGAACTTCAGCTTCATCAAGAGAGTTGAAAAGTATGAAAAGGGATGAGGAGGTCGCCCTGTTTCGGTTTGACAGGTGGGCAACATTAACCTATTTTTGCACTTTCATAGAACTAGTAGGTCAGTACTGCTTTGTCCTGTTTGCTAATGTTTGTGATAGCAACTGGTTAACTTTGCATCAGCAACTGTAGCGACAGTTAACCCACAACCTAGCTAACGTTAGTTACATTACTTACTGTGTCATTGTTCGCTCTAATGTTATATCATGGTATTTGTCCGTACAGTGCTTGCAAATGGTTTAGTTTGCTAGCCCAGTATTGTTTGCCTTGGTGATGCACGTCCATGAAGGGTGCAGCGTAAAACACAAAGTCAAATCACTGAATTGACCATCAACAGTGAGGTACAGATCACCTCTTCAGCTAAAAACATGCAATAAACAAACGTTAACATTGTAAAATGTTGAGTATTTTCATGCTTATTCATTTCAAGAAATACTTGCAGATATCATACTGGGATATCTGTGGATATGTTATATGAGTATTTTCGAATTGCAAAAATGGCTTAAATGCTCATCTGTACTTCGCAAAGCCAACCCAGTGCTGGACTGAGCTCGGCAGAGCAACCCCTGACCCCCCGCCCCCCCACCCCTAAGGCCAGGACCGTATGAGGGCGATTTGGAGCCGGTGGGACGGCACTGTTATTTCCTGAAGAGTTCGCCGCTGACAGCCTGAGTGATGCGGAGAATGCTGAGGCCGCTCTTTGTTTAGTTTGCTGTTTTCTCACTCTCTCTCTCTCTCTCTCTCTCTCTCCCTCTCTCTCTCCCATCCTCTCATCTTTTTTTTCCTTGCTGAAGGCTTGAAAGTGATTACTGATGCAGTCCACTCCATTTGCATAACAACAAAAACAGCTCGGCGCATTATCATATCAGAGAGATGCTTGCTTGTTTACAGTATTTATATTGGACATTTTATTCAGCACCGCTCTCGTGAGGATGTGTGTGCTGGTGAAAGAGAGAGAGGAACGGGAAGCCCAGGGCGAGGTACCAACTCACACACTCCCAAACGCCACACACAAAGCACACACACACACACACACAAAGCACACACACACACTCATTAAGACCCCATAAAGAGTAACTGACAGTTTTTTTTTTACACCCATGTCACATTTATGAAGGTAAAGCTCACCGTCATGGGCTAGCATACATGATCAAAAGCTTTCTCTATCTCAGGCTATTTCTCTCTCTCCCTCTCTCTCTCTCTCTCTCTCTCTAACTCACTCAGACTCCCTCACCCCTTTTATGACAGAGCACATACAAGCAGAGGTGGGCGATATGGCATAAATATCATATCACAATACTTAAAGACATTTTCACAATACATTGCACATGATACATTGTACTGTACTAAACCTAGCTAACCAGGACTAATTATGCTTGCCTTGTAATAAAACATGTAGGTGGTTCTTCAGGTACTGGATTTTCACAAAATGCCCTGAAAATTGTACTGTTGGTCACAATAAAAATAATCTACCAAGATAACAATAAAATTTCATTGTATTGCCCACCTCTACACACGAGGTACATACAGGCCATCTTTATAAATTCAGTTCAATTTAATTCAATTGAATTCAATTCAGTTGTAAAGTGCTTCTAATATAGACCCAAATCAGCAAAGCAGCCCATTAATTAGCAATGCTGAAGGCAACAGTGGCAGGAAAAACTCCCTCAGAGCCCTAAGAAACACTAAGAGCAACCAAGACTCAAAAGGGGAACCCATTCTCCTCTGGGCTCCATAGTGGAGTTATAATAGCACCAATAATATTCACTCACTGGTGATTTTATCTTTTTTTGGACATTTTATCAGGTCCACTTAGCATGTAGGTGCACCACGTTTTAAAAACACAGTGTCACTGCTGGGCTGATAATAATTCACCAAACAAAAATATCCAGTCAACAGCAGCCTGTAGGCTTACTAGCACAAACTGTGTGGCAGCAGATGAGCATTCATCTCTAACTTTACATCTACAAGACAGACCAACAAGGTAAGCACGTCTAATAGAGTGAACAGTGAGTGGACACTGTTTAAAAACTACAGCACTGCTGTGTCTGATCTATTTATGCCAGTGCAACACACACTAATAACACAATCATGTTTCTGTCTCTGCAGTGCACAGAATGATCATCAGTGGTGGTCATGTGGGGTCCTTGTTAAGGTCACAGATTTGTTGATGTGGTTTATGACACAGTAAGTACTTTCTGTGAACGGTAAAAATGAAACGAGTTTAGACGAGTGCTGTGCCGAATTCTGACATCCCTTAGAATCCGACTCCCCTTTACGTTCAATGCAATCATATGGACTTTAGATTACATTCGCAATTTCTGCTGTTTCTAATCATAAAATTCAATATTAGCATGTATTTCAGAATCCAGAATTCAGAATCAAGCTTTATTGGCCAGGTATGCTTACATACAAAAGGGATTGGGTTTTGGTTACCAGAGCTCACAGTGCACAGTGGACAGTATCTGACAAAGTTTATAAAAAAGTAACTCAAGAAATTGCGAATGTAATCTGTAGCGTCCAGCAAATCCTCACACCCTGGACACAACCTTTTTCAGCTCCTCCCCTCCAGCAGGCACTACAGAACCCTGTATAGTAAGACGGCCATCGCCCTCATAAACAGCTGACCAGTAATACCATCTGCTGGCTGACAGATACTCCTGTTTTTTGTCCAGGTAGTTATTACACCCTGCTTCACACTCCATTGTGCACCACAGTTTCATTCCCAAACATGATGCAGTTTACTATTGTTTGCGTATACTGCTTGTCCCGACATAATCTGTACGTTGCTTGTATACTGTGTATTGTCTGTAAATAATATGTACTTTGTCTGTATATTACGTGTCCATATATAGTCTGCATATCACTGTGTATATTGTCTACTGTGTATTGTCTGTAAATTATTTGTATATTGTTTGTAAATTGCATTTAATGCTAGAGAAACACCAACGGCTGAAATCGAATTCCTTGTGTGTGTCATATACTTGGCCCATAAATCTGATTCAGAGTCTGGATTCACGAAAACTTTCTTAAGAAAAAACTTGTGCTGACTCAAAAAACAAACACTAAGAAGTTCATAAGAATGTTTTTAAAGGCAATTCTCCAAAAAAGCTTAAGAAGCTTCCAAATATTCTCTTAAGATAACCTTAATTATAAAATCTTAAGATTTTAAGAAAATCTTCATTGTTTTCTTAGGTAGGCTGTGGTGCGTTTTACCCCATACCATAAATGACGAGATACATTGGAGATGCAATGAAGATACATTTTGAATCTGTATTAACTTTTATTTCCGTTATTAGTTTAAACCACTCAGAGGAGCAAAATAGAGGAAAAATATCAAATCAAGTGTTAAAAAAAAAAAAACGTAGATGTTATTTGAAGAATAAGATTTTTTCAGAACTTTTTTCTTAAAAATGAAGTTAAGAAAAAACACATATTTAAGAAGATTTTCTTTCTTAAGACACTTTCATGAATCCGACCTCTGATTCTGATGTGCCTGCATTCAGCACAACACCTTTCGCCTAAACTTAAATTTTTTACCAAAAAATGTATTTTAAATAATAGATTGGTGAAAAATCAAATTTACACAATTGTCCTTTTACTTCAAATTTTACGTCTGACGTTTGTTTTTTTTTCCCTTTTTTTTATTTCACTAGAGTTTTGAGGCTAAAGTAGCTAACAAGTAACTGAAGCTTATAGCTGTAAACTGTGTGCCTAAATCATCACATCTTTTCTCCAAACTGTGCTGAGTTGTTAAGTAATCTTAAATAGACTTGCTTATGTGGTTTATGACATACTGTTATCTATGAAAACTGACAAAATTCTGAGATTTTGAGACAACTGCTACTACAGTTTTAGCTACGTGATGTACTTTCTGCGTGTCTTTTTTCCTCTGTGCGTTTCCTCTCTGCTGCTGAGCTGAGGCCTGGCCGCGGTCTCTCTGCTGTAAAGGAATGTGAGGAGAGCAGACTGTGAGCTAGAGAAAGCTATTTACAGCTTGTTGACCCGGCAAGCCGGGGAGGGACCCTCTCCTCTGGACGAAGGCTTTGGGACGAGGGGGGTGAGGGGGGTCTGTCTGAGGTGGCTGGAGAAATAAGGAATGAGGAAAATCAATGGGGCCTCGGAAAATGTCAGGAGTGACTGACCTTTCAGCCGGTCTCCTGAGCTCGCCTTGCATCGCACACACACAGGCAGACACACTCACAGGCAACCCTGAGGTGTGTCTCGTCGAGGTGGTGGTGGAGCACGAGAAAGAAAAGGAATGAAGTAAAAAAGAGAGAAACAAGAAAATCTCAAGGCGAAAGACAACATGACAAAACGCTAGACAAATTGTTCAGTCTGGTGGAGTAGCACTCCAAGCCTGAGAGAAGTGAGAAAACCAAACGACGGAAAAAGGAGAAAAAAAGCAGACCAGAAATAGGATAATAAATAAATAAATACATGTATGACACCCCCATCCCCCCTTGTTGGGCCATTTTCTTTAATTGTATTTGGGGCTGATTTGACTGGGGCTTCACGCTGCGATGAAAGAATGGCAGTGCTTCCGTAGGCGTCGGACTGAGAGGAATTATGACCACCTTTCACCAGCGAATAATCAGTCTTCCCTCTCATGGCTTCATAATCAATCTCACACTGGCCCAGTTTCATAATTACAGCGCGTAGAGGAGGTCCAGCATCACACCAGCCTGCTGCGTGAGCGCACACACACACACCACGTCTAACTATACACACTGTACACATTGTTTCCGTCATGGAGAGCCGGAGAGCCACAGAGCCACCGAGAAACTCCTCATGGTTTATTCAACGTTTAGCTTCACAGTTTGGGTTTCGGTTTTGAAGATATGGGTACTTTAAGATGGTGAGATGTTTCTGGTTAGATACAGTAATAGAATTAAATGCTTCATATATATATATATATATATATATATATATATGAAGCATTTAATTCTATTTCTATATATATATATTGTTGCTGGTGGAACAAAACCACCTTTATTTTTATTGCTTTTTGATTCTTTTTACATAAGTTGAAAATGCAGCTGCTTCATTTTACACAAAGTTTAATGACAGAAATGGGCCAAAATAACTGTCACACATCCCTTTGGCGGTGGACTCCAATTCCCAGAACCCTCTGGGAGAACACGTGACTGTGATGTCATCTCAATCCACCTATCAACGATCTGATTCTGCAGTTTACAGACTCTGTTCACCTGTTCCCTTTGTCATGTGGTTAGGTTAGTTTATAAGCCCGGGCTTTCAGTCTTAGTTATTTGCTTCTGTCTAGAGCTACTGAGCTTTATTTCCTGTGTGTTTGTATTCCGTCCCGGTTCGGACGTGAATACTCTGTTTTTTGACTTTGCCTTTTTGCCTGTTCCCTTTTGGATTTGGTTGCCTGATCCTGTTTGTTACGTTCGTCAATTTTTCTATTTTGTCTTTGTTGGATTTGACCTTTGCTTGTTCATTGACGACTTCGGATAACGAACTGACTAGTAAAGCTACTTTTGCTTTTTTTATCTGTGAGCGTCTGACTGATTCTGTACAGTTATAACTTAGAAAAAAATGTTGATAAATTAACTTTGAATTAACATTGTTAAATTACAATGTTAATACTGGAACTACCTTTCTGCTGGGAAAACTCTGGACCTTAAGAGCACTACTGTACCTTTGAGGATACTGTTTCATAGTTTATACCTTAATGAACAAAAATGTGCCTATATCAGGGGTCACAACCCAAATGTTAAGAAGAGCCATTTTGTCCTTTCAAGAAAAAATCAATCCACATTGGGACCCTCAACATTTTATGTCCACTTCACCATCTTGGCTGTAAATACGTCTCAGTATGTGCTAAAGTTCAGCACAGGCTAAAAAATATAAACGAAAATACAGACTTACTTTGCTCTGCTTTAAGCTTTAGCTCAGCTATAGCTGCTTTTCTCACATCTCCAGCAGGAAACTTTTACGTAAATGTAGAATAGCTTCTTGTAAAATGTCTCTCAACGTTCAGCTTTTTAGTTCTTTTTAGAAGTCAGCTTCTCATTCGCCAGCTTCTTGTTTGAATTTTCCCGTTCCACCTTAAATGGTGCAGTAGTTATATTCTGGCACCTCAGGCACCATTTAAGGTGGAACGGGAAAATTCAAACAAGAAGCTGGCGAATGAGAAGCGACTTCAGCCTCGCGACTTTTTAGTGTTTGACAGTTTCTAGTTGCAGATTAAACGTATCAGGAAACCAGCTGGAGTGATTATGAATGCAAAAAGTCTACTTGTCTCTAAATTACCGACGTTCATCTTAAATCTCCCTCCTTGCCTTTTTGTTAGCTACTAGCTAAGCGTTGTCTATGTTGCTATGGTGACCAGCAGTCTGTGCGCCAATCTTCAGGGTGAATAAAGGGTGAATTAGCAGTTCTACATTAACTCCAAAATTTAAGAAAATTTATTGTTAAACTGTGTTGAACGATCAGCAGAGCTTTATTTTACGATAAGGACGATTATTTTATTTTTACCTTAAAATCCAATTCTCCTGTGGAGCCGCAACAGGGCAGTAAAAGAGCCGCATGCAGCTCCGACCGCTGACCTATACAGTGTCTTTTTTCTAACAGTGGACCTGATAAATGGACAATGAGTGCAGACAAGTTAGTTTTAGTTCTGATGTCTTCTCATTTATTCCAAACCGTGGAAAACAGTACAAATGAAAAGAAACCCTTCTATGAGTAGGTGTCACCAAAATTTTGACTGGTAGTGTGGGTGAAGAAGTTCAAACCTTCTGTTTTCCAGTGTTTCCCTCTTTCTTTTCTCTCTCCACCTTCTCCTTTACTCTCTCTCTTACAGTATGCATCAAGGCCTCAGGCTGCATCCTATGAACTTCCTGAGGTTTCAGCTGATGTGCACTCCTTGTTTTTGTGAATTTATTTATCCATTTATTTATTTTGAAATAAAGCAAAACAATAAACCAAACCTGTCTGATAGTAATAATCGAGCTCAGTTCTCTATAGCTTTCACTGTTTCCCAGGTCAACTAATGAATGGAGTGCGTGAGTGTGGATGTCTCTGTGACCTTTGAACCTACTTGCTCAAACCCATTCGCCCACTCTGTACAAACTACAGAAAACGCTCATATCTTCACTGTCAAAAGAAATTTAGCTTTTTCAACATAATTTGGAAATTCCAGCTGGCCTTTACACTGGACAAACTTAACCTTTCAAGTTTTCACAGCCTCTTTGTGCAGAACCCCTAGCAGCCACTCGGCCAGCAGAACTGAAATAGACTCGGATAATTTTAATTAATATAATCAAATAATATTTTACTCCATGAGTCATTTATCAGATTAAGTACACACTTAAAAAAGATGGTTCTTCAGTGTTTCTTTAGTAAAGAAAATGGTTCTATATAGAACTATGAACACACAAAGAACCCTTCTTTGTATCATAAAAAGGCTTTTAAGAATGTGTGGCATATGGTTCTATATAGATACTTTTTGAAAAGCGTTCTATATAGCACCCAAAATGGGTTTTTTTACTGTTACAATGTCAAGCATCTAACAACAGAAGAACCTTTTTGGGTGCTATATAGAACCCTTTTCAAAAAGTTTCTATATAGAACCATCCATAGCACATTCTCCATCAATCTGATGAACCATTTCATGATGCAAAGAACCTTTTAATCATGCAAAGGGTTCTTTGAGTGTTAATGGTTCTATATAAAACCATTTTCTTTACTAAAGAACCCTTGAAGAACCATCTTTTTTTAAGATGTTGAAGGCCATTAATCTATGGGAATATATACAGATTCAGTAGAATCTTCAACTTCAGGAAACTTCAAGTTCAGTGGCATTTAATAAAAACTTAGTTGAAGGCTACTTAAAGAGAGACTGTGCATGTACAAAGCACCTACAGTTCAATAAAAATTCAACAGAACCTTTTTGAAAAGGGTTCTGAATGGAACCAAAAAGGGTTTGGCCTTTGTTACGACACAAGCTTGTAACAATAGCAGAACCTGTTGAGAACAAACACAGCTTAGACAGAGGCACGACAATCTTACATGTTCGGAAATAATAATAAAAATAATACAAATATTTTCACCAAAATGCATATGATTGGTTAAAACAGTGTCACTGACAACTTGATCACAAAACAGCAAATAATGGCATTATAAAAAAATGAAACTTTTTTTATGGTGTCTAGTACATTTTTGGTAAATTTAGAGATTTCAATAAAAATTCAATAGAACTTTTTTGAAAAGGGTTCTAAATAGCAACAAAAGGGTTTGGCTATTGTTAAGACAAAAGCTTGTCACAATAGAAGAACCTGTTCTGGTGCTATACAGAACCCTTTTCAAAAAGGTTCTATATAGAACCATCTACAGTATTCTGCGTTCAATCTATAGAAAGCTTTCACCATGCAAAGAACCCTTTAATCATGTTTACCATTTTCTTTACTAAAGAACCCTTGAAGAACCATCTTTTTTCAGTGTGATATGAAAGACAAAAATCCAGTTTGCTCCCAGTTTGGTAAATCATACACTTTTCCATCAAAATGTATTCAATCCATGTTATTGAAGAAAAAAGCATAGTACAGAAACAAAGAGTAAATTTATCACAAGAATGATGCAAATTTCTGCTGGGATGGACCAGCTGGGGGTCACAAACTCTTATATTTTGTTTGTTGTAACAAAAATTTGCATGTGCATTTTTTAACCAACAAGATTTTTTTCGCCGGCTTGTCAGCTGCTCAAGCACGAACTTCTTTCCGTAAACGCTGGAAATTCACAAGCTTGCCAGTTGACGAGGACTGTCCAAACCCATCATGGATCCACTGTCCTTTCCCTGTCCTGCCCTCTCTCTCTCTCTCTCCCACTCTCTGTCTACCTCTCCCACTCCACAGCCACATTGTCTTAATTGGGGCGCGTTGTACGGAAGGCAAGGACGCAGACCTCGGCTAAGCCTCCTCCGCCTTTGATGAGCAGAGTATGTATTAGAGTTCTGAGGCTGCGGCCCTCTCGTCTAAGCCCGCGCTATCGTTCCTCATTCAGCGCACACACTCGCGCCCACAGCCGCCTGCCTTTGAACTCCTCCCGCGCCGCTTTCAAAGCCAGGAGGAAGGCGAAAACGCAGAGAGAGCGAGCGAGAGAGAGAGAAAGAAAGAGAGGAGGACACTTCAAGGTGAATTAGATTTCCACATCATTTATCCCTCCCCTCTCGCAAGCAAGCACACGCTTTCAGAAGCCACACAGGCATCCCATGTGCCGCTCGTCCTTTCTCTCTTTCAACTCTTCGACTGAGACTGAGACCGAGTTTCGCCTCACCCTGCTCACGTGTGAGTGTCTACGCACGCACGGAAAACAAATCTGAACGTCCTCGCCCTGCTGGAGTGTATATTGCTTACATTTTGAGAGATGAGTGTCAAGGCTTGACGCCACCTTCTGAAAGCCCCTATATTCTGCCTGTGTATTAAATTTCTGCTACCGATATTATATTCCATTTTATTTTCAGTGAAAACATGCTATGGAACTGGCTGTCTCATGCATACTTCAGGACACACTGAGTGATAGCTCAGAGTCTATTCAAACGGTTCAAAACACACTGCTGTCTATGGTTACAGCAGGAAATCTTGGCCAGCTGCTTGCAGTATTATGGGTACGTCAAGGTAAAGTCTAGCATACGGTCGACTCAATACGACCTGGAATATTTGGATTTAACCCTTGTGTGGTGTGGGGGTCTGCGGGACCCGTTTTCAGTGTTTACCAAAAGACAAAATGATGTGATTTATTATTATTTCAACCTCAGATTTCTTGGCCTTTGCTCATTTTCTGTGAAGAACATATAAAATAACACATTTACAATGCCTTCACACTGTTCACCCCCTATACACTTATATTACACATGTGGTGTTGGGGGGAATAAAAGTGTGGAGGTGCTGTGTCCTTCACTCTGTTCTCCTCCTACATGGCCTGCTGTTAGTGTGTGTGTCTATGTGCGTATGTGTTTGTATATGTGTGTGTGTGTGTGTGTGTGAGACTGACATCAAGGACAGACTGCTGACTGGCTACAGCTGCTAAAGGAGAACCCTACGCTGGACACTTGTGATATTTTAAACATCTGGTATTTTTACATAAATTGTTATGGCTGTATTGAAACAATAATGTGGTGGGTCCACCAGACCAGTGAGTAACAAAAACATCAACACCACACAAGGGTTAAATCTACATTTGTAGTGGGTGTAACAGCGTTTGTCAGTGTTTTAACTCAATTTAAGGAGACCAAGTAAACAAACCTGTACTTTTCTTGCCAGTTCACATATACATTACTTGTTCCTACTATACATACAATTCAAGAAACTGTGAAACGTGAAGGCTCTGCTGTTATTTTCCTTCTAACAAAACACAATAATAATAATAATAATAAGAAGAAGAAGAAGAAGAAGAAGAAACATGTATATTTACTTGCATTTACTTTTCCAAACTCATATACAGCAGGATACAGACCTTCGAACACTTTCACATCTGAAGAATTCCTGAAAATAGCAGTGATTAGTCAATATTAAGATCAAATAAAGAGGAACAATGGGAAAAAACAACTCTCTAGCAATGCAGAGGATCCTACTGCAGCACAGTATAGCTAAGAATGAACAAGCGAAAGTGCAGCATTTATGGATACTCATAGTTCAGAATGTGTCACTGTGTGTCTATGAGTAGTCCAGCAGGCTGAACTCCTCACACAGTGCTGTGTTTTGTTGGTGTGTGGGATGAGGCCTGGTTTATGGGACCGGTTCACACTCCACCATTTCTGCAGGCCTGACTGGAGTCTCCTGGCAAAGGCACTTGGCTGCACTGCCCAGCTCAGCGTATGGTGACATCAACACTGATCCCCACTCTTACACACAGGCCTAAATGAACACTTTCGGGGAGGGGAGGGAGGGGGGTCTGAGAGGCCGGGAGGGCAGCAAAGCTCCGTTTGGCTCCGGCGCCACTCTCTCTTTCATCCTCTCTTTCTGTTCACGCTTTCTTCCCCATGTCATTAGTGAGGACACAGTGGCAGAGCAGGCCACCCACAATGCCGAGCGTGTGGAGGGCTGAGACTGAGCCAGGGCTGGACAGACCAGGCCCTGAACAGGCCTGTCCAGAAAACGGTCTTAAATACAGAACTATGTAAACTAATAATGGTTTCTATTTCAGTGTAGAACATCTTGTACTGTAAGGACTAACATTATAACTAGATACCAAACTTTTCGACAAGGTTTAACTGTTTAAGGTCGACTGTAAAAGTGGATGTTTCTGTTTTGCACCAACTCTTTTCTGTTAATAACTTCTCAATCCCTGATAGCAAGAGGATAGTGGACCACTGTTGGTCCGCTGAAGGCAAAGCTGACGGTCCACTGGCGTTTTGCTCAGTGTTTTCTGGGCGGCCCAGCAGGGGTTAAGCAGAGTATTACACAAAATTCCACTTATCATCACTCATTTTCCACTCACAGTCCAATTTACTTTTTTACTTTTTTCTTCCTTCCTTTCTTTAGTTATACCTTGTAAATTAGTTTGGTAAATAATCTTAATCTATCACAGTGTCAGACACATTTTCCATTTTTTTCCTCTCTCAGTTGTTTGTACTATTTGTCTGTTGTATTTTCTAAAATAAAAGTCTCTGTGCATTTAAAATCTGTTTGCGGAGATTAAAAAGTAGTTAGAGCTCGCATGTAGGACAGTTATCTGGGTGGTCCGAGAGTGGACCAGTAGTGGCAAACAATCAGCAGGGTGCCAACCTTATCAAGCCAGTGGACCGATATATGCTTGCTATCTGGGTTGTTGTTGTTGTATGTGATGAATATGACTTAAGCTAAAAATTACGTGATTTTTATTCAGTTTGTGACACAAACTACTTTTTTCAACAAGAAAAAACATGAATTGGACTTTGAGTCACAGCAGTCGCATTTTATCATTACTCTGATTAAACAAATCAATAATAAGCACTTGCAATTTAAAATATTCTGAATGCAGAATCATGAATCACAGTGCATCCAACAGTACAGGCAGAATAATATACTGTAATTCCCTAACTGTAGCCGTTTCTTGATATCTGTTTCGATATTTCTGACTTTTCAGATACTTCTGGATGCTATTCAGCTTTCTCAGGCACTACGGAATCATCTACAGCCCTGTTCATCATTCCGTACTAAATTCCTTACAAGCTTCCTACAAATTATTTAACACCGAGGGAGTTGCAGAGCCCTAATATCATATTACAATCATTTTATACATGCACCCTCAACAAAAGTGGTTTTACATTATTGAAAACAGTGAATCCAAACTTCTGAACATCGATCCCAAACTTTTAAGCAGTAGTGATTTCACGTACACGCAGACTCGAGCAGCAGGGATTCGAGGTGCATTTCCTCCTGATAGATGACAGATCTTCTCTTTCACGCAAAACAAATGAGCTTAAGCAAAAGCAAAAGAAGCCGAGGACGACAGCGTCGTTAGAGGTGTCTGTACGAAATGAAACTTTGCCATAGCTGCAGGAAAGATGAATTGAGGAGGGAAAATAGTGAAGGACTAATCATAACCTCCGTAATTCAATTCCAAATGATCTGAGTTTATACAAGGAGTGTCTTTCTTCTTCCTCCTGCCTTTTCTTCCTGTCACTTCCTCGCTCTTTCATCCACACGCCTTGGCAATTTTTCCCAGCCAACAAATAAGCCATTATGTGGCAATAATAACGATGCGTAATGGATGCAGTGCCGGTGAAAGCAGCAGCATGCCATTAAGTATGCGCGCTGTCCCTATCAGCACCTCCTTAAGAATTATTCTGAGCCTTGCTCCCCAAATGGCAGGAATTTACATATCCTAATAACGCCTGTGCTTAAAGGCGATTTGTTTGTTCTCCTGCTTTCATAAATGGGTACACTGTGTGTGTATGCATGAGAGAGAAAGAGTGCATGTGAGAGACCAAGTCGAAGTCGAAGCTTACAAAATGAAACACGCTATCGACAAACGTTCAGACAGGTACGCGTCATAATATCTTACCATAGGTGAGTGTGGATATGAATAGACAATTTTACCAATGTAAGATGACCGGTAACTTTTTTTTAGGACTTTGTATGCAGATTCTGATGTTCAAAACATTCAGCAAACCAGTCAGGACAAAACAGAAATCACCAGTCTACACCCAACCCCCACCGAAAAGCTTTTACCTTCAGCAAAATAGGTAATATTTTAACTCCATTTACAAAATACACTCAGCAAAAACTCTTTTTCTACAGAATATATCAGGATGAAGCTCAGAAACCTCTGTTTGTTCTACATATATTTTTATATCACTGCTGTCGGAACAAAACCTTGTATCACCATTTTTGTCATTTTTCAGTTTTTGACATAATTTGAAAATGCCTGTTGGCCTTTACATTTCGTGTTAATATCATGATGAATGGACCAAAACAAATGGCCCACAATTAATTGGAAAAAGCCTGGTTCCACTGACTTACATTAAAGTAAGTTGTGGATTTACCATCTTAGAGATATGAGGTTTTGTTCTGACAGCAATATATTTATGTATATATATACATATGCATACACCAATCAGGCATAACATTATGACCACCTCCTTGTTTCTACGCTCATTGTCCATTTTATCAGCTCCACTTACTATATAGGTGCACTTTGTAGTTCTACAATTAGTTCATCTGTTTCTCTGCATACTTTGTTAGCCCCCTTTTACCCTGTTCTTCAGTGGTCAGGACCCCCATGGACCCTCAGAGAGCAGGTACTATTTGGGTGGTGGATCATTCTCAGCACTGCAGTAACACTGACGTGGTGGTGGTGTGTTAGTGTGTGTTATGCTGGTATGAGTGGATCAGACACAGCAGTGCTGCTGGAGTTTTTAAACACTGTGTCCACTCACTGTTCACTCTATTAGACACTCCTACCTTGTCAGTCCACCCTGTAGATGAAAAGCCAGAGCGACAGCTCATTTCTTGCTGTACAGTATGATCATCCTCTAGTTCTTCATCAGTGGTCACAGGATGCTGCCCACAGGACGCTGTTGACTGGATATTTTTGGTTGGTGGACTATTCTCAGTCCAGCAGTGACACTGAGGTGTTTAAAAACTCCAGCAGCACTGCTGTGTCTGATCCACTCAGACCAGCGCAACACACACTAACAGACCACCACCACATCAGTGTTACTGCAGTGCTGAGAATGATCCACCACACAAATAGTACCTGCTCTGTGAGGATCCATAGGGGACCTGACCACTGAAGAACAGGGTAAAAGGGGGCTAACAAAGTATGCAGAGAAACAGATGGACTACAGTCTGTAATTGTAGAACTACAAAGTGCACCTATATAGTAAGTGGAGCTGATAAAATGGACAATGAGCACAGAAACAAGGAGGTGGTCATAATGTTATGCCTGATAGGTGTATATGTAAGTATCTATATGTAATATGTAATGTTATAAAATTCTATTCCATTATGAAGTTATAAATGGCAGCTGGAAGCTATAAATGGCATTTTTTGTCCTAATAAATTGCTAGGTTTATATATATATATATATATATATATATATATATATATATATATATATATTTATATATATATACATAAATAACACCATAAGAAAAGGTTTTACTCTTTCAGATTAAATAAATGAAGACTGGAAATTTTGTAAAAGCACTTCATAAAGAGCACACATACACACAGATCTGTGTCTCTTTGCCCATCCATCCTTTCTTGTGATGTGACTGGAGGTAGAAACTCAAGTCCTTCATACGTAACTGAAAATGACATGATTTAATTTGTTCGACGTCTGGAAGTCCCCTGTAGTTTCCACTCAGTCACTGCCTTTATGTCTGTCCATCCATGACAACTTCATTAAAAACGGCAGTGCATTTTCAGTCCCTGGCCCATTCTGGATCACCGCAGAACAACTCCAACACATTACACTCAAACATGGGCCGAGAATTAGACCCACACACTGATGGGAAGTCTCTGACCATTCCACACACACACACACACACACACAGGCCCTCCATGCTGAGCCTAATCACGTTAAACAACACCACAGTCACAGTGGGATGGGAAAGTTGAACACATCCCAAAACCTGACACTCTAAGAAGGCCATCCAAGGGAGTTCACTAAGTCCAGTCCATCTGTGGAGCTGACATGTATCGGTAGTGCAGGGTGATTTATTGTCAATAACAGTTTACAGGTATTTGTGTCACAAAGCGATTCTCATCTTCAATTTAGTGCTAAATAACAAAACCTTCTGTATCGGCCAACATCACAAGACAATGCTGGATTACATACTGAAAGGAAAAGAGAATGAATGTGATCCAATTCCGTAACAAATTTAGCTGTGCATTTCTTCATGCGGGCTAGTAGAGTGTTCGAGTAGTTTCAGGATGATGTCCTACTTTTATTGAAGTGCTTCAATTAAAAATTGTTCTTTTGAAAGCTTACTAGCTTTAATAATATAAAATATCAGATTAATATTGGCCAGTACTTAAGGGTCTTGTTCAGACTGCCAGCCCAAATCAGATTTTTGGCATATCCAGATTGTATCCAGATTGATTTTTGATAGTCTGAACAGCAAAAAAACATGAAATCTGACCTTTGCAAATCAGATCCAAACCACATTTGGAGGTGTTTTGAAACGTGATCCCAATCATATTTTTACAGACACACCTCGGTCTGGATGCGCTTGATGCTCAAACCTTATTTCAAAGTGTCTTTTGCATCACTCAAAATATGACGATGTCAAATCCAGAGTGACGTAAGTGCTGGGAATCAAGAAGAGCGCCAAAGATTAATGCTTATGCCAAAGAACTTTGAAGAGTTTAGATTGTGAAATGATGCACCTCCATCTCTCCTGCATCTGCGTTTGAAATCTGTGTCACCAGCACTGAAAAATCTGAGTTGAGAAACAAATATGATCTGCCTGCAGTCTGAACATTTTAAAAAAGCGAACCTATTTCTATTTGAATAGGAATATATTTCAGCTGAGTTTTTCGTTACTTTGATGAAAGAGATCAATAATAAGTGTTTCCATAGTGATGTGAATTGCATTCTGAATGTGTTCACATGAAGAAACTATGCAGAAACTATCAGAGTGCATCCAACAATAAGGGCAGCATGATGATTCTTTTACACAGTGAGTGTGTTTACATGTATTTAATAATCCAATAACTGCAGAAAATCAGATTTTGTAAGTAATCCGATCAACGCGTTTATATATGCATTTGAGTAATCAGATAATGGGGAAACTCCAGGTCTACATGAGTCAGACAGTAATCAGATTTCTGCTTTTCAACCAGCCAAGAAGGCGTGACGTAAACGTAATGTAAAACTCAAACGTCATGATGTGACTTTTTTAAAAAAACATTGCGACACTTTACCTGAATATATGAACATACATCATCTAGAAGATGAAGAAAATTTAAATACTTCATTTCATCAAGGATGTAGTTGGTTTCAGTATCGCCCCAAAAGTGTTTTGCTGCGTCTCGTGGCGATGCTGGTTGCTTAGTTCCGGTACCACATTCTGTTTTGCACATGCGCAGACTGAGGAATCCGAAAGAAATCAGAGTAAGAGTTTACATGCACTGAGAAATCTGATTACTGAGCTCAAATCCAGCTCTCTTTATCAGATTTCTTAGATTTCTGGACCTCACTCCAATCTAAGAAACCAAAGTGTGCTGTTTACACGACCATTTGAATAATCAGATAACTGCAGAAATCCGATTATGATAGGATTATTAAGTGCATCTAAACACTCTCATTGATAGAAAACACGATAGCTCACAGAAAGCTCTTCCACAAGCTGATGCATTTTACTATGACCCATGTGGACACGCACACATACATACCAACTACCCTGGAGGCAGATTTTTTAATCAGTTAATCAGTTTAATCAGGAATTCCACCTATTTATTTTACAATGTTTATATAATTTAACACAATCATTTTTACATAACACGATTCAATAATCTCAACAAAGTCATTCAGAGTGGTTTACATTGTAGAGATTTCAGATTTCTTTACAGTGAGGTGGTGAAAGCAACCAGAAATCACAATGTTTCTAACGCAAAGGTCAAGTTCCACATGATGATTCATTTTCCTATGACCAATATGGACATCTCCTACTACCCTGGAGGCAGATTTAAATGAGTTATAGAGGACAAACATAAACCCTCTGAATGGATAATCATTGTGATGACAGGTTTGACAAAGTTAAACTTTATTAAGCACAATAAATTTGGAAAACATTGTGGCATTGAACGTTATCAATACCGTGCATCACTATGTGTCAGTGTATGACGACTCTGAGCTGAAATAAACATGTATGAGATGCGAATGGCGCAAGGTGTGCTAGCGCAGCATGCTAGCAGACTGTGGTTAAATGTAATCACGGGGACGGGCTAGGCCACATATTTGATGATGCAGGCTGAAGGAGTAATACAATGCAAATTTGCCTCCTGCTGAAAGGATAATTTAGGAAGAGTGAGAGGCGATGTCAGTGGAAGAGACAAGCTCACCTTTCTCTATTGGATTAGCAGCTAGAGCCTCTGGCTGCACAGCACAATGAGAGACGCCACTCACCAGGAGCAGGGCTAATTCACATCTACACACACACACAAGCCTACAGGCTCAGACACAGAGGTGCATAACAACACACCTTTTCAAACTCATACCAACCAAAGCACCTACATTACTGCCATATTGCACCCCTCCGGAGGTTGAGCGCAAAAACAGCTCGCAACACATTTACATGACTCAATTCCACAAAGCTGAAAGGAACCATTTGCTCCATTTCACTTACCAACAACTTCAGGATGAGCCTCGCTCTAAGGACCAAAACAAGCCCAGAACATTTTCAGTTCCCTTTCCAACACCAGGATTTGAATCTTGGCATCGGTAGCTGGATCATCTGTCTGGTATAGGCATGCTATGATACGCACATTCATTTTCATATTTCTGGATACAGAGCTTGCAAGATAATATGCTGTAGGGCTAGGAAGATAAGCAGTTTTTAAAATTTTGACTTGTTAATA
This sequence comes from Colossoma macropomum, assembly GCF_904425465.1. Lineage (NCBI taxonomy): Eukaryota > Metazoa > Chordata > Actinopteri > Characiformes > Serrasalmidae > Colossoma > Colossoma macropomum. Next base: position 35,712,235 of record NW_023494803.1, read on the forward strand.
TTGATATTTTCCTTACTTAAAAGTATGGGTATAATAAAGCTACATGCTACATATTCAGTATATCTAGGACATAATCCTTTTGCACCAGAGGGGGCGACAAAGCCTTAAACTGAATTCTCCTCACTTTCTGAAATAAAGAAGTTTCAATTAGTATATATTATTACATATATATATATATACAAAACAGTGGCTGGCCAATGTAAACATATATATACAAATAGTCCCAACACCGGAGGCTCTCGAGGGAACCCATAGGTCTCCCGTGAACACTCTTCCGGCATGGTCTGCCGAAGATGCTGAAGGTATGGCTTTTAAAGCTGTATTTAAACGAGACGGCTACAATCGCGGCTTCTATCACAGGAACATACAACTCAGAGCAGCTGGACCGTGCACAGCTGCAGATGGTTCAAATACTGACTAGGAAAAGTGCTGACAACTTAAAACCTGAGAGGTGTTGATCATTTTACGTGTTGATGTGTTATTAACTTGATGACGGCACCAGTAATAAGATAAACTACAGTGTTAGTGCAATTTCCCCACATACAGGATCTGGACTAATACAGCTGCTGTAGTTATTCTGTTTCAGTGCAGAACTAACGCACCACTGCAAACACGCTTTGGCTTAATTATCACTTTATTTTGGGCAGAGTTTATAAAACAGAAGTTCTGCTACTAACTTTCAAAGCCACTTGCCTTCAGGGCCGAACGAGAGAAAAAGAAAGACAGAGAAGAGAAGCAGTGTTGCGATCACATCGTTATTTGTTATTAATAAATCAGCATTAGCAAACATGACTGTATGTCTGTTAGTTAGAAAATGTAACATAATTTTCAAAGATTTTACAAGTTTCCACAGGCGCTGCAATAAATAACCCATTAGAGCCATCAGACGTATTGAACACACTGAACTGGAGAGAAACAACTATGACTGTGTTATTCTGAAGAAATAAACAGATTAGAGAGAGAGAGAGAGAGAGAGAGAGAGAGAGAGGGAGAAGGATAGAGAGAGAGGGGAAGACAGATAGACAGATAGATAGATAGATAGATAGATAGATAGATAGATAGAGAGGAAGAGAGGAAGAGAGAGAGAAAGACAGATAGAGAGGGAGAGAGGGAAGAGAGAGAGAAGGATAGATAGATAGATAGATAGATAGATAGATAGATAGATAGATAGATAGATAGGGAGAGAGAGGCAGAGATGGGGAGAGAAAGGGAAAGAGAGAGAGACAAAAAGAGGGAGAAAAAGAGAGAAAGGGGAGAGAGGGAGAAATGGGGAAGAGAAAGAGCAAAAAAGATAGAAAAAGAGTGAGAGTGAGTGAGTGAGTGAGTGAGTGACAGAGTGACAGACAAGAGAGAGAAAGAGAAAGAGATAAAGAGAGACTGAGAGGAAAAGAGAAAGAAAAGAAAGAAAGTGAGTGACAGAAGAGAGAGAGAGAAAGGGAGCGAGTGAGCGAGAGAGATAGAGACAGAGAGATTGAAGGCCAGCTGTTAGAGGGCTTTATCTGTGGTCCAGGCCCGACAGATGGACACAGGCTTCTAGCGGCCTGTTGCCACGGCAATAGGGGCCGCAATTGGCAGAGAGCGGCTAAAACGGGCGCCCAGGGACACGCGCACGCGCCACACATCTGAGCAGGGGACACGGCGACGGGCAGAGGAAGACACAACTACTATGATCAAAGAGGAGAGAGTGTGAGAGACGCTCAGGGGAGCTGTGTGTGTATCAGAGCGAGCGTGTACCTGTTGGAGCGATCGCCAATAACCTGCTTCACTGTGTTACTGGAGAAGTGCAGAACACAAGAGTGTGGAACAATGTGAAGGTTTCCCTCTGCATCTAAAACAATCACTCAAAACGAGCGATACTTTCTCAGGGGTGTCAAACTCAATCACTATAAGGGCCATTATAAAAAATCTCAACAAATCCGTGGGCCACTAGACACCTGGCAGCCTTCCTTTGCTGCAAATTCATTAATGCTTGGGCTAAATTTCTGAGCTGCTGAGCTGACGATGCTATTTGGGTGCTGGATCATTCTCAGCACTGCAGTGACGCTGACGTGGTGGTGGTGTGTTAGTGTGTGTTGTGCTGGTACGAGTGGATTTTTTAAACAGTGTCGACTCGCTGTCCACTCTATTAGACGCACCTGCGTTGTTGGTCCACCCTGTAGATTTAAAGCCAGAGACGATAGTACATCTCTTGTCATCCTCTAGCCCTTCACTGGTGGTCACAGGACGCTGCCCACAGGACGCTGTGGATATTTTTGGTTGGTGGACTATTCTCAGTCCAGCAGTGACACTGAGGTGTTTAAAAACTCCAGCAGCACTGCTGTGTCTGATCCACTCAGACCAGCGCAACACACAACACACCACCACCACATCAGTGTTACTGCAGTGCTGAGAATGATCCACCACCCAAATAGTAACTACTCTGTGAGGGTCCATGGGGGTCCTGACCACTGAAGAACAGGGTAAAAGGGGGCTAACAAAGTATGCAGAGAAACAGATGGACTACAGTCTGTAATTGTAGAACTACAAAGTGCACCTATATAGTAAATGGAGCTGATAAAATGGACAATGAGCATAGAAACAAGGATCATAATGGTCATAATGTTATGCCTGATCAGTGTATATCATCTGTACAGCACACGAGTATTGCTGCCACAAAAACAATGTAAATTTGTAGTTTTAGCAGTTTTAAACAAAAGCAGTAACAAAAAAATTAAGGGCCCACATCCTACATATTTCTTGTATTTTAGCTTTTTGACAGCTACACATCCTTTCAGACCCGGAGCGCTGAGTCGTCTTCTCACAGTGGAAGGATGGACAGAAACACCTGTGGATGTTTTCAGATCTGAAGCAGCTTGATTTTCTCCTCTCTCTCAGAGATGAAAGCTTTAAGTGCTGCTTATCTGATAGGGACAGTTTTGGTGGTCTACCAGGTCTTACAGCATTGTTAGGAATTTTTTTATTTCCTCTCTGTTAGGAAACCATTTTTTTTCCACTTATTTTCCTTTGACTTTCTCTTTCCTTTTGCAAATCACATATTTGCAAAATGAATAATGTGTCCTTAACAGACATTTTGACTAGAAATTAAATAAATGAAGGATGGTCTCGGACATTTGCACAGTACTGTACCAAAATCATAAGTCACTTTCACGTAATAATCCAGCCTTTTCTTTCTCTTTTAATCAGGCTGTTTGTTACTGTGTCTTTAAGATTGATGTATGTAAATTACCTCTGTGCTGATTGGCTCCCCTGCCTTGTTTGTAAATTCAGTCCAGGCTGTAACCCTCCTTTTAATTCCAGCGTGAATGGTGAAACTGCTGTAGGTCAAGTACGAGGATTTATGTAAATGCTTTGTTTTTTTTTGTGACATCGCAGAAGCAATTAATTAAAAATAGGCTGTTTTTGGAGAGTAGTCTTCATATATGGACTATGGAGTAAATGGCATGTTTTGAAATAAACAATGTGTACTGTGTCAAACTCTTTTATTTACAAAATGTGAGGCAAATTTGTTTTTCCATTAAACGGGCTATTAAACAGCAGTGTGAGTCATTTGCTGGGTGCTTAAAATTATTTTGAAAAACAGATCAAAAAACATTAAACCTAAAACAGTAAGTTTCCTTCCTAGAAATCTGGGCTTCTGTCCAGTTAACATCTACAAGAAAGTGTAAAGCTCCCTTTGGGGTGATTTTAATAGAGGAAAATGGAAAAACAGTCCAATCAAAATAAGGTTTTGTATATATATTATATACATATTTTGTATATGTGTATTAATTACCGTAAACTTAAATATCATCTGATTAAATATCATCATTTTAAAACTGAATTTTATCAATTCCGTCTAGCACAAGCACCATGTACGATACTCCACCTCCAAAGAGGAGCGTACACACAAATGTCTTCCAGCCTTCTGCCTCCAACAGGAATTTTGGTCTGTCTGTAAAAACCTGGCCAGAAAAAAGAAGGACGGCCCTGGCCTCTTCCCTGACCGCTTCCACTAAATGTTCACTTTGATGAAGGGAACACAGTGGCCTTGTAGGAATTCTTTTGTATTCAATGAAAAGAGATGTTTAAGACGTACTATACTATGAAGTGTAGTTTGGGTTAAAAAGAAAGAAAAGAAAAAGAACTAAGAAAGTATTGACAACAGAAACCCTTTTAAATACGAAACTGTTCATCTTCACCGCCACGGAGGTCAAAAAAATAAAAAGTGTTGAGGGCTGAAGAGACAAAATCATGAATTTTGAAATTCATGAAAATTGAATTTTCCTTGCTTTTTTAAAAAAAAGAGTTTGACATGCTATGTACAAGTCAAACTCTTATTACAAGTTTCAGTCTAGTCCATATAAGAAAAGTAAACTGTTTTGAATTCATTGTGGTTGTGATGTCAGAGCAACGAACACATGTACATAAGACTACCCAGTGAGCCTACAGCAGTTTAGCCCCACCCATTCACATTGAAGTGATGTGGAGTGTTGTTACTGTGGTCTGTAGCAGAGCCACTGGAGTGGAAGACGTCAGACGAAGGATTAAATGTTGTGCTGTTCATGGCTGTGAGGAAGCAATTGGATCACTGCAGCCTTTCAAAGGATTGAGATATGAAAATGAAGTGGCTGAAGTTTGTGGTTTTCATTCTTATTGTCCCTGAAGATCTGATTTATACATTTCTGCCTGGAATGCTTTTTGAATGAGGCACTATGCAGGGTACCTAACCAGAGGTAATTTACATATCATCAGTCTTTTTTATATTTTTATTTTTCTACTTCATTTGAGCACATCAGCTGTCCTTCACATGGTGTGAAAGTTTCAGGATAAATGGACCAATAGAAATGGTCCAAAATTACTTGGAATAAAATCTCTTACAATAACTTACATTAAATGTCAAGAAAACTTTTGCATTTTGCCTTCTACTGTAAATTTGCTATTTGGAAGATTTTTCTTTGCTTTTTTTGAATAGTAACAAAATACAGAATGTAAAAGTTTAAACACTCCCAGTTCAATCATGCTTTGTTGATTTTCTAAGTAAAAATCAATTATCACATCCAAAATGGAGAACCTACTTAAAACAAGGCATTTTAGTGCACAATTTTCATTTATTGCTGAGTTTATCACACTGGAAAAAATAAAATATTAGACATAAAGTCAGCCATAACATTTTTAATGTATTTATTTATTATTTTTTTACAATATGTTAAATTCAGAAAATAAACAGTAATTGTGCAGAAGTGTGTTCTCTGTAGAGCTTGTGTTCATTTTTTTTCATTCAAAAAAATCAACAAAACTTTTACAGAATATTTTCTCAGTTTTAAAGGCCCAGAAACACAACCAGCCTGTTTAATGCTAAGGGATAAAGAGAGGTTAAAAAATAGTCATAAAAACTGTGTTTGGTGCCTAAAACTACACAAACTTTATAAGTGAACTTCAGGGGGCAAAGATAAAAACCAAGAAAAAATTTCAGGTAAGTGTCCTTTAAAAATCCTATCAGAAAGGCTCCCAACACACTCAATTTAAGCACATACACACTATTAATGTACACACACTCTAGCTCCCCCCACAGAGAAGGTGCCCCCCTACTGCCCCCTCATGAGATAGGCAGACCTGTGTGTCTTAAACACTCCTTGTGATACGGCTCTCAGCACTGGCCAAGGCAGGATTAATACCATTCATTACAGCTGCATTTCAGTATGTGTGTGTATCCAGTCAGGCCACACGCCTGGGCCCCCGAGACCACCCTCTCTACACACTACCAAAACAATTAAACGCTGTTCAATGGGCTTACACATAAGATGGGCATGCAGACTCTCCACATACAGAGAGAGAGAGACACAGAGAGAGAGAGAGAGGAGAGAGAGAGAGAGAGAGAGAGCTGGCTGCGGTCCAGCATTGCGGCTTGTTGTTAATAACACATCTCTCTATAAAAGCCCGGCGCAGCACCTGAATGGCTCTAATATCAGTGGCCAGGCAGCGAGGAGATTAGAGGGGAATCAGGGGGCTTTCTGCCGCCGCTGCCGGACCCCCCAACTTATTGCTTTATAAAGCTGCAATATACACAACCCAGCCAAACATTTGTAATCTGGCCCAAATCAAATTGTAGCCAGCGTGGGGAGTGGCGCGGCGGCCGGCCCATCAAAAGGAGATTTCCCTCTGGATGGGAGCTGAGCGGCTTGGGAAACAAAGAGAGAAAAAGCTGGATAGAGCGCTCTGTGTGTGAGAGTGTGTGTGTGTGTGTGTGTGTGTGTGTGTGTGTGTGTGTGTGTGTGTCCGTGTGCTTGTTTTTGTGCATTTTCAGAACTTTATAGGAAAACTGCCAAAAACGTCCTACAGGACCATCAAAAGCTCCACGTTTTAATGCAGCTTTCAACTGTAGGTAGGGTCAGGTTTAAAGTTAGAAAAATAAACATACATGGGAGATATTTTTTATAACTATTCATTTATTTCTCCATATAAGTACTTACTTATATATGGGACATGTTATTATTATTAGACGTTAATGGGCATTTCTTCATATGGGTCACCCATATAAGAGCAGTATGCAAAAGTTTGAACACCTGCAGTCAAATTACGTTTTATTGATTTTTACATTATTTTTAATTCATTAATTTAATTAACTATTTAAATGTGACATTTTTCTGCAAATTATAGCACATTGTTTCTTGTTTTCACTTAGAAAATCAGTAATACATCTAGTTTGGGGGTGCCCAATCTTTTGCATATGACTGTATATAATGTTATTATTGCATATTTACTTTCATAAATCATACATATTTCACATGCACTGAAATGTGTGATACTGAATCTAAAGGATGTATATGTATACATAAGTATGACCCCTCGTCCTCACATGGTACGAAAACAAGTACTTTGTTGTGTGTGGCAAAAGCTCTCCAGTAATAGGCTGTGGGTCCCCTCGCTCACACACTGCCCTGTCAGGAGGGTATTAGAGTTAACAGGGTCACTGGGAGACCAGGGTCAGTAGACAGTGATGAAAGAGGCCAAGGGCAGAATAAGTGTGTGTGGGGAAGGGGGGGGTGAGAGGGGTGGGGGTGGGTTTGCATTTTCTTCATCATGACAGTGTGTGTCTCAAGTCGTCATGCACCACTGGCTACTAAAGCGACAGTGGTGATGGTCACACTCCAAAGGTCAGGAGGAGCTGTGAAGGAAGCGCTCGAGGTCACACATGTACACACAGCCACCCACACACAGTGATGCAGCATGTCAGCCTCAGCGTGGCCCTTGGGGCGCAAGGCGAGGTAACATCTGATGAGCAGGCTGTAATTGGGCTCTTAACGAGCGTCATTTCCCATGTCAGCACATACGCACACTCACACACTGCACCGGATCACCACGCAGCACCGACACACAGCATGGAACCAGCATGCCGCTCCAGAGCCAAGGTCCACTGTACAATCAACACCTGTTTACAGCCATACATACAGCTCTCCACCTGCATGTGTATCACACAGACCTGTCAGGACATGAGGTTACAGATAACTCACAGAAAAGTCTGGAATCATCATTCAAAAGTTTGGAAACACTGTTATATATTTAGTAACACGGAACAAGACACTGCTTTCAGCTACATACATTCAATCTTGTTGCGGATACACGTATGTAATGATTCTAATATGATGCTGACACTCTGCAACTTCATCTACCTCAAATAAATAGCAAGAAGCTGCAAAAAATTCAGAAAATGTAGCTATAAAAGAGCTGACAAAGCTGGAGAACACTGAGAAGCTAGTTCTAATATAATGAATATCCAGAGTATCACATACATGAAAACATGATGATTAAATTTTAAGGAAGACAACTTATCAAGAAATTTCTATGAACAGTGGTGAAAAGTATATCAGTTATTATTTAGTGACTTGCTAGGGTACTCAAAAAAATTTAAATACTAAATAAAACATCTAAAATTACCTTCTGCTGTTTAGTTTATAATTTATAAACCACTTAAATAACTTTGAATATGTTTTTGAATGCAATAAAATAACAGCAATTATTAATTCTAATTATATATATGTATATATATATATATATATATATATATATATATAATACTGTTGTTCAAAACTCTTTAATTATGTTTATTTCTTTTTAAAACAAACGGTTGAACATTCCATTTTGTCATTACCTAAACAATAGCAAGACTGCCGACATTACCAAATGTTTCGGTGATGACGGCTTCAGTAGTGAATATTTTAGCTAATTTTGAGCAGAATTCTGGGCAGAACTCAAAAACGTTAGTAACATCACTAGTAAACACAACTTTGAACAGCTGTACACACATAAAATGATCATAATTTTCATTAAAATACAAAAAAATTACTTAATTGCAGAAAATAGCTGTTTCGGCAGTGAGAAATCCTAATGTTGCACACTGACTTTCAGACTTTGGGACACATTTACTTCAAAACGATGGGGTCTAACTGCTCACCATGTGGTCAAGAGGGACAGGGATGCCGCCTCACTTCCTGCTCTAAAATGCAGGGGTGTGGCTAAAATAAGGCAGCCCTATGAACTAAAACTCTTTGTGTTTCGGTAGTGATGTGAGAACGTGGGACAGCATTTTTTAATAAAGGCCATCTTAAATCTAAATCTTTTAACTTAGAATACTTCATACGGTACTACTTTAATAAGACTACCCTTATAAATGGTTCATGAATAGTTTAAAATGCGTTTGTTAATGATTACTCATTAGGTCTTAAAGTGATCAGTCGATTGCCTAACAGTGAACTCACATTCATTTATACTGTCAAACTTCAGATTTTGATGTTCACTGATTTTACTTTGTCTTTTTCATCAGTTAGCATTTAAACCTGTCAGCTTCATCACATATTCATATTCATCAGATGTAACAGCTCACTGTTGCCCTTTTATTAAGGTGTTATAACTGCTTATTAATGATTAAGTGTTTATGACCTAACTAATGACCATTGACAAACTATTTTTAAATAATTTATAAGCTCTTTATAAAGGGTGTCTTATTTTAAAGTGGTACTGTTCATACTATGTCCCATATGTATCATATACAGTCAAAAGTTTGGACACTTCTGGTCATATTACATATTTTGTTCATTTGAAACATATCCTCTACAGGGAATACATTTAAATCTGATATTTTTATGCCAATTTTAGTGCACAATTTATATTTATTTGATTTGACACAGAAAAAATAAAACATAAAATAGAAAAAAAATCTACAATTTGCACCACATTTTATGCTTAATATGTTAAATTCAGCAAATAAAACAATAATTGTACATTAAAATGTGCAGAAGTGTGTTCTTTGTAGAGAATGTGTTCCCTTATTTTCACTAAGAAAATAAACAAAACATGTAATTTCACCAGGGGCGCCCAAACTTTTGCATACAACTGTATATGTAAATATCTAAATGTAATATGAAAATGTTCCCTCTGGTTTTCCTACACAGAAAATGTATGAACACAAACAGACACACACGTAACATCAAAACAGCGTTGATGTAAACTCAGTGCACCCCTTGCCTCAGAGCCTGAGAGGGCTGAGCAGGTTTGACTGACAGCAGGGCTCAGCTGTGCAGCTGGTTTGGAGCAATAGGGGTAAATAGGGGGAGGAGCGCAGGGAGACCCCACCCTCCGCCCTCACCCTCAGCACACTCTTAACATTTCACTGTGCAAACCGACAGGACATGAGTTCACACACACATCCAACAAAATAACATTTCAATTGGGGGTCTGTATGCGCCAGGCAGACCCCTGCAGATATGGCTGAACATCGCTTCTTCAACTATCCCATGAGGCCTCTCTCCATCTCTCTCTCTTTCTCTCTTCCAGTCCACGCGGAGAGATTTGCTGCTGGGATTCGTGGCTAATTCCCGCTCAGCAGTCATGAAAAATGTATAATGCGGAGAGGCTGTAGGGAAATGCAGATATGAGCCTGCTTCCTCTACAGCAAGGCCCCATATTAGTGGCCCATTACTCTTCCTATTCCTTTTTCTCTCTCAAACACACTCTCACTCGCTCGCCTTCGCTTGTATCACAAGCCTTAAAAATGAAAACCTTCCATGGGCTAATTCACAGAGGCTGCTGTAGGACTTTTATGTTGTAAAATCCTTAAAAAAAGACAGAATTCAGTTTTGTATGCCGCTGTCAGTCACTGAATGAAAAAGAGCAGTTTTGTTGTGAGCGTCACGGACGTCGCTCAGTAAAGAGTGACAGACACTTCTAATCACCTGTCAAACAGCAGTAATTTTCCTGGCTTGAATGCACCCGTGCGCAATATTATAGATCATAATAGCCATTAATTAGCATTTAACCGTTTAGCTTTCTGCTACGCAGCGCAATTGAGGAAGTTAGGCTGCACACAGTTGTAAGAAAACACAGATGGTTTATTAACCCTATGCAAATCAATAAAATAGTTACATCATACTAATATGTAAATAATGAGGTGGGCTGTTAGACATAAATCAGCACAGAGAATTTATCCAGAACCGCTGCTAGTGGGAGAGAGCTCAGCGTCACTCAGCATCGCTCTGGATATCAGCAATGCAGTTGGTATAAATTCAAACTCATTTAGCAACTTTTATTGTTTAAAAGGTGTCAGATGAGCTCGAATTAATGCAGTGGTCACGTTTTCACTGTTACTGATTAACTGTTAAATGTATGGATTCACTAAATATTCAGGCCATTAGCAACAACGCACTTGTAACTGACATTTAAAGATATACAAACTGTCATTATGGCCTAAACCTGCAGTATATATATATATATATATATATATATATATATATTCATTATGAAATTTTGTCACCATCTGAAAACAAAATGGGTAAGCAAGATAAGGGGAAATGAGGTTATGGGTTGTAAGGGACCCAAAGTATGCATTTAAGGATTGAAGGGGAAATCCACCATTTTCAAAATTTCTGCATAATTAAATTAGGATGTCATTTAGAGTGGTTTGATATAAAATTCATGATTACATAGAAGCCTAAGAGTTTGCTCACAGTGGTGGTGGTGGGAACCAGACATCCAAAGCATTTAATGCCTCTAAAACCTCTCTCACAGACACATATTACATGAGTTATGAGCATGCTGATTGTTTTATGATAGTTCTGAGACAAAGTTTTGGCCTAAACACATTTTCTTGGTGGAAAAAGTACAGGCGGAGTGTTGTAAGTCAAACTAATCCCCAAATACAACTTATCTTTTCAGATTAGACACTATTTTACCATTATCACCATTACACATAAAACTTAGAAGTCACAAATCTGTTCACTGCTTGATTTAGATAGTATATAAAGTGGCTAGATTTATGCTGTAGACATGGCAACCTCTGGTTCCTATCAGCACCACTGTAAAGGAATCCAAGTCAGTAAGTTTCTCTACAATGCAGAATTTCTCATCAAACCACTCTGAATGACTTTGTTTACATTTCAGTGATTGAATGATGCGGTTTGTGACTTTCCCTTTAACAAAGAGACAACCTAGACAGCACAATATGGTAAAATACCAGCCAATAAACTTAAAAAATCTACGGGCTTAATGCAACCAGTTCCCACATTACATATCACCACTCTGACTGGACACTGTTCAGCTCATTTGCATAAGTTAGCCCAGAAGGCGAGACAGCAGAGTGAGCAGTATAGAGTGTGCATCAGTGGTTAGATGTGTGTCACATTATGACACTTTTGATGTAAACTATCCAAAAAAAATAGATGTAAATTATCTAAAAAAATAAATAAAATGAAAGAAAATAGTTTTGCACAGCACATATGCACTGCTCAGAATTTCAGCATCCCCAATTCAAAACACTGTCCCATGTTCCTGGATCTCATTATCAAATATCAGTAAACAAAATCCATAAATATTCCAACCTACCAACTACCAGTGTCTCATTACAGTCAGGTGAGATCAGCCACTCCAGACACACTAAAGGCCATTCGTGGTTTCATTCATGGTAACAGATGTACTATGCATGTGTAGAATATTTTTAGCAGAACTCACAATTCTTCTTCAGCCGTAATACGGTGACATTCACGGAGAGCCCTGGGCTAAACAGATCTAATAGAAAATGTCACATAAGTTGCGAGGGAGGCCGATCATTTTGTCGAGCGCTAATAACCAAACAAGCAATATCTGATCTGATGTGAGAGACGATAATAATGTAACTGTAATGGCATCAGGACAATTCACTGCCGCGCTCGCTGTCACACACACACACACGCACCCCTCCAAGGAGACCGTTTCCCTGGTCCTGGCCGTTGCTATGGCAACACTAACAGTGTGCCCAGCTTCAAAAGCAGATGTAATTTCAGACTTCCGACAGCCAGAGGGAGTGCTAGCGGTCTTCCGTTCCCCAAAGCCCCTCTGCCACACCGCTGACTGATTAGAAATGTGTCGAGGAAGGTTACGGGTGGACTCTACCATCCCACTGCTCTGTTTGGGGTGTGTGTGTGTGTGTGTGTGGGGGGGGGTTCAATGGAGGTGAATGACTTTATTTTTTCATTTGTTCTGTGTCCAGAACATAACAGCTACAGTGCTGTGAAAAAGTATTTGCCCCTCACCCAATTTCTTCTCTTTTTGCTTATATTTGTCACATTTAAATGTTTCAGATCAACTAATTTTACTGTAAGATAAAGACAACATGAGCAAACACAAAATACATCTTTGAAATGATCGTTCCATTTATTGAAGATAAAGATTCATTCAAAACCTTCATCACCCATGTGTGTTGCCAAACCTAATGACTGGTAGTGCCACCCTCAGCAGTAACTGCTATCAAACGTTTCAAAAGTCTATCAAAAGTCTTTTACTTCACGGTGGAGGAATTCTGATCCATTCCTTTTTGCAGAATTGTTTCAATTTGGCTAAACTGGAGGATTTTTCAGCATGACCTGCCCGTTTAAGGTCTTGCCACAGCATCTCAATGGGATTCACGTCAGGGCTCTGAATGAAATCATCAATTAAAAAAAAGCATTTTGTGTTTGCTTGGGTTACGTTTAATAATAATACTAAAAGTCGTCTGATGATCTGAAACTTTCAAGTGTGGCAAATATGCAAAAATAGAAGAAACTGGGAAGGGTGTGAATACTTTTTCACAGCACAGTATATTTTACAGGCCAGACTATAAAAGGGTTGAGGCTCATACAGGCGATGGCAGAGAAATTACTGAAAGTGTAGGAGAGAAGAGAAGAGAAGAGAAGAGAAGAGAAGAGAAGAGAAGAGAAGTGGGAGCATATAAATAAGGAAGCAGAGGTACACAGAAGTATAGAATAGAGAGGAGAGGATGTGTATAAAAAAACAATAGAGGAGATGAGAAGAACAGAGAAGCAGAGGAGAGGAGAGCAGTATAGTAAAGAAAAGAACAAAGGAGAGGTATCGAAAAGAATTGAGGAGAGGAGAGGAGAGCAGTATAGTAAAGAAAAGAACAAAGGAGAGGTATCAAAAAGAATTGAGGAGAGGAGAGGAGAGAAGAACAGTGAAGTAAAGAGGAGATAGGGGAGGAGTACAGAAAAGAAAAGAGTCAGTAAATTAATATAAAGAAGTAGAGAATAGAGGATAGAAGTACAGAAAAGAAAAGAATGGAGAAGAGGAGAGGAGAGGAGAGGAGAGGAGAGCAGAGGAAAGGAAAGGAGAGCAGTATAGAAAACAAAAGAACAAAGGAGAGGTATTGAAAAGAATAGAGGAGAGGATAGGAGAGGAGAGGAGGAGAACAGTGAAGTAAAGAGGAGACAGGAGAGGAGTACAGAAAAGAAAAGAGTCAGTAAATTAATATAGAGAAGTAGAGAATAGAGGATAGAAGTACAGAAAAGAATAGAGGAGAGGAGAGCAGAGGAGAGGAGAGGAGAGAGACACATTAAGTCCACACACACCTTCTCCTGCTTTTCCCTAATGCATTAGTTAATTAAGACTGTAGATTGATTGGAGCCTGCAGTTATGAGGCCTCTTCCCTCTTCCTTTTTCATTCTCTCTCTCTCTTTCTCTCTCTCTCTCCCTTTCCACCTTTCCCTCTTCCTCTTTAGTTGATTCTTTTTAAAGGTTTGATGTTTTTAAATGTATTTACACCATGTAAAAATGTCAGCTGTCCTGGACGATTCATGACGAACAGACCAATATTAGCTGGAGTGAAATGCTCTCGTATTAACATTCTGTCGCTGCAGGAATAAACACTCCTATCTCCAAAACACTTCACAGGAGAAGGAAAAAAACACCCTTAAATGTTTATTTTAAAATAACACTTTCTTAATAAGCAATATTTGATTACTTCTATTAGTCCATCATTTAAAAACTTCAACACAATGTAAAAGGAAGCTGGCAAATTGTAAATTATGCAAAGTAACATGTGAGATTTTATCACGACAGCAACACGGTTTACACACACAAAAAACCTGACCAGCTTCCTGACCACAAACATCATTGTGGCCAACAAGTAACCTCCAACATTCTGCTAAACCCACAACCAAACACCTAAACCCAAACCCCAGGACGTGTATGCATCCCACAGCGGTGAAGATAAAACCAACGCTCAGCCACTAAAACCACTACGACATCAACCAAACTCTCCACACATTATAATTCAACCTCGTCCAGCTGTCTGCACGTGTGAAGTCTAACAGGGGACCACACACAGGCTGTAAGGGATCTGTGAGGTAGAAGCCTGAGAGAGTTTTTCAGCTCAGCTGGACGGCAGCGTGTCCGACTTTTATTCCAGCTCTTCACGTCATCTCCAGTTTACACAGCGCTAGTTTTACACCAGCCTTGTTCTGACAGTGAAAGAGTCTGACACACACTCTCCTCCTGTTGCAGAGTGTGTGGAGAGTGGAAAAACAGTGCTTAAGGAGGGAACGTGAGGAAGAGGAGAAAAGAGGAGAGCCAGAAGAGGCGCTTCGTATGGGAAATTAGGGTGTGTCCACCTTAAAGGTGATGAATGAAAAGTGCATGTCTGTCTGCGTGTGTGTGTGTGTGTGGATCAGACACAGCAGTGCTGCTGGAGTTTTTAAACACCTCAATGTCCCTGCTGGACTGAGAATAGTCCACCAACCAAAAACATCCAGCCAACAGCGTCCTGTGGGCAGCGTCCTGTGACCACTGATGAAGGACTAGGGCATACTGCAAACTGTCCAGCAGCAGATGAGCTACCATCCCTGACTTTACATCTACAAGGTGGACTGACAAGGTAAGAGTGTCTAATAGAGTGGACAGAGAGTGGACACAGTGTTTAAAAACTCCAGCAGCACTGCTGTGTCTGATCCATTTAGACCAGCGCAACACACACTAACACACCACCACCACGTCAGTGTTACTGCAGTGATGAGAATGATCCACCACCCAGATAGTACCTGCTGTGTGAGGGTCCATGGGGGTCCTGACCACTGAAGAACAGGGTAAAAGGGGGCTAAGAAAGTATGCAGAGAAACAGATGGACTACAGTCTGTAATTGTAGAACTACAAAGTGCACCTATATAGTAAGTGGAGCTGATAAAGTGGACAATGAGCCTAGAAACAAGGAGGTGTTCATAATGTTATGCCTGATTGGTGTATATATATATATTATATATATATATATATATATATATATATACACGTGTGTGTGTGTGTGTGTGTGTGCGTGTGCGTGTGTGTGTGTAAAAAAGGACAGTTACAATGAAGAAGAGTATTCAAGATTCTGCATGTCTAGGTCACTATTTCAATTTAAGCCAATTTGGGAAATTCCATCAGAAAACTATCAGGTGCATTTGATCTACTCATCAGAGGCTTTTGCACTTGTGTAGTCTGTGCCAGCTCGAGTGCGGCTGTCATTAAAGCAAAAGAAGGACAAATCAAATACTAGGAAATGCTGAAAAATGTTAACATTTCAAAGTTTCAACATTTCATTCATATTATTATGCTGATAAAAGAGTTTACAGAAAAAATCTTTCTATTAAGTTAGAAAGAAATGCAAAATAGATGCAATGTCACTAGTGAGCTCAGACCCACTGATATATATATATATATATATATATATATATATATATATATACACACGTGTGTGAGTGCATCCTGCTGTACCTTCAGCTGGCTGCAGTACTCATATAAAGTTTCTAATTTTATTTCAGTTACATATATTGTATTTATACATATTTATAGATTATACATTATATTAAAAACTGTTATGGAAAACAAATCCTGTAGAAAACAAAATCGTTGGAAATTGAGGCGAGAGATTATAGGAGTTGTCACAGGGATGAACGATGGCATTTTCTCTATTGTGAAGGTCTGAGTCTGTGATATGGCTGCTCACACAGAAATATTTCAAAAATATTTTCTTTTTATATACTGCAATATACTAACAACAGATAACAGTGCATTTCAGTTTCAGAGGGTGTAGGACGCTCTCACTGCAGAACAGTCTGACAGTACTGAAGCACCAGGAGGAGCAGCTGGATGCCTGCCAGGAGTCAAAGGTCAGGGTCACCTGGGTCACTCCACTGTCTCTGTGAGCACACACACGTCATGCTCCAGAGAGTGTGTGTGTGTGTGTGTGTGTGTGTGTGTGTGTGAGTGTGTGTGTGAGTGTACAGGGACAGGGAGGAAAGAACTCCACTCATCTGAGTGCCGTCAATCTCAATCCACTAAATAGTGGAGATAAGAAGTGCAGCTTCCTTTTGATTTACAGAAACCGGGTTGCATAAGGATAGTGTTAAAGAATAAGGCAGAAGAGAGAATAGAGGAAGTGTGAATGGATTGGGGGCTAGAAAATGCACAATTTTTTCAGACTTAATGTACTAAGACATGTTTGGTGACTGAAGTTTTGCAGTGGAGCCGCTAATGTAGTTAACAAGCAATGGAAGCTCATATCAAGTCAAAGTTTATTTATATAGCGCTTTTTACAACAGCTTTACAGAAAAATCCAGGTCCAAACCTCCATGAACGTGGCCAATGGCGACAGTGGCAAGGAAAAACCCCCTAAGAGCAAAAGGAAGAAACCTTGAGAGGAACCAAGACTCAAAAGGGGAACCCATCCTCCTCTGGTCGACACCAGATAGCATATCCCACCAATCAGGATTGTGTATGCCTGTATCATCACATTTGCTACAACAACCACATCCGGTTGTTAAGTAATCACAAATAGACCTGCTTTAGTGGTTTATATCATACAGCATCAGAAACCACTTAAGAAAGTCTGTCTGTCTGTTGCTGTATAAGAATAACTTATCTAGATTTTGTTAGAATGTTAGTTATAATAAAAAAATATGGTTGGATTTTATTGTTTTCATGAAAATGTGTGAGTTTATATGTCTAAAACAGATCAAAACTGTGCCTTTAAAGGTTAGTTGAAGGACACAGAGGCCAGACCCCACTACCCACCACATTATGTAATTCAGCAGCCAACAGGCAAAAGGCCAGCTTGTCCTGTGGACCACCAGTGGCCCAGTGGTGAAGGAAGACCCTCAGGACAGAGAGGGCATGCCAGCTCATCTTCAGCCTGAGCACATGGCTACCAATATCAGAGAGAGTAGATGGAGGGAGGGAGGGAGAGCGAGAGAGAGAGAGAGAGGGAGAGAGAGAGAGAGAGAGGGCCTACTGATGTTCATCCTCAGCACAGCCTCAGGTCTATCAGTGCGCTTCCCAGGATACAGCTCTAGATCTGCCGTCACGGCTCTTGAGGGAAATGAGTTGTCAGATGGATTAAACCGGTGCTAATATAGATTTTGAAAAGCAGATTCCAGTTAGTAACCTACAGTGATGCAACAACTTGACCCAAACAGACGCTGTGTGCTCTAACGTGCAAATCCCAGGTCACCTCACGCCACACAAGCATTTATTATAGAGCCTGACAAATAAATTGGTTGGCTGATAATGTCAGCAGATATTGAGGTTCCACAGATTAAATGGTGTTAGGAAAAATCCCACCAATAAAGCCCTGATAATTGCCAAGAATAAGTTAAGAATTTAGTGATGCATCTCACCCTCATGTTGCAATAATTATATTATTTAAGCTCTTCTGATGTTCAGCTGTTTGAGTTCCAGACAATTGAGAACTGACAATATTGGATCGATAAAAAATGACAGAAGCATGAATCATGTGTCAGCAATTAAAAAATACTGTTAATTTTAGTTTATTTTAAAATTTGATCCTGCTGGTGTGGGTTTCCTTGTTTTCAGTAATACATACACAAGCGACTAGAGTGCTTATAGCTCCCACTTGTGGACAATCTGCTAAATACAGCTTTATAAAGACCTGCAGATACCTTGCGTATCATTCAAACTGCAAACCAATCACTAAGCTGATTTATCACTTACTTCAATTTTACTTGATACATTTTTGTTAAATCGAGTAGGTGATTTTATTGGAGTAATGATGAAAGTCTTACTAGAGCTTGCTTAATTTTTTTTACTTATATTTTCTGAATTTTAGCTCCAAATTAACCTTTAAGCCTTGTTAATTCAGGTTGCTTGTCATATTAAGCATGCCTCATCATACTGTATTATTTAGAAGACAAAATTCTTGTTTTTCAATGATCTTCCAGTTAATTCTGATTACTTTTTCCCTTTTCAAAAACATCTTCAGACCAGTGGGCGGGAAAAATTATATTAACCAATATAATCATGTTTCACCTCCCTTTCCCACCACCCCCACCTATTATCAAGAGAAAATGTTCAGCTAGACCAGAGCTCCTACGACACCGTGTCACAGTATGAAAGGCAAACGCATTATGATTTCCGATTGACCTTAAAATCAGTATCGGTATCAGTACTGCTCACAAAATCTGACATCAGCAGAGCTCTAGTTTATTACTGCCAGTGCCTAAAGACTGTCCTTGGGATGTTCCTCAGATAGCATCCCGGAACTGGCTTCAGCTGTCTCCTGAAGGCTTTAGCCACTAAAGCGAGGTGAGCAGGGGGAAAACCCAGCGAGAAATCTCTGCAGATTAGAATCTAACCCATGCGCCTGCAGAGTTGGAAATAATCCCAAAAGCAAAGGGCCCTGGGGCAGTAGCGGGATTAAAGTAGCTGAATACAAATAAATCTCCAGAGCACCCGGGGCTTTCTCACTGACACATCAATGCAACCCCTCATTTACAAAAAAAAAACCTTTCATGAGTTGGGTTCAGAGAGAGAGAGAGAGAGAGAGAGGCAGGGCGAGAGAGCATGAGTAGTAGGAACAGGCAGATTCAGTGAGAATGTTTCACAGATCCAATGAAAACCAAAGGAAAAATTAAAGGACAGAAATAACAGGAACAACAACAGAAAAGATGAGGATTTCCGATCACAAAGAGATGAAAAGAAAGCGATTCAAATGAGGAAAATAGGGCAAAAAGGAAGCTACAGGCAGATGAGCATAAGTGGCCTAGCCCCTCTCCCTTCATCTAAAGAGCCAGCCATGAAGCCTCAGTCTAATTAAACCAAATTACATTGTGAGGCTGAATCCAGCTCCACATATTCCCCATGTACACCTTTCCCTGTTCTGCCTGGCCTCGCAAAATATCCTCAATTACTCCTCCAGTCAACCTCCTTAATGATTTTTTTCTTAGCGTCTGAGAGGAGAGAGGGGGGAGTGGGTGGCTGCCCGGAGATGGGGGGGGGCTTCGTTACAACGATGCTTAGTGTAGCAAAGCCTAATTTAATGTGCCCTTTTCTACTTGTGTAGGCAGCGCAGTCAAAACAAATCTGGATGCGTTTAATGTGGGCATTAGTATGAAATGGCCAGTGAAATCTAGGTCTGCCCTGTGAAACGAAGGGAGAAGAAAACCTGCACGGACGAATCGGGTCAGCTAACTGCCCGGCTGAGATGAAGCCACACTCTGAGTGACAGCTCCGGTGACCAATCAGAACCTACATCTGAGAGAGCGAGGAAAGTAGTAACAGGCATCAGGGATGTGAGTCCCACTGTACTGATCCAGAACATAAGTCGCTATCCTCTCAATATGTATCACACGATTTCTTTATTCGTTTTTTAGCATATCTTTTTTTTTTTTAACACATAGTAAAAACAAAGCATACATTATTTCTCACTCTTAGGTCACTGAAACAAGCAGTGAATTTATGTGAAAAGTGCAGATTCTAAACTTTTAAAACAAAACTTTGTGTTTATAAGTAGACAAAGTGATATTTTATTATGATATCAATTTGATGAAAAGGTAACATCCTATAGATTTCTGACGTGTTTGTGACACCAAAACAAAGTGCATATATGAATCTGTTCATGCAGATTTTGAAGCCAATGTAAAAGTGATCCATCACTGTAACTTAATAAACATTAGCATTCAGAAGTTTGGATTCAGTTTTCAATGATATAAGATCAATTTGATTTCAAATAAACACAAACAATGACTTTAATCTATTTCAAATAATTAGCAGGAAGTGGGAAATATATATTTCACCATTTAAAATTGTTTCCTGAATGATATCCAGAGCTGTAGAGGATTCAAACACAATGAGAAAGAAGTATCAACATCAAGAATTAAGTTATACCAAAATCAATACCCACAACTCATCATATTTCAAAAGCAGAAAAACCTCATGGAGGACAGGTAACTTGACCAAAACAGTTTTGTAAATCGATTATTACAGTGTATTATATATCATTTTATTCACTTTTTGCACACAGAACTCTTGAAATACTGAATAAAACAAAAAATACATTTTAGTGCAACATTTATATTATTTAACACCATGGTGTTTATGTTATTGTGTATAAAATGACAAAAATATTTTCAGTTTAATGCAAAAGCGAAAATATGTTAACACATCCTCTACAGGGAAAAACATAAATGTGTGATTTTTTTTTCTAATTTTACTGCAGAATTTAACATATGGGAAAAAACAACACAAAAACATAAAGGAAATATGTAAAATTCAGCCAATTTAATTGCATTAACGTGCAGAAGTGTGTTCTCTGTAGAGGATGAGTTAACTTATTTTCACTTTCAAACATAATGGAATTTGAGAGGGGTGCCCAAACTTTTACACACTACTGTAATATGGCAAGTGATTCCAAACTTTTTCCAAACTAAACTTATAAAGTTATACATTTGAAGTGCAGTGTAACTATGTATAGCAAAACAAAACAATAATAACTAAGACTTCTCAGGGTTAAAATCTCATAAGGACACAACTGGACATCTCAAAAGCGACACTCAAGGAGCTTTGCTCTCTGGACGGTACATTAAAGCAGTGACTCAAACATTCCCATAACAACACCAAACAGGCCTCAGCGCAGACAGTCTATAAACTTTATAGGTGTCTAAACTAAGCGCTGACACTATTTGATGAAATAGGTGCACTTTTTGCATTTCCACCAAGTGGTAGTTGCTATAAATGCTGCAAGTTGCTATAAATAGTGCAAGCTTTGGTGTTAAAGTTTACAACAGACATAAAACTTGATCACCATCCAAAACTGCACTTCTCTGCGGCATCAGCTGTCAGTGTCTACGATGCTTTGGGTTGAATTCCATCTGTTAGGATTACAAGTGTGAACTTGTTTCAAAGCTTACACAGATGAAGCGCTGGAAAGCACTGGGGAGGTGATAAGGATGACCGTATGTGGAGAGCATTCTGTAAGTGATGTTTTTTTTTTCTGGATAGTGACACGTTTCTGCTGATTTGGCTTTAAACTCCAGCACATTTAATTTTAAACGATTCTATGACTATGAGGTTAAAGTGCACATTATCAGCTTTGCATCTATCTTGAGATAACCACAGAGGAATCACAGCCATTTCTATTCATTTTCAAAGGACCATAAGTAATCAGACAACCGTCTGGTCCTTTCTTTGGTCAGCTGTATGTTGTTGCATCATTAGTCTTTGTACAAAAGTGCTACAAAAGGTCTAGAGTTGGCTCTGGAGTTTGTTGCTGCTGTCTCTCACTATGAGGGGCAACAACTGGCAATCAGTAAAGTAGGCCATTACGAGACTACAGATTAGAATACATTAATCAGAGATAGAGCCAAAAAAGTAGCTGTGTCTAAATCAACTGTTTGGCACATTGTTAAGAAGCCAGAAGACACCAGTGAGCTTAGCAGTAGCAGATCACTCAAGAACTCAAGGCAGTGGATGACTGACGAACAGGCCTCTTTCAAATCTGCTGAACGCTCTGAGAGCACTCTCCAGGATACAAGCATAAGCGTCAGAGACAATCAGAAAGAAAAGAAGACACCAACATAAGTTCAGGATGGAAACCACTGGTAAACCTCAAAAAACCTCAAGGCCAGGCTGCAGTCACAATAAATACCTTTAAAGTTCTGGGAAAAGCCTGTAAAGTTGAGACAGATGACAAAAAATGAGCACAGACCAAATCAATGGTGTGAAAGAATGGAGAAAAACACAAACTGCTCATAATTCAACGCAAAACACAGCCCGAATGGCTGCAGTGGAGCTAAACCAATGGTCTTTACCGATGACATTAACTGCTCAGACCCACCAAATACCTAAAAACTGGGGGTCAATCGATATAATTTTTGCTGGGCCGATACTGATAACAAATATTATTAGTAATCAGGGACACCGATAATAGGGGGCCGATATTGATACACCATAAATTGATGTTTGTAGTGTGAACGTTTACAAGAATGAAACACCATACATTATATGAATATATGATTTCAAAAAAAAGTAAACATTTTAAATTTATCTTTAAACAGACAAAAATAACTTAAATCAGTTGACATTTCATAGTCAATGATGTTTGAAAAATGGAGCTCCAAAAATGGACTTTTTAAATCTTTAAAAAATATACAAATATATTATATTTACACATTTTGTACCACAACACAG
The DNA here is from genome assembly GCF_904425465.1 of Colossoma macropomum. Taxonomy (NCBI): domain Eukaryota; kingdom Metazoa; phylum Chordata; class Actinopteri; order Characiformes; family Serrasalmidae; genus Colossoma; species Colossoma macropomum. The sequence continues at coordinate 35,734,966 of NW_023494803.1, forward strand.
ACATAGAATATAAAACAGATACATAGTACGAGTCACTGACGGTTGAAAGGGCACAAATCAGGGTGTATTAAAGTAAAAAGCAACAAACAACAATGAGGGTGTATGAATGTTAACGTGCTTATTTCATTTTGTTGTTCAACCAAAAAAGTATTTCATGCGAGAGCAAGCAGCATGTTGAATGTATCGGATGTATTCTGAGCTGCATGATTTGATGGGAACAGCCTGTTTAGCCTAAGCAGAGTGGTGCAATCTTCAGAATTAATGAGCTGCAGCTGTCTGCACTTTTAACAAGCAAAAATAAAAATAAAAATTAGCAGATACTGTGCGCAACTCATTTATTAAACTTCAAATGATACGTTATGATTTTACAAATAATTTACTGCTTACTGGAGGCTTGTCTACCCAGTTGGACGCTCACTGAAGCTCCGCTATAGGGACACATATTATGGACATGTTCAAACTACTACAGAAACAGCCTGGGTCCCCACACTGTGTCTGCTCCCGTGTCTGCTTCTAACAGGGCAGGATAATGCCCGCATGGGTCACGTTTGTTTGGTTACAGTGAAGGCAGGCACTGCTTCACCCCTGCGTCTCTCACAAACCACAAATAGCAAGTTAGATTGGATTTACTTGACATGTGGTCCAGATTTCTACCAATCAATAGTGCTGTGGGCGGGACAAAGAGACAGACTACAGGGGTGCTGGTTGGTTGTACTCGATGCATCATCCACATTCCAAGCAATCCAGCAATGCTTTGGGCAGGACATGGGCCAGACTACATAACTGTGGTTTTTATGATTGTGGTTGTGTCAGATAAATTGATATCAGCTCTGATTATCGGTCAGGCCTACTAAAATTCACGCTTCAGCTAGCATCGGGACAACGAGCCTAGCTTCTAAAGCGACAGTGGAGTTATTGTGGGCCACAAAAAAAGGACTATACTTGACTGAATGAGCTGATCACCCAACCTGAACACCACTGAGGTGCATTCCACTAGAAACCAAAAGACGCTGAAACAAGCAGCAACTGAAAATACCGATCATACATGGCGTAAAGAGAAAACACGTATCTGTCCAAATGTTTATGCACTGCACTGTACAGTGAATGATACATCTCAACAATCTTTAGCCTTTAGCTTTTAATGAAAACACATATATTAGTGTAGTAAGTTTAGTGGTGTATTTTAATGGAATGGATCAGGCATCCTGCATGGCCAGCTACAATAATGAAACAATATAACTGGCAGTTTCATCCTGAATGACATAAAAACAAGTGGAGGAAGATGAGCCTTCACTTCTAGTTAATATTTAGCAATGTAGGGTCTAATAAAAAAGGTATAGTTGAGAATTATTCAATAAATAAGATATATTCAAGGAGATATATTTCAAGGAAAGCGTAACATATCTCTCTAAGTGAACTTAAGGTCATCATGAAAAACTTAAGACATCCTGATATAATGATTGTACAATATAAATGTTACTGAATTGTTAATTCATTGAGATTTTTATGTCGAGCTGCAGAAGGTTGATCATATGGAAAATAAAGAAAAATATGGTTTAAGATAATTTGACACTCAAATATAACTTGTCTAAATTTTAATACAGTCTAAAAGTATATTTCAATAAGACTGTCATTAATATTAAAAAACATGGCATGCAGGTCTGCTGCTATTTAAAGAGCCGCTTGACATTTCAAGCAACTGCCATTTTTCCAACTTTCCATGGTTCAGAGTAAACATAAGAGCATTTTCCTGGCTTTATTAAGTAGAACTTCAGCACAGATGGTTTTTAATTAACAAAAAGACTATATTTTGGTGCATTATTAAATAAGTAAGTGTGGTATTAAATTACTAACTTTGGTTCATGGTTATTTTTATCAGTACTCTCTGCGGGTTTGTCAGCAACCCAGCAGAAAAAAAACAGATCCCAGATCATGAGAGTAACCACTTGATATGCAAGATGCAAGTTCAAATTAGTGAAGAAGACTATAGATCAATTTATGTATATTTATATACCACATTTCCATAAATAGTCAGTATTGTATTTCAAAGAGGCAGAAATGTGAAACCCTGAGTTTCCAGGATAAATCAATAAACATGTAAATAAGGTTTTTGCAGTATTTGTTCAAAATTTCTGCATAATTCCACCACTGTGCCTACACATATTGTATGAGCTTTAATAATAAGTTATATAATGTTGAAAATGGTAGGATAGAGACTATTTTGTCCCACAACACCCTGTATGTACCTCAATGTCAATAAATAGAAAAAACTTGTTTCTGGTCAAAATCATTTTAAAAATATTGTAAAACAATGTGTGCATTTATATGCACTTAATAATCCGATAACTGCAGAAAATCAGATTTTGTCAGTAATCCAATTCAATGCATTTATATGCACTTGGGTAATCAGATAATGTGAAACCCCAGGTCTACGTGAGTCAGGCAGTTATTAGATTTTCCGCTTTGCAACAGGCCAATAAACTCACAGAAGAAGACAACAATGCTGCTCGATTACCTCCGGCACCACGGTGTGTTTCGCACAAACGCAGACTGAGAAATCCGAAAGAAATCAGAGTAAGAGTTCACATGCACTGAGAAATCTGATTACTGAGCTAAAATCCAGCTCTCTTTATCGGATTTATTAACTAGATTTCTAGACCTTATTCTGATCTAAAAAATCAGAGTCTGCTGTTTACATGACTGATTGAATAATCAGATAACTGATAACAGAAATCCAATTATGATCAGACTACTGAGTGCATGTAAACGCACTCATTGTCTCAGATATCAGCAGCATATTCATAACCATTTCATGTCATGACTGTCCATGATGTAGCTTTTAGAGGCATTAAACGCTTCAGATCTCCTATCACCAACACTGGGAACAACTCTGACTTACTAAGTTTCTCTAAAACGTAGTATTTCACATTAAACCACTCTGTTTACGTCTTGACTGAATTATACAGAAAAAATGAAAAAAATGATGCAGTCCTCCCTTTAAATTCTTCGATTGGAATGTAGGTGAAACTGCATAACTTTCAAGATTTTTCCTGACTTATGGGAACTCCAAATATAAACCACTGGTGATGCAGTGCTCTGTTCTACATTCTGGCTGGTTGGGACATTTGTCACTCACCGGGAGGCTGGAGGGGCGGTCCTGTTGGATCAGGCCTATCTCATCATGGTTGGATTTCCCAGAATTCCCAGCGGGATGGCTCCTGTTCCCATAGTTCTCCTGGGCCTCCTGAGAGAGAGAGAATGAGAAAGAGTGTGAGCTACAAGCTTACATAATTCATGAGTGCAAAACAGCCTCTATTCCGGCAAGAAGCACAGCAAGGAAGGCTCATCAGTGACATTCAAGTTGACATGCACCACTTGGGTGGGTTTGGAATGGACAAAAAAAAGGAAGATTTTTGGATTCAGTTGTGCTGTCTGCTCCTCAGCCAAGGCCGAAAAACCTGTTCAAAACGGCCCCCAGCGTTTGAGCACACGGAACCACGGAAAAACATGGCAGTTTCTTGAAATATCAAGCAACTTTTTAAACAGCAGCAGACCTGCATGCCATGGTTTTTAATATGAACGATAGTCTTATTGACAATACTTACACTTAGACAAGTTATATTTAAGTGTCAAATTATTTTAAACTGTATTTTTTTGGTTTAACATGAATGTTAATGATCCATTGACCAAAAAAAGCAAGCACAGCAGAACTAAAGAGGGAGAAAATCAAATTCTGCAACAATTTGTACAACAAACGTAAGCGCAGTGGTTTCGGCTCTCAGGTTACAGCGGATAAAAACACTCCTTCGTCATAACAAGATGTGCCAGGGAACAGATGTTAAATAAATGTTGACATATTTGGCAAAGGCTGCTGACACACAAAGGCCGCATTTCTCTTAATATTTAACAGAGGGAAAATGACCTGTGCACAAAAACGTCACATTTGCAGCTTTAACACTGAATGATTGAATGTTGGTACTGGAGAGCAGGGAACAGTATTCTTCCCCGTCTACATGAGCGGCTCAGGCTGGCACGCTGCCCAGCGAGTATTCTATTACCTATTAGGAAGTCATTCATTTATACAGCGCTCCTTAAAAAAATACTCACCACTTCCTAAAATAAACAGTCTGTGAAGATGAAAAGCAGACAAGGCCATAAATTGCGGTTCAATAGGGGAAAAAAAATGCATTCTTTTCACACACACCGAGCACAGGTGTTCACGTTACGGACCAAACTGGACGAGGAAGAACTAGCGCCAGCTAAGGTCGACTGAGGATCGCCTTCCATAAAGACTACAGCTGATGACCGACATGCATATTCTAAGTGAAATAAGTACACAAAAGTACAGAGAACACACCTCTACACATTTTAATTACAGATTCTGTGCTCAATTTGGCCCGTGAACAAGTTATGGCACATTTTACATATTATGTTTTATTTTTCCCCCCAAAACGTACATATCATCGCTGTCCAAAGAAAAACAAATATCTCCAAAACAGTAACTTTACAGGAGAGAGCAAAAACACTCTTACCTTCCAGTATAAGTCAAAGTAAAGAGATTTAATTCCAAGTGATTTTAGAGCATTTCTATTGGTCCATTCATCATGATATTTACACACAATGTAAAGGACAGCTGGTGTGTTGAAATGTAGAAAAATAAAAATCAACAAAAACGGAGATACATGGTTTTTTTTGGACAGCGATGATATTTAAGTTTGTTCTCTCTAAAGGATGAGCCACACAAAACGTAGCTGGCAGTGGTCTGTAAAGCTTAAGACTGCAACTTATAAAGTAAAGAACACACCGTTTGAATATTTTGAAGAATTGAAGAATATATTGCTCTTACAACGTCCAAATGCCTGTGTTTAAGCTACCTAGAGTGTGAAAGTCAAAGTAAACCCACATTAGCTTTGGTGCTGAGTGGGTAAAAACACTGTTTAAAAGTGTATGTTTGTATATTCAACGGTCAAATAAAATGCATGGCTGGCACATGTTCACAACAAGTAAATGAAATGAATGAGCATTCCATGTTTTATGTTAGTGTAACATCAGAGCACCTACAGAGTTCCTGCGCATCCTTGCTTATTTGTAATATTAAATATTTTCTCATTGGGAATAATACATCTGTGCTACTTGCACTGGTGTTGAAAAATGAGACTATTCTTTGTGTGCGCCCTCTTGAGAGCCCTGTTTAATCGCTTTGCTCTTTTTCATTCTTCTTTTACTGATTCTCAGTTCTCTCAAACCGCTAACCACCGGCAAACCAGCTCTGATGAAGACCTAAAAATTAAATTAAAGCCGACAGCACAGGACACATCGCACAAACTACAGGTGACGGTCAGCCAATGTTCACCAAAAGCCTTTTGGCATCCGACAGTCAACGTGGTGTGACAGGACATTAAGAGGTCCGCTACCCAACCCAAGCCCGATAGGGCCCAACAAAATATCAGGTTTCAGGCCAGGTTCAGGCCAATTTTTACACACTACATTGGGCTCAGAATTGGGTTTATTTTCTAAAGAGAGATTTGTTTTATTTAATAGATTTGTTTTTATTTGATGCACTTTTCTCACATTTTCTCTCTTTTGCACACTGCTCTCTCTCTCTTCACATAGTTACAGTACAGTCCATAGCTGCATCCAGAATAACTCCAGAGTATGAGGAGTGGGTGAACATGTGCCTGAATGAAACTGTGGATGAAGTTCAACAATATGTCAGTGGCAGCCAGACAATGGATGATGAGAGGGATGTTTTTGAGCCGATGAAAAGGTCACAGAGGATATTTCCTCTTGCTTGTTAAGCCCAAAGTGTGCAAAGCTTTTCTGAAATGCTGCTCTCTGCTAGGTACAAACAACAATTTCACAAATATATATTATTAATAAATAAATGTCAGTATATTACAGACAGGGCAGAACTATCTACACTCTCAGAAATAAAGGTACGAAACTCTCACTGTTGTCACTGGGGTGGTACCCTCAAGGGTACATCTCAGTACCTTTATTTAGGGGACATAATTGTACTATAATCCATTGAAATTATATTTTTGAGGTTGCATTGACTCCACACACCCCGTCTCGTCTCCAGGCTTTTTATTTTATTGTTCTGTTTTAAAACATTAGGTTATGAAAAGATAGAAATATGTACTTTTTGACTGGGAAAAACTTGTTTATGGTACACAATTGGACCTTAAAACCACTGTTGTACCTCTGAGCGAACATTTACGTTGTTTGTACCTTAATGAACGAGAAATGCCTGCACAGAACCTTTATTTCTAACAGTGTAGAATGCCTTTTTCAAGCTTCAAATGGTATATTTTTAATCTATATCAGCCAGAGCACGTTCATGTGCTCAAGCATTAGCTTCACATAGAGGGGCTAGCAAAACATAGCATTATTATAGAGAAGTTGTAATATTTATGGCCTGGACTGAAGGCCTTACTTCAATCAAACTTACTATTTATTTAGTTTTTATGTATTTTGAGCTGTTTTTCAAAACAATCTGAGAAGCAAATGACATGCACAGAAGTTTACATCTATCAATGTATCAAAAATGAAATACTGGTATTGTCGTGATGCCAGTATAGGTGATGTGTTACCCAGCACTACACCAGAGTCATCAGTCATACGTATCATCACGCGTATCGTTTCTTACACAGATGATAAAAGTAATCTCTCCAGACATTTACTCTGGGAATTCTTCATTCGAATGTTTATGTGTAGTCATTCTAAAGAAAAAAATCAGCAGCATCAGACGGCAGGAATAGCTCAAAGATATTCCCTCCAGGCTATAATGAGTTGGATATGTTCTACCAGGGAAGCGATGCTGAGTTTTCAACCTTTCAGCTGAGAAATTGTAGAAATTCCTGCGTGTTAATTTGTGCTGGGGAATTGATTTGAGTTTTCAGCATGGCCAGCTGAGTGCAGAACACTTATCAGTTACGTGGAGCTGCGCTTGTCTGCCCGAGCGGTGGGCTGGAAAAGGTAAACATAGCCTGTAATGTCGAGAATTGAGAAATTACAGCCTGCGTCTGCTGGAAATGCATGCATATACTGGCTGAACTGAAAGTGAAAGTAGACGATTATGTCATCACTTCACATTGTAAACAGAAGACAGGAGGCTGACCTGGATCTGACCCACTTTTCTACCATTCACACACACACACACACACACACACACACACACATATGCCTGAATAAATATTTCACTACAGCATGCACAGCCTAGTGTTTTCAGTACAGAATATATGTGTGTGTCCAGGTGTGCATTTATGCATGTGAGCTACAGGTCTGTACAGGCCCAAACCCGAACTGTACCTATGATTTTTTCACTGAACAGTGCAGTATAGTACATGTTTTGTTGAGTATAGTCGTATGCAGACTGTTTTATAACTGAGAACCCCTGGACCTAAATTTATATAATACAATCACGGTCAATAATCGCAGTCACACTAGGCCAGAAAAACCGCAATTACATATTTTCTCTACACTGTCATAAATAAAGATACTAAACCATCACTGGGGCAGGACCCCTCTTGTCACTGGGGCGGGACTTTCAAGGTTGCATCTCAGTACCTTTAGTCAGGGAACATTATTGTACTATAATACACTGAAATTATATTTTCTAAGCTGTACTGACTCCACACACCCCGTCTCGTCTCCAGACTTTTATTTTATTGTTCTGTTTTAAAACATCAGATTATGAAAAGGTACAAATACGAACTTTTCACCTGAAAAACTTATTTAAGGTGCACAATTGGACCTTAAAACCGCTGTTGTACCTTTGAGGGAACATTTACACTGTTTGTACCTTGATGAATGAAAAATGTACCTGCATAGAACCTTTATTTCTAACAGTGAGCGGAGAAAAAAATCCTGATTGGACAATTTTTGATGAGCATTTCAATTCTTCACCCCCTTGTTTCTAACAATGAAATAAGAATATTAGTACAAAACTTTTAGAATTGAAAATAAAATAAAAAAATAAACTGATAAAATGAACTAAAAATGACAGACATGTACTTTTTAATACCCAGAAATGATTAGGCCTTCTCTGAAGGCCTAGGAGGGCTTAGCACTGCTCTCTGTCTGGTTAATGTTTACAGTACTGTGTAAGGTTCACTGTGTAACATGTAATTTTGAGAAAAGCAGAACAGAACACAACAGTCTAATCAACACAAAGTATATCAGATTTGTAAAACATTTTAGCATAAAGAATCAGAGCTCAGGAAGCCAAAATTAAGCAAAACTAAATTCTGACCTGTGATACATTTAGAAAACATTATGATACTGAATTGTATCACTACCGCCCACTGTGTGTGTAACAAATTCTCATGTATTATAGTTTCTATGAATAATACCTTTTTATGAAGTTTTAACACACTAAAAAATTTATGAAATAATACTCTAGCTGTATGAACATGCCTGGATTTCACATAATCCACACTCATATACAAATGTATCCCACTGCTTCTGATGGGGTTTTATAGAAGAATAATCAGAAAAGGGGCTTGCAGAGAACCAGCTCAAGTGGGAGGCGGGAAATGTGAAAGGTAAAGAGAATTATAGCACATTAGCCACAGAGAGAGGGAGCAGAGTAATATTAGCTTATGTAAGGTCCTGTCAATGGGCTGATTTTGCTGCATTCACAGGTGGAAGACACTTTAATAAAGGTATTAGGGGTGAAATGAGGGGAAAAAGTGATTCCTCTTTATCATTTCCTCCCAGCTGTAAGGACAGACCGCATGGATCAATCACAAGGGTCTTTTTCCTGCCTTCACCTCTCTCGCTCTCTCAACTTCTTACTCTCTCTCTCTCAGTTTTTTCACCCACTCTACCATTACTTTTCTCTCTCTCTCTCTCTCTCACTCACTCTCTCTCCCTCTCCCTCTCTCATGCCCCCATGGCAGGCTCCTCCTCATGACTACCAAATGAATTAGTCATTCCCACACCTTCGGATGCAGATCTCAGCCAAATCTGCCACTAATTCCATTAATATTCATTAAAAATTAAGCTTAATTGCATGTCTTTAAAAAGCCTCGTGCCCCCATGCGTCCCAGGGGCTCTGCAGGACAGTCATTTCTGATTTCCACTGGGCAGCTCCCTCCGCTGCCTGTCAGCCGAGCGCGGGGCCGAGGGTGCCAACGCTTTTTTTAGAGCTGCTCTGCGTGTGCGCAGAGGGTACTGAGAGAGAGGGAGAGAGGGAGAGAGAGAGAGAGAGAGAGAGAGAGAGAGCGAGAAAGACAGCGATAGAAAGAGTGAGGGGGAGACTGACACACGACAAGAGGGAGGGAGAGAGAAAGAGAAAGAGAGAGAGAAGAAAGGGAGTGAGGGAGCATGACATGACAAGAGGGACAGAGAGAAAACAGGTAGACGGGGAGAGAGAGAAAGAGAGAGAGAGAGCGACGTGACACTTGATGGGGAGAGAGAGAGAAAGAGAGAGACAGAAAGACTGGCACATGATGAGGGGGAGGGAGAAAGAGAAAGACAAAAAGAGAGATAGAGAGAAAGAGAGTAAGAGAGAGAGATGGAGAGAGAGAGAGAGAGAGAGAGAGAGAGAGAGAGACAGAGAGATGGAGAGAGACAAGGAAGACAGTGAGAGGGAGATTCTGAGGTAGAGAGAGGTGAAGGGACAGAAGGAGAGAATGCGAGCAAAAGGGAGGGGGAGAGAGCAGCAGAAGAGAGAGAAAGAGAGAGAGAGGCAGAAAGAGTGAGCAGGAGACTGACACTCGACAAGAGGGAGGACAGGGAGAGAGAGATGTGGCATGTGATAGAGAGAGAAAGAGAGATAAAAAGACTGACAGGATGGGGAGAGCGAAAGAGAAAGAGAGAGAAGAAAGAGAGAGTAAGAGAAAGAGAAGAGAGAGAGATAGAGAGAGATGAAGAGAGACAAGGAAGACAGTGAGAGAGCAAAAGAGAAGAGGGAGAGAGAAAGAGAGATGTAGAGGGAGAGAGAGAGGAGATTCTGAGGTAGAGAGAGGTGAAGGAACAGAAGGAGAGAATGTGAGCAAAAAGGGGGAAGAGAAAAAGAAAGAGAGATAAGAAAGAGAGTAAGAGAGCATGAGCAAGAGGACAGAGAGAGCGACAGAAAGAAAGAGAGAGAGATGAAGACAGACGAGGAAGACAGTGAGAGAGACAACAAAATAGGAAGAGGCAGAGTGAGAGAGAAAGCAAAAGAGAAGGCAGAGAGGGAGAGAGAGATTCTGAGGCAGAGAGAGGTAAAGGGACAGAAGAAAGAGAGAGTAAGAGAGTAAGAGAAAGAGAAGTGAGAGATAGAGAGAGAGTGATGGAGAGAGACAAAGAAGACAGTGAGAGAGACAGCAAAATAAAGATAGAGGTAGAGTGAGAGAGAAAAAGAGAGAGAGAGGAGGTAGAGAGAGGTACAGAAGGGACAGAAGGAGAGAATGAGAGAAGCAAAAGGGAGGGGGCAGAGAAAGAGAGCGGGGGAAGAGAGAGAAAGAGAGGGAGCGAACGAGAGAGAGAGAGAGATAGAGCGAGAGAGAGAAAGAGAGGGAGACTGACACACGACGAGAGACAAACACAGTATTTCACACATGAAAGGCGGAGGAGCGATGGGAACGCTGCAGCGTGCCACGGCGCCAAAGCCTGCATGCTGAGAAGACACAGCAGCCAGAACATCGCTCGCTCTCATCTCACACTCAGAGCAGCAGCGCTCCTATCAAACGCCGTATTTTTAGAGCTTTTTGCATTTAAGAGAGGAGAGGAACGGAGGAGGGGGGCGGAAAAAAAACGGAGAGTTTAAAAATACAAACACGCGTGTGAATAGAATAAAGCATGAAAGCATCAGCATTAGAGCCGGAGTGAGATGGCAGATAAGGAGGACAGCAGAGGGAGACGCTGCGCAGGGCCATCCATATTCATGCTCCCCGGGTGTCATTAGCCCAGACAACAATGGCACTTCAAATTGAGCTTTTATAATTAAAGCAATCAGAGAGTTGCACAATATTACGGGCCGTCGAGAGGGATACGCCACGAGACCGAAATTGGCACGACTTATTAAGTCAGTTGTGTTGGGAATCAAGCACTTCAAAATATGAAGTGACATGTCTGATCAGCCCTCATATAACCTGCCTCTCCTGAAGAAAGGGTTATCAGAAAATGACTAGCGAACAGCTCCTATCTTTATTTTTATAAACAAGGTGTGTATCGAAATGACACCCCAACCTGCCAGGCTCTCATTTGTTTTATTGATCCGTCCCTGTCGGATTGGAACCGGAGTAAATATATATATACACGCATGGCACGAATAAAAAAACATTTGTCAGATGAAAGACTAATCTGTAATGGATTTCTGCCGCTGAATATAATAAATAAAACACACACATTTTGTACAAATAACAAAAACAACAGCAATCAGTTAACAGAGGTGTGTATACCCATGTAAAACTGAATACCTGCACATAGTCGCCCTACACTGCAAAAAACGGTGTGTTGTCAAGTAAAATTATCTTAAACGTAGTTAATACGTCTAAAATTTCTTGCGTAATTTTGCTTGTTTTAACCCTTGTGTGTGGTGTGGGGGTCTGTGGGACCCATTTTCAATGTTTACCAAAAGACAAAATGATGTGATTTACTATTATTACAACCTCAGATTTCTTGGCCTTCGCTCATTTTCACAATTTCAGTGTCTTCACACTGTTCACCCCCCACACATATTACACATGTGGTGTTGGGGGAACCCGCGGGGAGTAAAAGTGTGGAGGTGCTGTGTCCTTCACTCTGTTCTCCTCCTACATGGTCTGCTGCTAGTATGTGTGTGTGTCTGTGTTTGTATATATGTGTGTGTGTGAGGGTGGACATCATGGACAAGCTGCTGACTGGCTACAGCTGCTAAAGGAGAGCCCTATGCTGACCACTTGTGATATTCTAAACATCTGGTATTTTTACATAAATTGTTATGGCTGTATTGATTTGAAACAACAATAATGCGGTGGGTCCACCAGACCAGTGAGTAACAAAAACATCAACACCAATGTGCTCGAAACCAGCAAAATAATCTGCCAGTACAGTGAGATAATTTTACTAAATAAAATCACCTAAAACAAGTAAATAATGTCTAGAAATAAGCTAGACAACCTTATAAGATACCATTTTTTGCAATATATGATCAGTACTGGACAGGAGCACTATTAGTTTAACTACATCCCCGGTAGCATAGTAGACTGTGTATTAGTATATTAGACTGTGTATTAGTCAGTTTATTACCATATTAGACTGTGTATTAGTATATTAGACTGTGTATTAGTATATTAGACTGTGTATTAGTCAGCTTATTAGCATAGTAGACTGTGTGTTAGTCAGTTTATTAGCATATTAGACTGTATTAGTATATTAGACTGTGTTTTAGTCGGTTTATTAGCATATTAGACTGTATATTAGCTTATTAGCATATTAGACTGTGTATTAGTATATTAGACTGTGTATTAGTATATTAGACTGTGTATTAGTCAGTTTATTAGCATATTAAACAGTGTATTAGTACATTAGACTGTGTATTAGTCTGTGTATTAGTCGGTTTATTAGCATATTAGACTGTGTATTAGCATACTAGACTGTGTATTAGTATATTATACTGTGTATTAGTCTGTGTATTAGTTGGTTTATTAGCATATTAGACTGTGTATTAGTATATTAGACTGTGTATTAGCATATTAGACTGTATTAGTATATTAGACTGTGTATTAGTCAGTGTATTAGCATATTAGACTGTGTATTAGTATATTAGACTGTATTTGTCAGTTTATTAGCATATTAGACTGTGTATTAGTACATTAGACTGTGTATTAGTCGGTTTATTAGCATATTAGACTGTGTATTAGTATATTAGACTGTGTATTAGTCAGTTTGTTAGCATATTAGACTGTGTATTAGTATATTAGACTGTGTATTAGTCAGTTTATTAGCATATCAGAGTGTGTATTAGTATATTAGACTGTGTATTAGTCAGTTTATTAGCATATCAGACTGTGTATTAGTACATTAGACTGTGTATTAGTCAGTTTATTAGCATATCAGACTGTGTATTAGTATATTAGACTGTGTATTAGTATATTAGACTGTGTATTAGCCACGAGAGGCATGAAGATGGATCAAAGTGCTTTATAACAAGTAAGGTAAATAAAAATTCCAGCACAAGAACAACAGAAAATAAAGAAGAGAAAGACAAAAATACATAAATAATTCTAAAAATAATGACATAATAAAAATAAATAAGCAGAAAAGAACAAATATAATGAAATAGGAAATCAAGCAATTGTAGCTCTGAAAAAAAATCTAAAATAAGAAAAATAAAAAAGTAAAATATATTACTGCTCGTAAAGTCAAATGATACAATAAACAAAACTAAAGAAAAGCTAAAACCAAAAGATGTGTTTTAAGCTGCTTTTTAAAACTGCAGATTCAGATGCAGGTTTTAACGTTATTTTCTGGAGATCAGAAAATATCATGATACTAATTCGAGTTCATATCGCCCACCTCTACGAACCAGCGTTAAGAGCACAGTGGCGTTTCTGACACCACTCAGCAGCTCCACAGACTCGGCTGCTGACAAGCAGACGGCTGCACTCCTCGGGGTCACCTTAATGGCTACATCTGTACTGCCGTGTTCCAATACAATGTCTTCCAGATTGGATTCTTAACCGAGCAATCCCCCTGACCTTTTACACAAAGCAGGTACAATGCTGACCCACTTCCCCCTGGAGATAACACACAGCTCCTGACTGGGCCTGGGACCAGCTCTACAATAAAATCACATCATCACATCAGGGTCCCCTGCGAACGCGTCAGATAAAGAAACACAACAGACATCTGTCACCTTGGCACACTTTAAATCCTAACGCCGAAACGTTTCCTCGCTTTAGGTCACGGAACGGCTCTCCTTGTTTGCTTGTTTGGTGGTCATGACATTCAGCATTGGAGAACGCATTATGAATAATTACCCATAAAGGCACACATTTATCACCACTTTCCCGCCGGAGCTGCTTTTTTTTCCACATGCACATAACGTCCTTGCGCGAAAACGAGGGGGGGAAAAAAACACAATAATCTTTGATAATCCTAATTCTACAGTGCGTAGACACACTGTTAGCTTACAAAATGAAATTTAGCCACCATTCAGCTAACATTTCCTAAATGAGGCCCCAGGGGAGAAACACACGACTGCCTTTTCAGCTCCAGCTTGATTAAGACTAGCCACCACAATCTGAATTTGCATTTGAAATGCATCGCAAAGAAAAAAAAACAAAACAAATAAACATGCTCGTCTATATACGTGGAGCAAAATCCACACAGCAATTAGCAGGTGGCGGTTTGCAGTGAGACAAAACAGAAGGAAATGAACGAAAGGGGGAAAATAAAGAACATAAAATGCTGTTTTTTTTCCACCTCGGTTGTGCCGCTCGAATATTTTAGGCAGCCAATGGGAGCGCGGCGCTCGTTACCAGGGACCCCGTCGCATGGCAATCCAGCAGGACATTTAGAGGACTCCGATAAACTATGCCATTTAAAAGGTTATGACAATTAAAAGCAGCTCCCGCAAATTACAGTGCCTGGACCTTTCACACGGACGGATCCTTCTTATCGCCCGGCGCCAAGCTCTCGGCACCACATGCCCTCTATTTCCTGCCGCAGCTCCCCCCGCACACGCACCGCTCCTCCCCCCTGCCTCCCTCTCGCTCCCCCTCCCAGCCAGGGATGCTTTTATTATCCCGTTAATTAAGCGAGTTCTTAGCTAATATTCAAATGCTGACCAATTAATGACATTGAACTTTGAATGGCCCTGCCTCTCCTCTCTGTCGCCGTGGCAGCGAGCGTCCTCCTCCCTTCCCTCCTCTTCCACCCCCCTCCCCCCCCCCTCCTCCTGCTGCTATCGCGGGGCCTTGATTAAAAATGCTGGCGTGGGGAGGCCGATACGGCCGGGCGGCGCGGCCACTGCGACAGCGTTTTAATTAACCTTGTGTAATTTGAATACAGAAGGAAGGGGTGCAGCTGCAGAGGAGAGATGGAGGAACCATCCCCCAAAACACTCCACAGAAACCAAGGCCTCAGAGCGGAAACAAACCCCACAGGACTACTGAAACCATCATCCTGGTTACGCCTGTATATGAGAAATTAAGTCTTAACATATAGGACTTAAGATGCTGCATATTTTTAAGAGTGATGCTGTTACTATTTCATTTCTTGGCCATAATCCACTTCATTCTGCGTTCAGTTCCAACAAAAACAACTAATTTACCCTCTTAAACTTAAAGCTGACCCCAATTTTGGATTAAGATAGCACGAGCAACAGATCTACGTTCTGACCTGTGTTGCAGGTAACAGTGATCCGATTTACTGCCCAAATCTGATTGTTGTTTGGTTGTTTACATTATCTTTTTAATGTAACCTACATCTGACATCAGTCTGAACAGATCACCCGCCTAAACTGACCTGCAAGCACAAAAGATCATCAACCCACCCGACAAGCTCATCCAATAAACACTGCCATCCTTAGGATTAATAGACTTTCACTGGACGACAAAATGAGCTGAGTGAACTGCTACTTTAAACTTGGAGGACAAACAGCCGACACTAAGCCTACCACACTGAACAACGTTTACAGAAAAGAGTAAGAAATGGTTCATATCTGTGCCTGTTTTAATCAAATAGAGAAGCTCAGTTTCTATTGTTTACCTGTCAACAAGAAGAATGCTAGAAAAGGGTACCAAATGAAAACATAACATATTGTCCAAAAAACAGCAGCTGTCCTTAACATTACGTGAACATTTCATGATAATTTCATGAAAAAAGGCCAACAAAATGCTCCAAAATCATTTAGAAAAATAACTTTGTACATTAACTTGCATTAAAAGCTGAGAATGTTTTTGTCTTCTTCTGTAAACGGGCTACTTTGGGGGTACATGTTTTTTTTGTTGTTGTTTTTTTTTGGACAGCGATGATATGCCTGATCGGTGTATACTGGACAAAGGCACTTAATCTGTGTGGAGCTCCTTTGACTCCTTTGCTTCTTCCTTTTTTCAAATTAGCCTTGAAGCAAAGTGGATTTGGAATAGCTGTTAGTTTGATGTCTCTCATTTGAAAGCACTGTGTTTATTTGTTTACACTGTCCATGCTTGTCTCACTCCTCCAAAATGAAAGACATGAAGCGTAACCACAGTAACGGGCGTTGTGATGACGTTGCTGTAAAGGGTTCTTTCCCGCACTTGAAATTATGATGAAGCTTGAGTCAGACGCACGAAAACATGCAAGAAAATATGCACGGATCCTGATCTGTCACACTGACGCATATCAGATATGTATCCAATTTCAGTGCCACGTATGAAAAATCAGAATTTAAACTGTGTGAATGTAGCCTAAGTGACTTTGAAAGGGGGTTCATTATGGCAGGAACATCAATAGCAAAGAATGCTCAAATGGCTGTTTCAATAGGAGAAGTGAATAAAGCCACATTTGCATTTATTCTATAGGAAAGATATCAGTAAACAGGGCTGGACTGTGGCTGAAAGCACACATTCTGTGACTATGACGCTTGTGTAACATGTAAGGAACCAGATGAGGAACCAAGAACAGTCAGCTCACAACTACATAGAGGGATATTACAGCAGGGCAGTGCATAAACCTCTCACTACAAAGATGAATTTTTGACAGTTCAGTGGTGTAAAAACCATCAACACTGGTCTACAGAGATGTGGAAAAAGGTGATATGGTCAGATGAGTCATCCTTCACCATATTCTCCACAAGTTGGCAACAGCATGTGTAGCATACGTCAAAAGAACAGTACAGGCCTGAATGCTTGACCGCTACAGTGAGGGGGTCCGGTGGCTCTGTTATAGAGTTGGGGCCAGTTTGCTGGCAGAGTTTGGGTCCCCTTAGAACAGGGGTGTCAAACTCAACCAATAAAATTTCAACAAATCCCTTATAGTACTTGAACTTAACATTAAAATGAAGTGTTTATATTGGCTGAACTGCAGTTAGCTGTTTGGTGATATGACTGATGTGGAACTGTGTAGACCTGTGTAGAATTGAGGTGTAACCTCTGTCCCATAGATTGTTGTTGGGGTAGGAGAGCTGAAGCACATATTATGTTGCAGTGCATGCTGGGGACTGTAGTGCAGCGCATTGTGAAACGAGCTAATATTAATAGAAAATTAAAATACTTTTGCGGACAGGATAGGATTGTGCGGCAGGCCTGATGTGGCCCCCCGGGCCTTGATCGAAAATTAATACCTTTATCCTATGATGATTTCTACCCCGATGGGAGGATAGAGCCACCATCCACAGTGCATGGGGTTACAGAATGGTTTTATGAGTATGAAAATGACATAAATCATATGCTATTGTCTTTGTAGTCACCAGATCTCAACCCAACTAAACACCTACGTTTGGACCAACGTGTTTATCAAGACACCAACTGAGGGAAGATCTTCTGAAATAATGGTGTTCCACCCCTTCCATACAGTTCCAGGCAATATCTGCACCAGGGCTTATAGATTAAATATTTTTATATCAAAATCTCAATTTGAAAGAATGCAATTTTCAAATCACAACAGCTGCAATTTTTATAATAGCTTTATAGTCTATTATCAACAACACTCTTAAAGATTGTTCTTCAAGGGTTCCTTAGTAAAGAAAATGGTTCTGCATAGAACCATGAACACTCAAAGAACCCTTTGCATGGTTAAATGGTTCTTCAGACTGATGGAGAATGTGCTGTATATGGTTCCGTATAGAACCTTTTTGAAAAGAAAGGTTTCTTCTATTTTTTTACGATGTCAAGCTTGTAACAATACAAGAACTCTTTTCGGTGCTACATAGAACCATTCACACATTCCCTACCAATCTGAAAAAACATTTCACAATGCAAAGAACCATTTAATCATGCAAACGATTCTTTGAGTGTTCATGGTTCTATATAGATCTACGTTCTTATAATTACACAAAGCTTGTGAACTGCTGATGAATCTGATGAATCAGAAGCAACCAAACATCAGTGTGTTGTGACATCACAGCCACAAATAACTGTCAGGCTGGAGCCCTGTGTTAGGCTTTCCAGCCTCCAGCTAAAAAAAAAGCGTGCACTGGTCTTCTTAGCCAAAAAAAGGGTCATACATCAGTTTATAGAAAAGATTAGCCATTTAAATCTTAATCGCAATACTGGTCAGAAAAATTGCAATTCAATATTTTGGCAAAATCGTTCAGCCCTAATCTACACCAGTGCACACTGAAACTGTTCTGGCAGCTCATGGTGGTCCAACACCTAACTAAGGAACTTTATGTTGTGTTGTTTTTCCCCTAGAGTGAAGTGAAGGGTAATACAAGATGTATAAGAAGACTGAATATACTTAAATTAGACTATAAATCTGGTTCACTAAAGACACCCAGACTGCTTCTGTTGTTCTGTTATCACAAATCAAGTAAATACTACACAGCTTCCTATAAAGAAACAATCTGGTTGGATTAAGGTATGATGACGCATTGTGTCAAATGAATTAGCCACCCCTCTTTAGTTATGGTGAAGCATTGCATACAATTAAGCCCCTCTTAGACCAAAGGGATCATGGATATTCCCTCAGCTAAGTGATGAAAAGAGATGAATGGGTGAGTAATAAATGGTATCATTTACCTGAATAGTATCAATAGTATCTATTAATATAGACTCAGCTGTGTTATGACTCAACAAAATAAAATGACAGAATTACAAACGAGTCTAAATTAGTGCTGCGTAACAAGCTGTATGTTAATCATTACTGCTATTTTGGCCTTTGCAATACTGGGGCTGCAGAAGGATGCAATTTACAAACAGGCCTGTCACAATTATTACATAATCATCTGACTACAATTATTTAAGCCGATCGCAATTATTTTCCACAGCTGTTAGCTTTCACAATTATTTGCTTTCTTCACAACAAACAGAATGTGAACGGTGGACATTTTCATCAGAAGGGTTGAGGCAAATGCATGTAAATAAAAGAAAGTAGGGCATATATTGAGATGCGTAAGGAATCTCAGGAAAACAACAAAAGTTCTACCATGCCGCTTTTGCACCTTTAGAGGACAGCAGTGAACAATGTTTGTTTGTTTGAGCTCTAGCTGTTTCCGTCATCAGTTGGGAGATGCCAGAGAACTTGTAGAG
Source organism: Colossoma macropomum (assembly GCF_904425465.1). Taxonomy (NCBI): domain Eukaryota; kingdom Metazoa; phylum Chordata; class Actinopteri; order Characiformes; family Serrasalmidae; genus Colossoma; species Colossoma macropomum. The sequence continues at coordinate 35,754,111 of NW_023494803.1, forward strand.
AGGAGAACTACCACTCTGTAATGTCTTCCGGGTTTCTCAAAAGCTAGAGGGCACTCCCGAGTCCAAAATGAATGGGTTAAGTTGGAGCATTTGAGTAAAATCATAGTTTATAAATGCTTAAATATTTTTCATGTAAAAGAATACATTCAACACAGAACAGCATAAACAGTTTAACACTGCTGTTATATTTAAGAGCTTTTAAACTCGAGTTATAGGAGTTTAAAATGCCGCCTCATTTACGTTCATGACATCAGTGAGCTTGAACAGCCAATGAGCTGCTCTGCTCGCCAACCAATCAGCACTCAGTAGCAGTAACGCCACCAATCAGCACTCAGTAGCAGTAATGCTAGTGTCCTGCTACCCAAAACCCATTTGCTGTAGAAAAAAGGAAACATACAGGTACATTTTCTTTGTTTGCTCAGGGAAATACATTCTTATACTTTCTACAATTAAAGTAAAGTTCTGGGCAAGTGATCAGAAACTATTTTACCTTTTTGTTTTTAGCCATTTAGCTCCATTCACCCCCATTCATTCAGGACTGGCTCGTGGGCGCCCTCTGGCATCTTGCAGTCTTATTTTTAATATAACGAGGGAAATAAGAGGCTAGGCTCCTCATAAACCGGCTCTAGAGACACTACATATGGACAGCTAGGAAGTGACATCAGCCAATTTGGACATTTTAAACTGGCACCTTTAACAGCTGCATACAATGAACAACAACATCCATCATAATATTAATCACATTTATTTATACGGCAATTACTCATCAGCTAAACTTTCACGATTGTGACACGTCTGAATGAGCCAATCACAACGTTTTTACAGTGCTGTGGGCATCCTGAGCAATTACAGGCCCAGATGAGTGTTTCTGTGGGTGTTCTGATTAACAAAAAGCCCTGCGTTGGTTTGTGCACCTCTTAGACCGTGTTTTTTAGACCGGTTTCCTTTTTCGGTAACACTTTATTTGGAAAGTCCACTTTAGATGTAGATACTTAATTTACTTTCAAGTTACATTGAACTAAATATCTACTAACTGACCATAATTTTCATTAACTCTAAACTTGGCTCCAATCCCAGCCCTAACCTTAACCTCAACCCAAAACTTAAACCCAACCTGGTCCTAGCCCTAACCCTGGTCCAAATCCTACCCCTAACCCCACCACTGTTTAGAATCAACTGAGTTTCAACAGTTTGTGTGTTAACAATTCGAACATCTGTATAATAAGATATTCTATAGGGGACTACAGCGGACTATCCAAATAAAGTGAGACCCCTTTTTCTGCTGGAGTCGACTGTGATGCATCCGCACAGTCAAGATTTTGGGTGGAGACGCACCTTCAGGTTTAAATCCTCTACTTCAGACAGCACAGCCTCACCTCAGGGTTTAACCCCCACTGTCCCATCATGAACAGACTCATTATTCTGTTATTTATCTTGATTCTCATTATTTGGTAACTACTATCAAGGTACAAAGCTAAGTATTGATCCACAAAAGCTTTGACTTTTTACTAAAATCCCCCTCTACCTCTCTCTCTCACTTCCTCTCTCAATACCAGGTCGTCCTAAGAGATTAGAATCCATGCTTGAGCTGATCAGGTACTCATGTAAAGTAAATTTTGTATATTTTGTATTTTTTTGCATAAGTATATTTTGGCAAAACAGTGCAAGCTAATCTTTAACTATGCCACATTATTTATATTTCAATGCATTTTAATAGACATCTACATTTAGTCATTTAGCTCTTAACCAAAGAAACTTAAACAACGACTTACGGCTTACAAAATTAGGAAAAGGGAATTTTGAGTACAAAATGCAATAAATGCAGCAATAAAATCAAAATATGGTATTTTGTCCATATCATGCATCCCTTGTACAAATGGCTTAAAACAAGACTTTATTAAAAGTAACATCACTGACGTTGACGTCTCCCCAAATCTGACACCAGACCAGGAACCTTACAAGCAACCACAAGCCAAACAAACATAATGTTCCAACCTTGAAGTGTCTCAAAAACAATGCTAATGAAAAGCTTCTCAGACGAAGGTCTGTTAACGTGACTGCCACGACTACAATGAAAGAACGCTTCACCGAGAAGCCTACCTGACATCCAAAAAAAAAGGCTTGTCACATTTCTTTGAGGCCCATTGATGATTTTCGAGCTGACGCAACACTTCTCATTGCCGAGGACTCTTGTTTGTTTGAGCGCTGACAGGCGGAGCGGAGAGCGAAGGAAAAAGTAAGGACACTCTCAAAGCGGCGGCGGCTGCCTGATGTCAGAGCGAGCCTGTGATAGGACACGGCGGCGCTCAGATAGCAGCCGAGTACACACACAAAGTCACTTTGTGAAGTCAAACGCGCGGTGAAATGACAGAGATGGGCTCGTACGGCCATCTGTGATTTCTGCGCCCAGCACTCAGAGCCGCGGCGCTGAGCTGGCCACATTAACTCAGGAACAAAGCTGGCCTATTCCATCTCTCCCTCTACCCGCCTCTGGGTATCACTCGCTTTTCCGTCCCCTCGTCTGCTGGCTGCGGCTCAGAATAGCACAGGAAGGGCTGCGGAGGCCATTGATATGTCAATCACAGGAGAGGAGAGGAGAAACTCGAGGGTTTACTGAGGAGCAGATTAAACAGATAATAGCTCGTATGGACACTACAGCCTGGAGACTTCAGACTAAGCAGCCAGTGCCTAGAAAATACATACAATTAAAGCGACAGTTCAACCACAGTTTTTCCTTGTCTGTTTTTATAGATAACAGTATGTCAAGCCACAAAAGAAAGTCTATTTGAGATTACATGAAGGGCCAATATCCAGCATTTTTTTGCATTTCACATATTTTTAAAAAAGTCCACTTATTACATTTATGTGGTTTTATTTACACACACAGTCATCATTCATTTTCACTTGATTTTTCCAACCTGTCTTTATCCCTCGCACTTAATAGGCTGCTCTGTTACGGTACCTTTAAGACTGACATATCACTGCTGTCCGAACACAACCTTGTATCTCTGAAATGGTAACTTTACAGGAGAAGGAAAAAACCTACTTTACTTTTAATGTAATGTAATGTCAATGGAACCAGACGTTTTTCCAAGTAAATTTGCTCCGTTTCTTTTGGTCCATTCATCATGAAATTCACAAACAATGTAAAGGGCAAAATGTATATTCAAATTATATCAAAAACTGAAAAACGACAAAAAATAGAGACGAGGTCTTGTTCCGACAGCAGCGATGTGTAAATGATTTCTGTTCTGTATTGTGTTTGATTCAAAAAGTTGTCCAGGATAAAACACTCCTTATAATGTCAGAGTGAATGGGTGGAGCTAAACTGCTATAGGCTGAACAGATATATGCAAATGCATCGGTTTTCGTGATATGACAAAAAGTGAAAAGAAAACTGTTTTTGCAGCTTTGTTTCCATGACTGTGGATTGGGGAGTGAATGGAACATTTGAAAATGTAACAATGTTTACGTACCACATCAAACTCTTTTTTTTTCAAAAAAGTGGGGAAAATTGAGTTTTCCATGATATAGGCCATTTAAAGGAATAGCTTAGTCAAAAATACTAATGATGCTAACAGCAAATGAGAGTAAATAGTCATGCTAATTGACGGCTACCAGATTTCAATCATCGCTGTCCACATTAGCATGTTTAGTCAGGCTATTTCTTTCACAAGCTTAATGTGGGTGGAGGCAAGGGCATTATGATTTAGGTCTGCAGTTTGCACAGTGCTAATTGGTGGGGTATAAGCTTGAATCACTTAGCTATATTAGCATCTTAGTTCCAGTGCAAAACTGAAAAAGCCACCAAACATGTCTTAGATGATCGAGTACATTTGGGTAAACAAAGATAAATTTGATGTTTCAAATTTGATGTTGATTTTTAGTCAGTGTACATAAAATCCATATGCAATTGCAATTAAGAAGTAATTAAGATGAATTATGCATTTCTTTTCCCCAGAAAATAAAACGACACTGGTATTTGACCATGAGTGTGAACCAGCAAAAAAAGGCAGTGTGAAGACAGAGGATGGGGGAAATCAAATCCTCAAACTGGAACAGTTTGTCTGAGCTTGGAGCTTCACAGAAGAGATAAGAGTGGCCTCAGAAATAAACCTGGCTCTCAATTCACACAAGCAGCTTCCCATGAAGATAAAGAAAGGTCAGGCTAAAAGCAGAGAGTCTTCACACAGCCCGGCGGCTCTTTGGAGAAAAGCTCCCTCTACACGGCCCAGGCAGGTCTAACCTACTGCCTAATCTGGCTGAACGGAATAGAAAGAAAAAAGGCCCGTTCCATATCAACCTCTCTTAAGAGCTGGTCTTTGGACAAAAAGAAGATGAGAAAAGGTTAGCCCATGTGCTGAACCACTACTGGCAGGAGATCCAGAAGGAAGTTCTTTAGCTCTTTAGCTCTTAGCTGCACTGTGTTCTTACACATTTGTCTAGAACTATGTATTAGTGGGGTATCCGGGTCTCTCAGCACCTCTATGATACTTTGGGAAATTTAGGATGTCACCATAAAGCTCTTCACCATCTGCTTTAAAAAAATAGTTCAATTCAAAATGCTAATTTTGCTGAGAGTGAATGAAATCGTATAGGCACTATTTCTCATTATGCTAATGGAGTTATGCTAATTGGTGGCTACTGACTTAGCATGTAAGGTTAACGCACAATGGTTGTCTACAGTCTAATGGCTATGTGTTGCCATTTCTACGTATTGGTAAGGATTTCAAGAATATTTCCAGGCACTGCAGAATAGGAGAGCAATGCTAGCTGAATTAAGTTCACTCAGCTCACTAGCAGTGATTCTCCTGTAGAGTAGATATTTTGGTACTTTTGGCAATATTGTTTGATCATAAGCCAATTTTTCTTTTCAAAATTTGCATTTTACTGTTTTCTACTTCTTCCAAAGTAAAACGCAGCTTGACTTCTGATGTGTGTGCTGTAGAAAAAGTCATTTTCAGACAGCCTGTCTAGACAGTGACAACAGAATATCTCACTCTTCGTGCATGCAGGTGCGGACAAATGTGAATGTCACTGTGTGAAATTGAGTCCAAAGAAATTCACAAATCCTTGGAATTGAGGAATCAGTTCATTTTAGAATTGGCTCCATGTCCAGAGAACAATCGATAGCACAAGCTAAATGAGTTAGCTAGGAAAACGCTACTGTTTCCAGAACACACTCTGTAGTTTTTAGAGGTGTGCTCAATGCTCATAATCGATTCCATGAAACCCTTTTGTTTAAAGACAGTAACTCAGGTATCTGATATCTTCAAAAGTTAAAGTATAGTCTGATTTACCAGAAATGTTTTTCCCTTGAAAGAGCTAACATTTAATTTTACTGCGTGTAAAATTCGTTCTCCACAAGGGTGACATAGATGCTTTATTGGAGTTTCTTGGGGGTCTTTTCAGTCATGCTAACTTACATTACAATCATGGGCTAAGGACAGGCTTGTTGTCCGTTGTACAATGTTGACAATGTTGAATGCTTGCCTTTTTTTGAAGCCCACCTTCACAAAGTTCTGGACTGCTTCAGAAATTTCATACTCTTTTTATTCCCTCTAAATAAATCTATATTCCCACCCACGTTTAGCCAAAAATTTCCCCTGGTTGTCCTCAGACAGTCTCAGTATGAGATCAGGCCTGGCCCTGTGAGACTAATGGTGTACAGACAGCAGTTTTAGAGGGCGAAATGGGATGAGGGGACCATCTTCTTAATCTACTGATTTATAGCAGGACCTTGGCACTGTCATAAAGCCACTCATATAGATCCATAATCCTTCAACATCTGTCAATATATCCACAAAATTAGGTCTTCTCCTTCAGCGTGTGATCAAAAACTGAGCACCGGTGAAGACTGTCAAATGTAACACCTTCGTCATTAAAGTTGATGCGATTGTGAGATAAAACTGTCCCCTCTCCAATTGAGCCTTCAATTTGCTGGCAAATACAAAAGCAGAGAAGTTGTTGAACTGAGCAATCAACTGGACGATGTCCCATATCCTGGGTTAATGGAGGTAGAGGGGGCCTATAAATTGGGAGTCAAACTGTCAAAATCATAAAGAGATGACTTTTTAAAGTTCACTCCAAAAAGACATGGCTTAATAAAAGCACAGTTTAAACCAGACCACCATCTGACACAAAAGAGGAATGGCACAGACAGTGCTGTTTTGTTCCAAAGCAAAAAAAAAAAGATTCAAGCCTCTGAAGCCACCATAATTCTCCTCTTTCAGCTTACGAAAAAGGACAAACACAACTGTTATAACGCTCACAACACCTCACACACAATTTGAATAAAGAGGATCAGTCCAAGGTGTTATCCAAAGGTCAAGTTTGTCTCTCCTCTCAGGACTCCTGTGGATAATTTACTATTCCAGAATACAAATAGCCTGGAGCCGACCTGACCTACATCAGCCTTCAAGTATGGGCAGCAGGCGTGAGAGAGGGAATAGAGAGATAAAGAGCTGGACTTGATTAATGCAATCGCCCTTTGAGGAGGAAGGAAAGGGAGCGCTAAACTGGAGTCCAGTGTTGAGAAAGAGCCAGGCGGGTTGTGAAATAAGGAGTGTCTTGGATAGAAAACCCGGAGGGAAAAAAACAGAGGTTTGAAAAGCTATTGCGGATTTCACCAGAGCAAATTTCTGCTGTGGCCTACACATTCAACGGGGTGTTGCATGATATCTCCAGGCCCTCCCGAATGTTACCAAACTTCGCCTCGAGCTTTCCCAAAGTGGCCGCACCTCCCATTCCCTTTCCTGTGACGCACAGGAGACTGCTGGCCTTCCCTGCAGCGCATACTCCACCAGCCAAATTCCCCCTCAGTCTGCAACTGGAGGTCAGTTAAAATAGGCAGATTCCTCTCGCGCCACAGACAATGAGAAACACATGGCCTTCTCAGAGGCTAGCAGTGCAGCGGCACTGGCCTTTCTCAACTCGCTCCCCTTTTATTTGCGTGCCTGTTTTCCCAAAGACGCTGTTTTTCTTGTCTACAAATAAAAAGCTCAGTAAGAACACAGATTAAAAGAAAAAGAAAGAATTAACTCTCATTTCCGTGCGTGAGTCGAAATCATGACACAAAAATGAGCAAAGCAAACACTGGTGTTTCCGCTGGGTAAAAACACCAGCCCCGCTATTAACTGGCAATACATTTCACAGGCTTTCTCATGCCAAAAAAAAACCCCTCCCGGTCTTCTAGCCACACTGATGACAGCCCTGGTGTAAGGAGGCCAGCCAGAGTTATGCCTGCGTGGTCTGAACCAGTGAACGAGCGAGGTGCAGGAAATGCCAGAAATAGAACTCATGAATAATCTGGACAACTAATCAGAACGATCGGCCCACGGGCAGGCAGCTCGGCCCTCAGCTCAGCGGGAGCCACAGCAAATAATGGCTAGATGGAGGCCGGCCTTACCTGCTGTGGAGCGGTGCGGGGCTGAATGTAGGGGGGCTGTGTGGGGGTCACAGGCTGCTGCTGCTGTTGCTGCTGCTGCTGCTGTTGCTGCTGCTGGGACTGGCTGAAATATGGCTGGCCCTGCGGACAGTACCCTCCCATGCCCTGCTGGCCAAAGTGAGGAGGTACCTGCATGGACAAATACAGAAACGGTCAGGGAAACACTTTATGAGGTTAACTGTGTTACAGGAGATTCTTTCCTTTTGGAACTATTTTTAATTCATATTTGCCAATTTTCCCTTAATAACAGTCAAGAACAAGTAGGCTTTAACTCTTTAAAACCCTGAAAGGGCCCCATATGTGGGTCTACACTTCAGTCACTCATATAACTACATAACTTACAGATTAGTTTCATAGTAGTTACTGAATAATGAGTTTTAAGATTACCCAAACAGTACGCCTGCAGTTTAAGGGGTTAACTATGATGGTACGTTTTTATGTCATGAAAGTTAAGTGAGGTTTCTTTTCTTTCCAAACCATTTTTATCAATTTTGACTATTTTTCTCATAAAATTAGTCCTGAACGAATGGGTTTTATTAAATGTACACATTAGGTATGAACAATAATATCAGTACTATGTGGAGAAATGAGCAGACTAATGTTTGAAAAAAAAACAAAGAGTTAACCCAGAGTTTAAATTACATTTTGCAGATGGGAATTAATGTCTGTTCTTGCAGCAAAAATAGCTGACCATTCACACGCTTACATGTAGGAACAATAAGACATCTGTATAAGCACAGACTTCACCAAAACTTAAAGCATATCAATTAATGGCACTGGTCAAACATTTTCCAAGTCAAGCAACACAAAGGCCCATAAAATCATAAAACATATTATAATTAAACAGAATTTAAAACTAAAGTGCTCAATTCTAGAAATAAAAGCATGCAACATTACTAATGTGTTAGATGTGAAGCTGTAATACCACCTTTTCATTCCAATACCAATAATATTGAAACCTTGCGTATCGGCCAATACCGACAGCGATACCTAGAGCTAGGCAATATGACAATATTTATTACATTTATTTAATTCTTAAGCACTTCCTAACTGCATGTTTAATTAAAAAGAGCATAATTAGTCACATTTAACTAGATTTAGTGCACAGCAGCGCCGAAATGCTGAATACACATGATACTTTTTACAGTTTCTGATAATATTTTTAAATGTGACTAATTTGTCAGTCCCAAATCAATTTTAAAAATTAATATTGTGACATATCATGAAAACCTCTTGAAGTAACATAATTATACATTTCTGCCACACTACCCACCTCTAGTTTGGGACTAGTTTGGGACTATGTGAAAATTCTTCCACTTTTTTTTTATTTAACACAACATTTTTCAATACAAATTCTATTATCGGCATAACAATTTAAGTGAAAAGCACAACCTTTGAAATCTTTACATAAATTTTAGAATAGCACATATGTACCACTTCTGCTTTAAAGACAGTGCACACTCGAGCTGGCATGGGCTTCATGCTTGTACAAAAGCCTCTGATGAGTAGATCGGATCAACCCGAGAGCTGTCTGACCATGAGCTTCAATGCAAGATGTGAGACTAAAAAACTGACCCTAACATGGTCAGTGTTAGAAATTTGATTCAATCTGAACAGTGACCTAGAAATAGTGCAGAATATTGAATATTTCTTCATTTTACATGTCATAACTTTCCTTTGTTTTCACAAAATTCAAAAACGTCCAGGTTTAAACCGATAAAAATCCAGTTTTTCAATGTGGTCTCAGTCTTTAGGACTCCACTGCATATTAACTGAAGCTCTTCACTTAAGATGAGCCGATATCTGATATCCAATATCCGATCTCCAGTACTCGCTGTTGATATCGTCCCAATTCTGATACCAAGTATCAGATCTGAGCCATCTCAAGTTAAGACTTTCAGACAAGCTTTAGATGACATCATTACTGCTCCACAGAAGCCAACAATTTCCTTATAGCTTTTTGCCATGTTAGCACACTGCCAAGTCCAACATAAGCAAGTTCTTCTTCCATATAAGCTGTTCACTGCTGTCAGAACAAAACTTTGTATCTCCTTGTATATTTTTCAGTTTTTGACATAATTTTAAAATACCTGTTTCTCTTTACACTGTGTGTAAATTTCATGATGAACTGACCAAAAGAAATGACCCAAAATTACTTGGAAAAAAATCTGGTTCCATTGTCTTACATTAAAAGTAAAGTATGTTTTTTCCTTCTTCTGTACAGTTACCATTTTGGAGATACAAGGTTTTGATCCAACAAGTGTGTGCTGCTTTTTCTTCTCTTTTTCAGATGCCAGTATCAATAACTGCATACATTCTCCACTGAAGGACTCCATTCAACTCTACTAACACAGGAAATACAGAGAAGGCAAACATATTCAGCACGCTAATCCTAACATACAGTTGTTCAATTAGCAAGTGATTTTCACCTGCAGCATCATAAGCCGTCATTAAAACAAAGCTCAGAAACAAATTAACAGCAGCTGACGACTCAGTAAAGGCATTCACAGTGCTCGTCTCGGTTCGCTTTAAGCGGCCACACAATGCAAACTGCTGCTATAACTGCCACTAAGTGATTTGCTATGGCAAAGAAGTGCTATGGTGGAGCCAGAAAGTGCTCATGTTGTCTTGGGAATGCTCGACAGTGCTCCACTGGCCTGCTCACCATCAGATGCAGCTGGGACCATCACACACTTCCCATAACCCCCCCACTCCCCCAGCCTCTTTCCTGCTTACGCAACGGCTCCTAATGAGCAGCTGCTGCAGCTCTCCGTGTCCTGCTCCACATGGGGCGAGCGCACACTTTATTCTGGCGAGGAAATGAGCTCTAGCCATGTGGATGACATAAAGTTCTTACCGAGTCCTTTTTTTTTTTCTTCACTCCAGTTTAATGCTCCTCCGTGTGAGCCAAAACGTATGTTGTGACTCATTAGACGTGGCAGAGAGCTGCGGCTGGACCGACTTGCAAAGCATTGCTCAATGGAGCCTGTTACTGCTGATGGTAGAGCGGCTCGTCTCTCGTACGAACAGCCAAACCACAACAGCGCTGAATTATTTTAAGAATGAAATGACTGTGAAACCGCTGATAGGTTAGCCAATGCGCTGTCCAATTTCATTCCTAGCATTTGTGATGATTATTATTTGTGCAGTGCAAATACCTCAGAGCACAGACGAGAAACTGACCCATGTCCTTTGCTTCCTTATGTTTCTGCTTATGCCCGACAATGGTTTGATGTAATATAGCATACTGTATGAGACCCATACAATGATAAGGTGAAAGCAATGACATATGAATCCCCCACTGTAGTCCAATTTAACCTAAGCAGTTTTAACCATGAGCAAGCTGCAGGCAAATATATGGCCCAGGCTGAAGTGCGAAAAGACTGACATATCAGATGTGCGATCATTGCTCATGCTTTAATATAATGATTTTTAGATTCCTTTAATGAATGAGGGCTATTGTTAGCGGTGATGGGCAGTGGTGCTTGGCTGCATGCTGTAATGAATGAAGCGGCGATGTTGGCATGAGCTGGGTTAGGCTATTAACCCCAATGCCAAGTCATCTGATTCCACAGCATCTCCTCAGCCTAATGAGACACTTGTTGGTGTGCCTGCTTTCAACTGCAGCCCTGATTGTCAGCACAAACACACATACATAGCGCGAGAGCGTGAGGGAGAATCGAACTACCAAGGCTGACCAAAAAATATCCCCACTTTAATCCGAAAGGAGAGGAATTTTAGAACTAAGCTAAGAGTTTAGCGCAGAATGATACAAATAGATCCTAATTAATCTTCATAAAAATTGCATGGGAGCAACATTCACACAAAGCCGTATAAAGATTTCAGTTAAATCCTTCAGATCAATTCTGTTCGCAAAACATGCCTTTCACTGAGTGCAGAAACATCAGCGATTCTTTATGGCAATAGATTCCGGCCCTGCGCTTTCATTATCTATGAGCTGAAGACAAAAGCAGGCCTAGTGAGCACCGCAGCACCAGCACTGTGTCATTTTACAGTTGTGTAACGGTATTGATTGACCCAGTGGGAGGGTCAAATCCAAATGGAAGCTCCACTTCACCATCCAGGTGTGCTTCCTGTCGCACAGGACGAAAATAGACTGACAGAGCTGATGGGCATGATGTTTCAAGGGAATGACGTTTCGAGCCAGACTCACCTACAAAGCACAGGACACTAAATGACCACAATATTTAGGCCACCTGACAAAATTATTATCTATTTATCTGATCATGAAGTGTTTATTTATGGAATACAAGCATTAATACAATAATTTTATGCCTGTCAGTATGTTAACACAGCCTCTTTCTGCAGGCCCCCTAGTGGCCATTCTGCTGTAGAATGGAAATCAATATGAATATGAATGAAAATGAGTATAATAAATACAATATTGTCCCCCATAACCCTGTTATTACATAATCTGGGATACTGCTGGCTCTCTGTGGGTGAAATGTGTTGAGCAGCTAGCGAGCAATGAGTGCTGAAAGGGGAGGGGTGAGAACCCCCAGCTGTGAAAACAAGTCACACCTTTTTACAAAGACAGCAGTTCTTTCTAATAAAACAGACAGCACAACAACAACTTTCTTGATTTTAGAAAATCATGTACCACCTCAGTAGCATTTACACACAATGAAAAACACTTTTATTAATGTTGAATTCCTTGTTCATTTACAAAGACGAAACTCATCAAAAAATATACATAAAAAAGGGTAAAAAAAAAGCTAAATTTAACTGAAGGGTCTCCAAAGCAGGCAGAATTGTATCATATGGCTACTGTGAAAAGGGGTTAACCATTTCCAATACTCTATGTGAGCAAGGCCAGTATTTTCAGTTGCCATCCAATATCTGATTGGGCAGATCAATCCAGCTCACATACCATAGCAATAACCAGATATGTTGTATCATGTTTATGTTCATATATATTTGTTCTAATATCACAAGCAAATCAACTGCCCAGATAAATAGCTTTAAACAACTATCTTGGCTGGTCTAAGCCTTTTGCATAGTTAGCGTGAGGACTGTGAAAGTGTATGCCTGCAAGGCCCGAGTTAGCGAGGCCAGCACTTTCAGCCCAGAAAGGGATAAAAAGGTGCTGTCACGCATGCCAGCCGGTGGACGACACCAAGACATGCCTTTTCTGGTGTGTTTACTGTGATTGTAAGGAGTTGCTGTGCTTGTAATTCAAATGGTCCAATGAGCAGAGACAGCGTTTTTGTAATTTTAGCGTCAGGCGACGTGGCCCACTGCCTGTCGGGCTGATGCCAGAGCACACGTTCTCTATTTGAATGACATATGGGCTCAGCCAACCAGAGAGATGTTAGAGCATTAAGTAGCCCAAACAGGCATGACAGGACTATAGAGCAGCATATTAGCATTAGCACGCTCCTGTGGCTAGCGCCTCTGCCTCGGCTCCCTGGCCTACAGAGCAGAGCAGCAGCTTAGACTGACGCAGGGAAGGATGTGTCGCATTCATCTGGAACTTAGAAGAAGCTGGTTCTAATGGCAGCCTCAGCCAGTTACACACCATGTCCCCAGTGTTAGTGTGGCATACATGCTAAACAGGTTATTTTGGTGCACCTTAATGCTAAGATAAGTTGTAAATTCCTAAAGAAAAAACTGTTACAATGAATTCACACTCAACAAGGCTGTTAACATGATGTGCCAAGTTAAAAGTTTGCACCTCCACAGTTTCTCGTGCCAGTTTTAACAGCTGAATGAAGTAAACTGTCCCGTGAAACACACAGCAAAACACCTAGTGTTGAATTCACTCATTTGCTGTGCAGTGCACATTTGTGTCCAAAATAGTCTAATTTTAACACGTAATGAAGGCTTAGAACCGCTAATTAGCATTATGTAAATTGCATGTCTAAACAATCATACAATTGCCTCAAATCATGTCAAGTTGTTCAAGTAAATCTCAAATTAGACAGTTTTCTGACACTGTATAACATAATGTTAACTACAAAATGGACAAAGGTGCACAGCATGGCTAAGAACAGTATTGGCAGCCACCCTGAGTCTAAATTCTGTCTGTACTTTTCTCATTTTTGTACTTCACACGTGTCTTGGATGATCAATCTGAGGTAAGGAGAAAACTGCTTGAATGCAATTTTCACCAAACTATCACTTTAAGTAAAAGGTGTGTTTTCACCTCCTCAGTTTTTCTCATGCCAATTATTTTCAGATAAATGCAGTAAAGCGCCCTGTGAAAAGAAAACACAACACAAACTCCTGTGCTAAATTCACTCCTACAGTGCTCAACTATGTTTGTAATAGTTTTGCGAAACGTGTAATTTACAGAATTTCTCTCTTGAAACATATTTGGTATCTAAACTTCTTTAGTTCGGCACTGGAGCTGCGAGGCCGCATGGCGAGCATGGTAACATTTAGCATCATGAAACTGCATCCCTAAATCATCACACACTTGCTGCAAACTGTGGCAAGTTGGTCACATATTCTTACATGTTTCTTTTCTGACACCGCATCACACCTGGTTATCAACATAAATGGACAAAATGCAAGCACAGCTCAAAGCAGCAGCCATCTTAAGACTTGAATTTCTGAACTTGAATGTCTGCACTTTTGTTCATTTTTCTCCACCAAATATGACTCGGCTGATCTTGGCTACATCTGGGAAAACTGTCTTTACTTTAAGAGAAAAGTCTTATTTTCACAATATTCCTCGTGAAACGTATTTGGTGTCCAAATATTGCTTCTTTAGCACAAATGCTGCAAGGCTAATAGCTAACATGTAATAGAAGCATTTAGCACTGTGCAAACTGCATGCCATTTCTTTAGCGGCTAGGCTAATGTAGCAAACAAGCAATGAAAGTGTTTCGCATCATGCCTACCGCACAGCTAAATCCTCACTCACTTGCTCAGAACTACGGCTGTTCTCTGACACTGTAGAACATACCTTTATCTGTAGGAATGGACAAAAATACATAGCGCAGCTAAAAACAGTCGCAGCCGCCATGAGGCCTGACTGTTGCCTGTGCTTTTGTTCGTTTTTGTACAATAAGCATGTCTTGGCTGATCGACCACATGTGAGGAAAATGGTGTTCACCTAATCACTTCAAGAGAGGCCTGTCTTCACCTCCACAGTTTTTCCAATGCCAGTTTTCTCCAGCTAGCCTAAAAGAGGTAAAGAGCCCTGTGGAAAGCTAACACAGCACAACCTCCAGTGCTTCTTTAGCAGAAGAGCTGTTATGTTATGTAGCAAAGGAAGTGTTTAGCATCGTTCAAACTGCACAGCTAAATCCTCACTCACTTGCTCAGAACTAGAGTTGTTCTCTGACACTGTAGAACATATCTTTATCTGTAGGGATGGACAAAAATACACAGCACAGCTAAAAACAGTCGCAGCAGCTAAGAGGCCTGAAAGTTGCCTGCGCTTTTGTTCATTTTTGTACAACAAGCATGTGTTTGCTGATCGACTACATGTGGGGAAAACTGTGTTCACCTAAATATCACTCTAAGAGAGGCCTGTCTTCACCTCCACAGTTTTTCCCATGCCAGTTTTTCACCAGGTGGCCTAAATGAGGTAAAGAGCCCTGTGGAAAGCCAACAGAGCACAACCTCCAGCGTCGACTTCACTCTTTCAATGCCCTCATTTGTGTCCTGTTGGACTCAAACGAGCACCGTGTGTTTTAACTCAACACCGCAGGTGTTAACTCGAGGCTGGGGATTTTTTGGTCTTCTCTTTGCTGCGCATCAAAGATGGCCGTTGTTTATGCCATACTTTTTAATTTGCGCCTGAACGTGGATGCGGCGGCTCCAAATGAGATGCAAGTTGCCGCGACAATAAACAATCCGCGCTCCTGATTAAACATAGGGGAGGGGGGAGATTACATCGCTGTTGGCGCGAGGTGACTAACCCCAGCCCGCCGCGTTTGATCTGCTCTCCCCCCTCCGCGCGCACGCGCCACTTGACACCTCAAGAATGAGCTGCCCTTGGCGAGCTTCATCAAACAAAAGAGACGGCGCGAGCGCGGGCAAACACGCGACCATGTTAACAAGAGACGTGGCTGCGACATTAAGTGGGACAGCGTTTCCCACACACACCTCAGCGAGCTGTCATGAATAGCGCCCTCAAAAGCCGTCTCTCTCCCTCTCTCTCTCTCTCTCTCTCTTTCCGCGCGCGCGCTAAAAAACAATTTCAATATGTATGAAAGGAGAGGGAAGACTGCTGAGCAAAACGACGCTATCATAATGCAACCAGGCCGGGATCACACCGGGATTCGGAGCGCGCGGTGCGTGCGCGCGGTTTGAAGAGGCGTGTTTTTTGAAAGGGGGGATCTGAAGTATTTGAAGTGCTCGTGGAGGTGAATTTTCCAGGTCACGCGTTCTCTCTAATGCGCCTGTTTGCCATTCAAATGACACCGTTCGCTCAGCTAAATTGCTACAGCGATAAACGGATACCTCTGTGACCGTCGGAGGACCGGATTTAAAGATGTTAATTAAAACGAATAAACTCTAACCTACGACTGCGACAGCCGACTTCACTCCCGCTCTGATAATAGTTCACGTTTAATCAAGAGTCCCTCTCTCTGCTGTCGCCCCCATCGCAGCCTCTCCTCTGGCCCCGCTCTGTTAACTCGGCGCCCGGACGCGTTTACACTCACAGACCAGTCAATGGCAACAGACGACGGGACGTTGCTCTCTGATGGCCTTTTTCTTTTTTTTTCTCCCTTTTTTTTGTTCCGTTATCGCGGCGGAGTGGCTGCGGAGGTGGCGAGGGTTAATGCGCACTAAAATGCACGAGCTCTGTGGGTGAGGCTCTGGTTTAGTGCCACCGATTCAAATGTTTTCCCCATTAAACTCCTGACCCCACCGCCAGGCCAAGAAAGAGCAAGAGGAAAAGAAAATCAGAGCGAGAGAGAAAAGGAGACCGGGCTGATTCATGTGTAGAAACACAGCTCAGTTCTCTGTCCAGCTCTGACTGCGGAGAGGTGTGTGGAAGAGAGAATTTAGCCTCTGATCTCTCAGTAAAGGATGGCAGGCGCTCCTCGTCCCAGCAGAGATACGGAGCTCACCTGAATGTCAAAGCCAAGCTGAGCCCTCTCAGCCCAGCCTCAGCACAACACCATCTGGGGTTAAGGCACTATAAAGTCCAGGAACAGGGCCAGGAAAGACCATAGAGCAGCTTCATAAGAGTGAAAGTCTCCACACAGATACATCAGTACATACTACAGAATCAACACTCATATCACTTAAAATGATGGTTCTCCAGAGGTTCTTTAGTAATGAAAATAGTTCTATACAGAACCAGAAACATATTAAGAACCTTTTGCATGATTAACAACAACAACAACAACAACATTTATTTGTATAGCGCTTTTTACTAGTGTTGTCTCAAAGCAGCTTTACAGAAAAGCAGTTTATGGAAGGGTTTTCTGCATCGATAAAGTGTTCTTTAAACTGATGGAGAATCTGTGTACATGGTTCCATATAGAACCAAGAACCTTTTGCATGATTAAAGGACTCTTTGCATCGATAAAGCGTTCTTTGCATCGTTAAAGGGTTCTTCACGTTTAAGGTGCAACTATTCAAAACAGCATCTATAGCACATTCTCCATCAATCTGAAGAATGCAAGAAACCCTTTAATCATGCAAAGGGTTCTGTAAGTGTTTATGGTTCTATATAGAACCATGAACATGTAGAACCTATATCTATATAAAACAAAGAACACTTCGCATGATTAATGGACTCTTTGCATCAATAAAGTGTTCTTTAAATTGATGGAGAATCTGTGTATATGGTTCCATATAGAACTAAGAACCTTTTGCATAATTAAAGGATTCTTTGCATCGATAAAGTGTTCTCTGCATCGTTAACGCATTCTTCAAATTGATGGAGAATGTCTGTATATGTTTCTATACAGAACATTTTTCAAAATAGTTCTATATAGCACCAAAAGGTTCTTCTAGCATTATGATGTCAAGCTTACAACAATACAAGAACCTTTTAAGGTGCTATACAGAACTTTTTTCCAAAAAGGCATCTACAGCACAGTCTCCATCAATCTGAAGAACGCTTTAATGTTGCAAGGAACCCTTTAATCCTTTTAAAAGGGTTCTTAAAGTGTTCATGGTTCTATATAGAACTATTTTCATTACTAAAGAACCCTTGGAGGACCATCTTTTTAAGTGTATACATTGCATATATGGGGTATTTGTAGCTGTAGTAAGCACTAAAGGTGGGCAATATCAAGGTACGTTATCATTATTGTGATAAATTATTCTTTTCTGAGAATATCGTGGGTCTTCTAGAACACTAAACAGCTGCGTGGATCGTTTAGACCAACTGAAAGGAGGGTTCACACTGAGCTTAAAGGGGAAATTTCTGCATCATTCAGTGTTGAGATGTAAACAAAGTCATTCAGAGTGGCTTAATGTGAAACTGGTAATCGTACAGAAACTTACCGACTCTGATTTCTTTACAGTGGTAGTGACAGGAACCAGGGGTGGTGATGTCTAGAACACAAATATGGCCATTTTATTTACCAGCCAAAACAACCAGTGAACCCACACGTCTTCTGAGGTTTTATATGTAATGTTGATGACGGTAAAATAGTCGTGAATACGAAAAATATGTTTCTTTTGTCTTACAATGCCCTGCATGTACCTTTTCACCATGAATGGTTTTAAAAACTACCATTAAATAATGTCCAGGCCTCAAGCAGCATATTTGTAACCATATCATGTAATAACTTTTGTGAGGGAGCCAATAGGGAGACAATAAACTCTTTACACGTCTGGTTACCATCAACACCACTGTGAATAATTCAAACTCTGTAAGTTTCTCCTTGATTAACCAATAAGCCACACTGGTTAATCAAGCTCGACCTGCAAGCTACTGTTTCGATATTTACCGAAGTTTAAATACTACTGTTAACTAGCAGTTTTAATCCATGAAGGACGGCATCCATTAATTCCTCCACCATCACAACTGTCGCTGACAGCCCACCTTACCTTTAAAAACACTTTATTCAACCCAGGGGGATCAGAGCGCTCCACGCAAGCAGCAACATCCAGGGCGCATGAAGCAGCGTGAAAAATCAGCAAGCAAAACGTCTGTTCCTTTAAAAACAGCTGGAAATAAGCATGTCCAGCCACAAAATACATAAACAGTGCGAACCTCCTTATAGAGAGCCTTTAAAGAACATCAACTGGTTGATTTTCATCCTGTTTCTTTTCAAACTGTATGCTTTCACAAACACTGCTCATAGTTTTTCACACCCTTTTTAGAAATGTGGCACTACTGTTTCACTAGTATACATTTTTCGCTCTAATTTGTTCAGAAATCTTGAAAAAAACTAAATATCTATATCTATATACACACACACACATATATATATATATATATATATATATATATATATATATATATATTGTATAGGAGTAATAATACAATCACCCATATTGTGTAAAATTGTACTGAACTGTATTGTATTGTATCACTGTACCATAAGTAGCATGTTAGCTTGTGGCTAGTGTATTAGCTTAGGGCTAACAAATTAGCTTGTGGCTAGAGCACTGGATTGGGATACAACAAAACTTTTTAAAATATTTAAAATAATGTCCTCTTATAAAGCTGAATGCTCTCATAAACGGAACATGTAAACATGAACATACGGCACATTTTCAGCCACTCCTTATTTTTGCTTGATCGAAAAAATCGAATTGAGACGTCACTGTATGGTATCAGATCAAATTCTGAATGCCATGAATCGTTACAACTCTGATATTATGCAAAGTGAAAATGTCCTCAAGTATCATGTTATATTTTTCCCAACCCTGTTAAGCAGCACCTTTATATACGCAGCATGTTACACTCTTACAAATATGTTTTTTCAAGGGTTCTTTAGTTAAAGAAAATGGTTCTATATAGAACCATGAGCACTCAAAGGACCCTTTGCATGATAAATGGTTCTTCAGATTGATGGAGAATGTGTTGTATATGGTTCTATGTAGAACCTTTTTGAAAATGGTTTTGTATAGTACAAAATGGGTTCTTCTATTGTTACAAGCTTGACATCATAAATATAGCAGAACCATTTTTGGTGCTATATAGAACTCTTTTTAGAAAGATTCTATATAGAACCATATACAACACATTCTCCATCAATCTGAAGAACCATTTATCATGCAAAGGGTTCTTTGAGTGCTCATGGATCTATATAGAGTTCTACACAGCACCAATAAGGGTTCTGCTATATTTTTGATGTCAAGCTTGTAACAATAGAAGAACCCTTTTGGTGCTATACAGAACCATTTCAAAAAGGTTCTACATAGAATAACACATTCTCCATCAATCTGAAGAACTGTTTATCATGCTGAGGGTTTTTTGAACGCTGATGGTTCAGTATAGAGTTCTATATAGCACCAAAAAGGGTTCTGCTACTGTTATGATGTCAAGCTTGTAACAATAAAAGAACCTTTTTGGTGCTATACAGAACCATTTTTAAAAAAAGGTTCTACATAGACACCATCTATTTTGAGTGTGTAGAGCACTGAACAGTTGCTTTGTCTGAAATTCAGACAATCTGCTTTAATTCTGAAACGCTGGGCCTGACAGTATGTTTTTCCCCCATTCTATCTCTGTGTTAACTGTAGTTTCCATGCACTATGAGCCAAATCATTGTATGCTTTATCATGAGGTTATTACTGTAAAAACACAGCACCGACAATGCCAGATCCAGCTATGTTCAGTAGCTCAAAAGATTATACTGTACTGACTGTACTGCAGTCATATAAGTACTAAATTGACCTGTGCAGAGTCACAAAAAGCACATTTCAACTGCTGAAGCGGTTCATGTGCCGTGTCTGTGTAAATTCTCCTTATACAGCGAGGATGTGGCCACATATTGCTAGTCAAACACCCCACCTTATAATTTGTGGCTTGAATTAGGGCACATAATGACACGCTACCAAAACATAACAACTACACGGGTTGTGAAAGTGAGTTTAAGACACTGCCAAATGACTTCTGACTCTTTGATAGAAATATTACAAACCCTCACATATAATACCACACTAGAAAGCAAAAGGCGGTGTTATCTGTACAGAATTACACAGCGTATGCTCTCTCCTCTCTCTCCCCTCCTGAAAAGAGTACTATTTAAATAGCTGCGCACCCTTAAAGGACAGCAACAGCAGCATTTTCAGTTATTATGTTAGTTCCTGAAGGTGATAACTGGGGGAGAATAGTTAAAAATTGAACATAATTGCAGAAAATGAGATAACTTTAAACCATTAGTGCATCTCATTTTCTTATGTAGACACCGAAAGATCTGAACAAAGCCATTTGCACCTCCGGCTGCAGTACACTTAACTTGTATTTGATTGCCTTAGTAAGCTGTGGGCATCTTAACCTATTTAAGGCGTAAAGAGTAGCTAAAATTAAATCTCATTCCCAATTTCAGACGGGCTTAGCGAAATTCAAATAAAAATACATTATAGGATATAAGGCTAAAAGCTAATAAAGAGGACAAACCTACAAAATTCATTATGTGGGATAAAAAAACATGCAAGACCTCAGCGAGCGGCTATGAGAACATGTAATTCCATCCGCATCTAATGAATGCATCGCATTTCCTCCACAAAGTTGATTGGCTTGGCCAACAGAACTGTAAGGTAATAAAAGTTACAAATGAGAACAGGCCATTAGAGCCATTGATGCTCTTTGGGTTCCCACTAATTAATTGATCCTGAAACTTCATCTATTCTGGAGCAAGAGGTGCCGTAATTAATCAGCCGCGATTTCAAGGCTATGTCCTCTTTTTTTCCCTTCCACTTCTTATTTTTCAGCCTCTAATGTCTCCCGTTTTAATTGTTTGGAAATGCCTAGGGTCTTTGAGCCGTAAGAGGGGCAGATAGACTGTGAAGTGCTGGCGCTAACGTCTCTGAGCCAAACCGGACAGGCGTCTGGACACCCTGCTCTGGTGCTGGCTAATTTATGTGTCCCTGTAAGCCATCACTCATGTTGACCACCATACAGTACATTAACCCCATAGTCAATGTCTTTACTCCAAAGTGGTCCAACAGGCCTGGGGTGCACCCTCACCAGCACGGACACGCGGCGCCATAAATTACGCTTTTAATTCCAAACGGTCAATCCATTTTGGCACAAGGTGATGGGATTCCATTTGGTTAGATGCCTCCAACTTTTACAAGGGAAAGGAACATAGTACCAACATGCTTCAAGGTCAAACCTGTGGAGAAGGAAGCGCGTATTAATGCAGCCACAGGTTTTTTCCTCCAATAAAAGAACCCATCAGCGATGGCCTCAGCCTCCAGACTCAAAGAGAATAGAACTAAAACGACACAGGCTGTTATTGTACAAGAAAAGCAGAGGACAAGGCAACATTTCCACTCCCGTATAATGGTTAGATTCTATTAACTTAGGCGAATGGGTAAGAAACAAGCAGCAGCAAAACCAGTAATGGTTGCTTTCCTGGCTTGTTGACACATTTTCCCTCTTTCATTTCGCAGCCAATCTCTCTCTTCCCTTCACATCAAACGCTAATGTTGCCTTCAAATTCTTTTTCCTTTCTGTCTGCCAACATTGACATCACAGGAAATTGCACTGGAATTGGCAGGCCTTTTACTTTCAAGTTCATTCCACTTCCAAACAAAGAGCCCAACTCCTGTCATCAGTGCGGGCCTTCGTGTCTCCTGTTTGCTCTCCGGTTCCTGCACGTGGAACCGCCGCTGCATTTTGACAAAGACACAGAGACATTTATCTAATCTGGAGCATCTAAAAATTTGCTCCAGGCCTAATTTTCTCTCCCCAGATGAAAGTGCAGCCAATACCTGTATACGTCTCAAGCAGGCAAGAACAAGTAATGAGGATAAAGAGAAAAAGGCCCACGTTGTACGCTAGTGTGATCTTCTGGAGAACCTACACTAAAAGCCTGCTCTAAAAACACAATCTCCTGCTCGTCTAGCTTGCTTCAGCGGCTTAATTCGCAGTAGGCTGGATGGCGAGGACTCCCCGGGGAGACGGGTAACCCTGTGAAAGCGGGCCAGCGCATGCATGTCATGGTTAGTGAAAGAACTGACACATCTGCGGAGGGAGAGAGGAACTGGAGAGGAAAAGGTGAAATCTCTCCTCCTGCTGCCTGAGCAGTTAGTGGATCGCTCAGACAAGAGGGGGGAAAAAAAACAGAGGTAAAATGAGTTCATGTTACAGAGAGTAAAACCCCAGCATGCACTGTGAAATTCGGAACAAAAAAGCTCGCCATTGTAGGGCAGTAGCACAACTTAACCAAGCCTTATTTAATGGTAAACATTAGGGCTGCATGATATGGACAAAAGGGCCATACTGCAATTTTACTGCTATATATTGCAATTGCAGTGCGCTTTGTAACATATGACTCATATCAAACCTGATGTCTCACTTTGTCTTTGCCTCCTTTAACTTATTACACTCTGCCCCAGAGCAGTTGGTGAGTATGCATGTCCATGTTGGTCATTTTCACAGTAAAATGGATCAGCATGTGGAGCTGGAGCGTTGTGTGTGTAAAAGAAGCACAAAGCTGTCATTCTGTTGAATAGCTTGAACACCTCAATTCATCCTAACACACACAGAAGCATATCTGAAGCTGTGGTTGGTCAGTTAGCTCAAAGCATACATATTAAAACATGGGACTGGTCAGAGGGCTCTTTTGCCTGTTTCAGACTGTGATAACAGTATTAAGTATAAGCCAACATGCAAAAATTAATAAACAATATGTTGTCACTGTCAGAACAAAACCTCATGTCTGTAAGTTATTGAAACAAGTCATTTTGGAACATTTCTATTGATCTATTCATCATAAAATTGTGACACAGTGTAAAGGGCAGTGGGCATCTTCAAATTATGTAAAAAATCATAAATGAATAAAGCAAAAAAATGGAGATTGATTTAAAATTGTGTCCAGTAGTGATACCAATTTTAGGGGCCTAAAAATTTCAATAACTGACAATCAATAATCGATAACTTTGACCGATATTTTATTTTGTTATACTCCAGTAGTTTTAGTTAAACAGTGCTTTACTGACTGATATGACTGAGAGCTCTCATTCGTCACTCTTCTTAAACTCAAATAAACAGCAGAAACTCATAATAACTACCTGTAATTCATTTTTTCACTCTAGTGTTATAACATTCTTAGGGTGGATTGAGATACATTTTATACATTTTACATCAACTGTTTTAAACATGATAATCTTTTGTGCTTAAATTCACAATTTGACCATGTTGTCAAGTCAAGTGATCATTATTGTTAATCCTCAATATTATTTGTATACATTAAAATGGAACGTCATTCTTCAGGCCACATAGTGCAGCATGCACTGGCAGCACTTTAGACAGGACAACATATAGTGTAGATACATGATCGTGTGAAACGAGTGTAGAATATACAATACATACACAAGTATTTATTGCTGTGATATAAGTAAACGGGCGTGACTCTTATTGGGCTTCCCTGTGGTTCCACCTTTGATGGTTTCGCAAGTCAGACTCTCAGCAAAATAAAAAATGTGGCATAATATCTGCAATATTTTTGACCATACTGATAAAACTGTAAGTTATCATTATCAGGTGATATTATCGGCCAATTGATGTATCATCCTTATAAATGCACAACCTTCACCTGTTTTATTTTCTAAGCACTGTACATATGTACATTAAAGTCCTCAGCCTGATTACTGTAAAAATTAAGGCTTTGCAGAGGGATTTGCATTCGGCTGCAGCCTCAGTGTCTTTGTCTTTGTATGTGTCTTTTCTTAGCTCCACTCCAAGGCCTTGTCCCTGCCCTAGCCGAGAGCAGACAGACAGTGGGCAGCAGATGACAGCAGCAGGGAGGACACTGGTGTCACCATCAGACGCCTGTGACGCAATCCAGTCTTACAGGGCTACACAGCCTGAATGCACCAAGCTGAGAGCACTGCCACGGACAGAGGGCATCATGGGAAAGGTCTGAAGCTCGTCCAGATCCATTTCTCACCACGCTCCAGCTCGATTTTGTTAAATTCCTAACGATATCTGAATCTCTTCTTCTGACAGGCCAAACAATAATTCGCTGCAGTCATTACAAATTATCTGTAAGTACAACTTGAACAGTGCAAATTATTCTGGCTATGAACTTATTACTTTTGGTTATTTATATTTCACAATCACACTCCAGTGCTCCCCTTTTAATGTTAGCGAGTGATAATCATAACTTCAGAAGTTATCTCCCTTGGCCACAGCAGAGCATAACGATTAATTTGACTAATTATTTTGGTGTGGCTGCTGTGTGACTGTCGACCCAGCGGTCTTTCTCTCCAAGTAAATAAAATAAAATGTGGGAAAATGAGTTTATTTTTCTTTGGGACTCTCTAGAATTCAGTCCCAGTGCATCTGAATGGTACACGCTGATGCCAAATGACAGCCTGAAGCTGTCTTGGGAAGATTACAAGAGGAACTCTCGAACACAAACTGCCAAGTCCTACAATCCAGTCAAAGCCAGAATATCAGACTCCAGAGGTCCAACTTTAATCAGAGATACAATGATAATCCTCACAAGAGACTAACACCAAACACTGATATGAGTAAGCAAACAATGACATTGTTCCAAGAACCACAAGGGTCTCCTGCTGAATCGCTGGATAAGCCATATGCTACGCGAGCACGACCGGCGTGTTTCTTCTGCCGAACCGTGTGCCTGGATCAGGTTTCTCATGCCTGCCGCCCTGTTTGGCTTATTTCCTCCACTTTTGTAGTAAAGATGGAGCTTTTACGAGACGCTTGTTTCTCATTTTCCACTTTCTCTCATCTTTGGAGGGATTATGAGAGGTCAGGCTTTCTCAGAGCCAGAGACCGTGTGTGCCAACAGCTCTCCAGAGACGCATTAAAACTAAGACCAACAACCCTGGCTAAATATAGCACTGTGGCAGGGGGACACTGAGCGAGGCTCAGAATAGCCCAGCCGGCTTCACTGGACCAGGCAGGCCAGGCAGAGCAAAGCAGACAGAAAGCAATAAGCTATGCCTCATATGAAACAAAAGGATCCAGCATCCTTCCAGGACTGAAGTGAAGCTCCATGTTACGCGATGCTGAGTGTTTCTGCTCTACTTTCAATAAATCAAGACACCCGCTGTTGGTTGACTGGTGAGACAAAGGATGCGGGACATCAATCAATCAGTCAGTACAAGCAACTTAAAAAGATATGCACTCTTGGATGTTTCTATAAAATAGCCTCATATTAGCGCTGTTGTGGGAAAAACGTAGTATCACAGAAAAGGTAACTTTATAGGAAGGTAAAAAACATGCTTAAAATATGCTTAAAGTGGGAATTCTATGATTTTACAAAATTTCTGCATGTTAAAATAGTCCTATTCTGGAGAAACTTACCTAGTCAGGATTGTTCACAGTGGTGGTGATGGGAACCAGACGGCTGAATGGCTTAATGCCCTTAAAAGCTTCATCACAGAAAGTTATTACATGGAATGGTTACATGAAATGCCTGATGTCTGAGACACTGATTAAGGACAGATAAAATTTTGGCCTAAAACATATTTTTAAAAACATTCATGCAGGACACTGTAAGGCAAAACAGTCCCCAAATAAATCATATTTGTTCAGATTTATCCCTATTTGGATAGCAAATAAAATGGCTATATTTGTGTTGTAGACATCACAACCCCTGATTCTTATCACCACCACTGGAAGAAATCTTGAGTTGATAAGTTTCTTTTCAGTGAACCATTTCACAACAAACCACTCTGCATGACATCTCAGTGGTTGAATTATGCATATTTTGAAAAAAAGGATGGAACTCTCCTTTAATATAAGTTACATTTAAAAGGTTCGCGTTTTAAATTTCTGTTGATTTGTCCATTCATAATTAAATGTTCACAGAACGTAAAGTGCAAAAAAGCTAATGTTTTTAAAAGGTTAAATAATAAAAACAGGAAGAACTTGAATTAAGTTTACTTAAATAATACATAAAAAATCACTGTCATATCAAAACCTCCATGTTTTTTTTTGTTTGTTTGTTTGTTTTTTTTACAATATTTGAAAACACCAGCTGCTCAACGTTTGTTCTCCTTCTCCTGTAAAGATACCATTTTGGAGAAAGATGCTTTTCTTACAACAGGTGCTTAAACTAATGAGAAAAGGCTACACACCTGTTGTTGAGGATATGGCATCCCGCTCATGCCCAGCTGACCTCTCCCCTGCATTCCCATCGGGTATCTGTGTGGAGAAGGAGATCCGTATGCCTGGCTGGGGTACGGAACGCCCTGCTGCTGCTGAGAGTATGGACTACTGCCCATTCCATACAACTGAGAGCGCTTAATCGCCATGAAGTCCATGGAGCCCACCTGCAAAACACAGAACCAAAAAGATACAATGTTTACCTACAGTCTTAAAAATAAAGGTGCCAAAAAGGTTCTTTGGAGCGATGCCATAGAAGAATGTGCTGGTATATATATATATATATATATATATATATATATATATATATATACACATACACACATACTGTTCGCTCTTCGGTTCATACAGTTTATATGGACAGTTGTTGTGATGTCATAAAAACTGATGCATTTGCGTCTTCCTATACAGCAGTTTAGCGCTGCCCCTTCACACTAAAGTTATAAGTGGCGCTTCAGCCCACACTGTTTCTTGAATGCATGACAGCCAATCAGAACAAAGGTCATTTACATATATAAAATAAAGAGAGGTTGGAAAATGGTCATGTACACTTAATAAGGACTTTTTTTGACATATAAAACCTACACAAACATCACAACAGGTGACCTAAGAGGAAAAAACAGATACACGAAAAACATAGAACATGGGCCCTTTAGAGAACCTCCACATAGTGTAAATGTTCTATATTAACTACATGCTTTCCCAGAAGCCAAGAACCATTTAGGAACCTTTATTTTTAAGAGTGCAGATGGTCTCTGAACCGAGTGACACTGCGCCTTTCTTTGAATACTGATAGAAACGGAGGGAAGAAATGTGAAAAGACAGTTTCTGCCTGAGGCGCTTTATTCCTCACGAGCATTACATTTATTTTAGGGTTCCCCCCCATATCCCTCAGTGAGTCAACAGGAAAATTCCCGGCATGTCAGGTTAACATTAATCCGTCACCCAGAACGTGGAATCCACGACGGGGCAGATTATGTCAGGTCTGATGTCTCCGCTCCGTCGTGCTGGATCATGGATGATTTATGGCATTTGTTCCCACTGTCTTTTTCAGTCAGCCAAGGCTCTCTCCAGTCTCCCTGAGCAATACCTGCACATCCCCGCTCAATATGACGCGTCCCGCTGTGTGCAGGAGAATGGCACTTTTCAAAAGGCAGCCAGGCTTAATCAAGAAACAATACAGTGGAGATGCGCGCGAACAAACCCGCTGAATTGTGCACGGAAAACAAATGGGAGAATAAAAAAAAATGACTCGATATACCACTTTAAACAGTGCTTCCCTGGTGTTTTGCCCACTGTGACGCATAATGGAGTCAAATCAGAGGAAATCGACAGCTAACCTCTCCTCTGTCCCTTTCTTCTGTGATTGCATCCTGTTGGGCTCAGACGCTTCTGGCTAAATTCACAGCAGATACATGAGTGGCTTCATAGGGTACAGACTACTTCAAAACACAAAACAAAGCATGAGTTTGAATAGTAAAGCCCAGCACATAAACATTTGATTTTATCAAAAGAAAGAGCCGTAAGCTTGGGGTAGTCTAGATGTCTAGATGGCAAATAGATAAACTGAGGTGTTTAAAAACGACAAGAAATATATAACTCTAGCATTTTTCAAATAAAAACCTTGATTCATTGGTTAATGTCCCATGCACATCATCAACAAATTGAATCCCAGTGTGAACTGATTTCATTCCCAATATAAAATAATAATGCATACTTGGCATGGAAACACTGCACAGCAACGGGAAGTGAAGGAGTGAAGGACTGAAAGTGCACAGGATGAGCCATTAGATTTACATTAAAGAGAATGTAGGCTGTTGTCCAAGGCCTGGTTCCCCAAAAGCGTGTCAGCACAAAGACAGCTGTACACTAACAGAGCTAGCATTAGCAATACCATGCCACAGTTAAGATCAGTATAATGCACTGTAGTGCTTTGAGAGTGAGTGGGCTGACTGATCAATGTGGAACCCGTGTGGTTTATGCATTGTTTACTTCCATTTTCAAGTACAAGACATCATGTACAAAATGCGGAAATGTGGAGCTCCTGAGTGGAGAAACAGTTTAAGCGCTGGCCCTAGTTCAATCCCCAGCGGCGCAACAGCCATCCATGGCCAGGAGTCAAAAAGAGCATAATTGGTCTCGCTATCTCTGGGTGGGTAGGATGGTCCTTCCTCTCACCATCACTCAGTGCGATGCTAACCAACAAAGGCGTCTGTCAGCAGACGTAACAGAATTAGCAGCAAGTGTGCTCCTTCAAGAGTGTTAAACTGCTCAATGATGTTAGCAGCAGCTAGAAAAGGTGTGGTGAGGCCAGAGCCGGTTTATGAGGTGCCTGGCCACTTCCTATTTCCCCCACTATATCAAAAACAGGCGCCTGCGAGCGAGTCCTCAATGAATGAGAGTAAACGGCTAAAAACCAAAAGTTAAAATTGTTTCTAATCACTTGCCCAGAGCTTTATCTTAATTTTACAAAGTACAAAGATTTATTTCACTAAAAAGCAAAGAAAAGCTCAGCCGTATGTTTCCTTTTTTCTACAGCAAATGGGTTTTGGGCAGTACAACGCTACCATTACTGCTACTGAGTGCTGATTGATTGGTGACCTGAACCGCCACTCCTATAACTCGAGTTCAAAAACGCTTAAAAGTATAACAGTAGTGTTAAAATGTTTTAGGCTGTTCTGTGTTCAGGAAATTAATGTATTCTTTTACATTAAAAAGGTTTAAGCATTTATAAACTATGATTTTGCTCAAATGATCCATATTAATTCATTTATTTTGGACTCGCTCGGGAGCGCCCTCTAGTGTTTGAGAAACCGGAAGACATTACAGAGTGGTATGTCCATCTGCATAGAACTCAGTATTCAATCCCTCGACAATTCTGAGGAGGCTTTTGATGCTTTCCAAATCCTCCACAGGTTTAATGTTCAGACTCAAGGTACGTGTCCAACAGCACGAAAACAGCCGAACTCGTATGCTTTCGATGCGCTCAAGTTAGCAAAACTGCATGCCTGGCTAGTAAACCAACTTCCCCTTTTTCCCCTCATATCCACACCCATCCACACATCATACAACACCTGCAAAGACCTTTAATCAATCTGTCACTTCATGTAAACAAGCCCTGACTGATTGTTGCGTTAGGAACGTTGCCTTTCCCGACGGTTCTGAACCACTTTTCCAATAATAAACAATTAGAAGGCACCACACAGTCAAGCATGTAAATTGTGCTTTGGGCAATCCTTCCAGAGGCCTAGGCTAGCACCATTAATTAGAGAGGTATCAGTGGCTGAAGGGCAGCGCTCGTGAATTAGGAAATGCAGGGCAGTGTGCCATTTGCGATATGGGACACGGTTCAGGTCTCTTCCTCCAGCGGCCTTGCTCAAGTGGAACGGCTTGGCCAAAAAAAAAAAAGGAAAAAGAAGAAGCCGAGTCCCACGCAAAGCAAATCTCCTCATGTCACTGCCAAGTTCAGAGAGTGACTCCGACAGTCAGAGACCGCTGTGCCTCCCAGATGGAGTTGGGGGGGGAGGCTATTGAGAGGGAAAGCAAGCCCCTATTTGCCCGTAGCGCTTAGCTCTTTCAAACGGTCACGCCTGGTCCTTGTTCAAATGGCCGACCCGTCATGTAGGGTATCATTAGAGAAGAATGGAGCACATGTTTTGGGGACATCAATAGGTTTGCATTTGTGTGGCCAAAGGGACTGCGGTTATGCGATACTCAATCCCGCCGCTGGCGAGAGGAGGCCAATTGAAGGGAAGCAGCAGCAGAACCAATCTCTCTATTTGAAAGGAAGGGAAATCCCAGGCCTAATCTATTGCCACTTCAGCACACGATGCGGTCCACTGTAAACTGCCTGTGTAGTGAGGATGGCAACAGGATTATGCCCGGATGACTGCTGTACACACTGCTAAAGAGCCAAGTTAGAGCTGGGCTATAGGATGAGACAGATAGTGTAGGGTGTTCTATCACAGCACAAGTCAAAAACCCTACTCATAGAAAGGTTCTCCTTATTTTATCCATTTACCACATTGCAGAATTATACTGAAGACACTATGAAATAAACCATATAGAGACCAAAAAGTGTTCAATCAATTTTAGAGAAACAGAAGATTCTTTGCCTTAATGCACTCTTGGTGCTTTCTCGTGAGGAGCTACCTGGAATGCTTTTCCAACAGGACATAAGAAGTAGAAGGCACACATATGCTGAGACCTTAGTGTTGTTTTGGTATTTTAAACCCATTTCCTTGGCCTTTAAGCATAATCCTTTATATTACAATCTCTTTAACATTATGAAACATCAATAACCAAACATCAATGACCATATATTACTGAAACATCAATAACCGTCAATTTTCAGATCTGTAGGCCCTTACAAGGAAAGTCAAACAACAGAGTGAAAAAATGAGACTTTATCTCAATGTGAAGAAACCAAAGATCGCTAACTTTACCACTGATGTTGAAGATGTAGAAGTGGTGGACAGCTTGTGCCCACTTCGAACAATTATTAACAACAAATTTCCCGGCAGTCAAGAAATACGACACAGATTGGCACTTGGCAGAAGAATGAAGGAGCTTGAAAAGATCTTTAAACGTAATGATATATCTCTACAAACAAAGACCAGGCTGTGGTCCAGGCTGTGGTCTTTTCTGTGGTTCTTTATGGATGTGAGAGCTGGACAGTACAAAAGCAGAGCAGGAAAAACATTAATACCATTCAAGCTGGAGTTAGTAAAGACTTTTGAGAGAACCTTGGACAGCAAAAAAAGACTCTTGAAAGAAGATCCTTGATAAAATCAAACCTCACCTCTCAGTCAAAGCTCAGATAACCAAACTAAAGCTTTCTTATTTTGGACATATTATGTGAGGAACCAATTCACTGGAAAAGACCATTTTGCTCAGAAAAGATGAAGGTAAAAATGAAAGAGGATGACCAGCAACAAGACGGATGGAGATAATGAGAGGAATCAAGAAAAAGCCATTAAGAGGCCTGAAGATCAGAAAACAGAAGATATTTTGGAGAAATGCTTCCCAAATGGTCACATAGAGTCATGATTGTCTTGTCAGCACTTCATGAAAATAATAAGATTATAAAAAATGCATATTCAGTTAGGTGTGTGCAAACTTTTGACTGGTATTTCAAGTCATTTCTATTGGTCCATTGGTCATGAAATGTTCACAAAATGTGGCAAATGGTACAAATATAAAGGCTGAGATAGACGGTTTTGATATAACAGCAACAAATGATACGTGTATATTACAGTAACCACAACAAGAACTACAAAAATGCATTAACTCGAACTCAAAAATGCTAATTTTCATGACAGTGACATGTTTTACAGCCAACAGCTGCAATAATGCACAAAAGACCCACAGAAACAAGGAAACCTTCACACAAACAGGGAGTGAATAAATTTTGAGCGAGTCATAGCTCACGTTTATGAACTCACTACATGTTCTCAGTTCTGCCCGAATAAGAAAACCATCCACTTTGCGTTTTAATGTAGGTCTACATAAGGCAGTAATAAACCTGAAATTGAATTTATGAACTCGCACTGCTTCAGAGTCTTGCGAGTATATTGCAAAATAAAGCTATTACACCACAAACTACAAAATTAGGTCAGGAATATACTGCCAAATTTGATTAAATTGCTTCTCCAAGTTGTTTCGACTCTGATTTTACGACTTCAAAATGTTTTAAATCCTTTCATTTTAATGTACAAAGTTGTTAATCAGCGAAGAAGAAAACACGCACTGCGGAAAAAAAAACAAATAGATTACGAGGTAGCAGACTGCATATTGAGATCAAATGAGCATTAAAATGGTAATCTGCAAATGGTTATTATCATAATTCCATTTGGATCGTGCAGAAATGCAGCTTGATTGTATCTCAGACTTTAGTGGGTGTCTTTCATGAGGCTGTTTGTTCCAGAGCTGCATTATCCAGGCTGTGAGCCTCCATGTCCATCATATATAGTACTGTGCAAAAGTCAGAGACCATCCTTCATTTTTTCTACATAGTTCTGAGAAGATCAGACATAATATAATCCACCTGCATAATGAAGGGGAAGTCAAAGGAAAATGAGAGAAAAAACAGGAGTTCAAAAAATCACCAAAAGATACAGAGAAAATGGGATTCCTAACAACAGTGCAAGACCTGGCAGACACAAAAACTGCCCCATCAGATAAGCAGCACTTAAAGCTCTCATCTTTGAGAGAGAGGAGAAAATCAAGCTGCTTCAGATCTGAAAACATCCACAGGTGTTTCTGTCCATCCTTCCACTGTGAGAAGACGACTTAGCGCTCCGGGTCTGAAAGGATGTGTAGCTGTCAAGAAGCCTCACTGAGAAAAGGACACAAAGAAAAAAAAAGAAAATGTGCAAATTAAACAAATGAGCTGCTGGTGTTCTCAGAATGGACTGACCACCCCACAGTCCAGACCTCAACATCACATCACTGAATGTGATTGGGATTAGTTGGATCATGAGAAACCAACCAACTTCTAAGACTGAACTTTGGAGGTGTGGAAAAACATCCCTGCCGATTTCTGAAAACT
Organism: Colossoma macropomum; assembly: GCF_904425465.1. NCBI lineage: Eukaryota > Metazoa > Chordata > Actinopteri > Characiformes > Serrasalmidae > Colossoma > Colossoma macropomum. The sequence continues at coordinate 35,787,312 of NW_023494803.1, forward strand.
GAAAGCAAGTCTACTAAAAAGAACAGACGCTGTAATAAAGGTAAAGAGTGGAAATGGACATTATATTTAGTTGTTGAAGTTTCTGTTTTCTTCTCTTTTTTCTTACATTGAAGAATGAATAACTTGTACTTAAAGGCCATGTCGACTGGGAATTAAATGCAGGGTGATCTCTGACTTTTGCACAGTACTGCATTTCAGAAATGCCTGTCTACAGTCCAGTCTATGTCTGCAGTCCAGTCCACAAGTCCACCCAGTCTACGTGACCGTCTTGGAGTGGACGCCTTTTCAGTGAGTGCTGGATTACTACTTGTGGCAAGTTAGTAACCACTGCTGTTCTAGACTGGCAGACACATACCATATATTGTTTCCAAATATAAGGGTGGATGATAGGGCTGTTTCGCTAGAAATAGAAATAAGAATACAGGTTGGCTGGTCATTTGAGCAAAGGAAATATTGACCTGGCACTATTGTTGCTATGATTGGTGCAATCAAACGTCTCACATGCTGCATGGTTTCAGAGAAAAGACAGCAACCGGGACAACTGTGACTGTTAATACAAATCACAAGATATTTATGTGAGAAAAAAAACCTACTTTCAAAAAATGTAATGAAAATTAAACTGAATAAAAAAAAAAATACCTGATAAATACAACCAAACAGGACCCATAGGCTTTTTCCGAGACGAGGAAAAGAGAACTACTGCACCTCAATCGAAGCTGAGAAACAATGATGGGGCATAATTCACAGGCGAGCTCCGCACTACGAGACAAGACAGAGAAATAGGAGCCTCTGTTTCAAGCGAAATGAGAACGGGGAGGCAGCATGGGGAGGAGATACGGCTCCGTATTAATCTGTGCAAATTCCACGCTCCTGCTGACTAAGATTAGAAAAATTAATTTCATGGATGCAAAGGCAATATTGATGTCATCAAAGGGAAAGGAGCAGAAGTTTTAACTCTTAGTTGACAAAAATAAAATAATTGGAGGAACATTTATATGGAGCGTCACAAAGAAAGATCCATTACAAACAAGCTCGTTTTTCTAGTTTAGACAAGAACGCTAGAAAATAAAGAGTGGGTAAATAAAGAAGCCATAGAGCTGTTAAGAAAGAGAATAAGCGAATTCTGCCAATTCAATATTGTTATTATTCATCAATGGATCGTATTTCCTAAGAGCCTGACTGAGTTATCTAAGCTAAAACACACTACAGACTCATTGTTCAGTGTATAATGTGGCTCAGACAGATCCTCAGCCCTGCGTCTGTAGCTCTGATTGTCATTGCTTTCAGTGCATTTCATTCATCAGGCAATTAAAGGGTCGATACCCTACATTTTTCTTCCTTTTCATTTTTTGTGTGGTTTTATTTACTTTCACATGACCATTTTCCAGCATCTGTTTATCCCTTAGAACTAAGTAAGCTGTTCTGGCTGTCACCTCTTTAAGACTGATATATGTAAATGAGCTCTGTTCTGATTGGCTGCTCTGAATCATCCCTCTCTTAAAAAGCAGTTCGGATTGAAACGCTCTTTATAACTTCAATGTAAATAGGAGGGGCTAAACTGCTGCAGACTGAGTAGGTAGATATACAGTGGGGTCCAAAAGTCTCAGACTACACAGAAAATTTGGGATAATTTTATTTAAACCTGGAAATAAACAACAGAAATTTTTAGAAATTTTGAAAAATTCAAGGCCTTTGTATAAAGAGTCTTATATTTTCAACTGGAGCACAAGCTCAGACGACTCTCCGGTGGATTTGATCTACTTATCAGAGGCTTGTGGAGTCCTTGCCAGCTCAGGTGCATGCTGTGATTAAAGCACAAGGAGGACTTACCACCAAATAAGAAGAAATTCAAAGAAATTCTGAAACGCTTGTCAATATTTCACAGACTTTACTCGTCAATCAAATTGTTGTGCTAATAATATCATTTGTAATGAAATTAAATTACAAAAACTGATGTAAAATAGAAGTGTTTTCCGTAGTGGTCACTCTATAAGTAAATGCACTGGTTTCTGTGACATCACAAAACATAGCATAGTTTCATAACAGGACTTCATGGACTGGGGAGTCAACACATTCTGAAACAATGAGTGTGTTTACATGCACTTAATAGTCCGATAACTGCAGAAAATCAGATTTTTTCAGTAAGCCCATCAACGTGTTTACATGCACTTGAGTAATCAGATAATGGGGAAACTCTGGGTTTACATGAATCAGACAGAAATCAGATTTCTGTTTTGCAACCAGCCAATAAACTAACAGAAGAAGACGTGATGTAAATGTAATGAAGTAAAACTTCATGCTGCGTTTTTTTTTAAACACTGTGTCACTTTACCTGAAAATATGAACATACATCATCTAGAAGATGAAGAATGTTTAAATCTTCCATTTCGTAAAGCATGTAGTTGGTTTCAGCGTGTTTTGCTGCATCTCGCAGTGACGCTGCTTGCTTATTTCTAGTACAACAGTCTGTTCTGCACATGCGCAGACTGAGAAATCTGAAAGAAATCAGAGTAAGAGTTTACATGCACTGAGAAATCTGATTACTGAGCTAAAATCCGTCTCTCTTTATCAGATTTCTTAATCAGACTTCTAGATCGAAGTATGGTGTTTACATGACCATTTGAATAATCAGATAACTGCAGAAATACGATTATGATTATTACAAGTGCATGTAAACGCACTCAATGTTTACATACTACATGAAAGTACTTTCTTTAACAGAAAGTGAATTTTCCGTGTTATGGGCCCTTTAAGTACAGTGGCAGGTTTTCCACAGCCGTGTTTAAAGGATGAAGTGTGTCTATAACCCAGCAGTGTCATATTTGCTGTCAAATGTCTCTTAGTAAATGTCACTGCTCACGAGCACGAGTCCAAAGAGACGTTCTACAGGGTAAATTGCCTTTCCTGCAAAACACTCCAGTCTGAGGTTGCCAAGGCAGTTATGCATGAAGGCCAGCAAGAGACGGGACGGCATGAAATTATTGGAGAGAAATAGCGAGAGAGTGAGAGAGAGAGAGAGAGTGAAAGAGACAGAGTGAGAGAGACAGAGACAGAGAGAGAGAGAGACAGACAGAGAAACAGAGACACAGAGGATGCTCGTCTTGCACTATTCCATCACGTCATTGTACGTAGCAGCATGGGTATAATTACTGGGCCTTTGTGTGCTGTAAGCAGGACGGCAAATGGACGCCCTCAGTGGACAACATCAGTGTAGCCACACGTCCCCCTGTGTGTTTAGAAAAATGACCACACACACAGTGAAACAAGAGAGAGAAAAAGAAGGGAGGGACAGAAAGAGAGAAAGGGGAGAAACAAAGAGAGAGAAACTGTGTAAAAAAAATAGAAAGAGAGTGGAAAAGAGAGGGGGGAGAAAGAAAGAAAGAAAGAAAGAAAGAAAGAAAGAAAGAAAGAAAGAAAGAGAACAAAAATTGATTAAAAAAGGGAGACAGTGAGAGAGATAAAGAGAGGGAGTGAGAGAAAGAGGGAGTGAAACAAGGGAGAGAGAGAAGGAAAAAGAAAGGGAAAGGGAAAGACAAAGAGAAAGAGGAGAAGCAGAGAGAGAAAGTGTGTGTGAAAAATAGAGAGAGGGACAAAAAGAGGGGGAAGAAAGAAAGTAAGAAAGAAAGTAATACGAAAGAAAGTGTGAAAAATAGGAAGAAATAGAGAGTCAAAAGAGATGGAGGAAGAAGAGAAGAGAAAGAAAGAGAAAGAGAAGGAAAACTGACAAAAAAGAGAGACAGTGAGAAAGGGAGAGAGAGGCAGAGAGAGAGGGAGGGAGAGAGACAGAGAGAGAGTGAGGGAAAGAGACAGAGGGAGAGAGAGAGAGAGAGAGAGAGAGAGAGGGGGGGGGAGAGAGAGAGAGAGAGAGACAGAGAGTGAGAGAGTGAGGGAAAGAGACAGAGGGAGAGAGAGAAAGAAAGAAAGAGAGAGAGGGAGGGAAAGAGAGAGAGTGAGAGAGAGAGAGAGAGAGAGAGAGAGAGAGAGAGAGAGAGAGAGAGACCGATCTGTTTCCATGTCAAATAAATTGGAGTTGAGAGCTTCATGCTCCTCTCAACCAGCAACAGCTTAAAAGACAAAATACACAAAGGAAAACACACAATCTGACCACACAAGACAAACATCCCCACAAAGGAAAACAAATAAAAACAGGTTCAAAAGCAAACCATGAGGGGGGCCGGCTCTCACCGCACAGCAGAGCACGGAGCCAACCAACCACCTCCTCTAATACAGCGAGTGGGCGGCACCAACTCAGCATAAACATCAATTAGTCAGCAGTTAAAGCATCACAACGCTGCCAGATGTACACGTCAAGGCCGCTTCTGCTGACCAAAGTCTGCGGCTGAGAACCTGCCAGAGCGGACGACGGTTCTCCAGCTCCTCAGAGGACGTGCCCCGGGTCAGCATGATGAAAATGAAAGCTCTCGGCCTGTGGGAATTAAGGAAGGAAAAAAAGAAGCGCTGCTGTGGAGCTTTTTCATGCAAGGGCAACCGTGGCACGAGAGGAATGCCTTGTAGTTTCGCTTCAGAGCCTTCAGGCTGTCTGGATTGAGCAGCACTATGAGAAGAGAAACAATAGCCCTCCCACCACGACAGGAGAAACACTCAGTCTATAAGCAACATTTTAATTGTTATATGGTAAAAGAGATGGCACTGATCCCAAAATCAGTACCAGTACTGGGCTGATACCAGCAGAAAGGAACAAATTCAATCCGATTCTGTAACAAATCAAGAACTGAAACAGCTCAGAATTGCTTGCAGAGCCAAGTAAAGCAAAGTAGGTTACTCGAGATGTAGAGATGGTGCGATACCACTTTGTCTTTTCCGATACCGATACTAATATTGAAATCTTGAGTAACGACTGATACTGAATATTTCGTTTTTAAAAACCACTTACATTTTTAAAATTAACGCATATCAATTAAGACGAGCATCTAAAAGTAGGCTCCAATGCTCAAACTACTCAAGCATTCTACTACTCAAACAGTAAGATATACATAAAGCCAGCTCCGTAATTATCAGCACCCTTGGTAAGATAGGCAAAAATGGTTAATTAACCTTAAATTTAACCTTAAATTGAAGCAAATTTAGTCAAAAAAAAAATCACAATTATTGGCACCCTTGCATGCAGTACTTTATGCCAACTCCATGGCCCAGTCCCACTTCTTATTTTCACCCTTAGCCCTTGTTTTCAAGTATCACCTTGCCCCTTGCCATGTAGCTCTAACATTTCACCCTCCCCCTCTATCTCAACTAAAATCAGGACCCCCTACCCCTAGATGTGAACTGGAGAGGTAAGGTCTAAGTGGTAGGGGTAAGGGGTGAAATGGGATTGGGCCATGTGCCAACATAACAGCAATGAGTCTTTTCCTATAATGCTTGATGACAGCAAGGAATCTGAGACCACTTCTCAGTAAAGAATGTCTCCAGAACCTTCTGGACTCTCCTCTCATCAGCACACCCCATAGATTGTCACAGCGGTCATGGGACTAGGATGACCGTGTAAAAAGGCTGATTCTGTGTCACAGAACTCTCCGATATCTGATACAGTATTTTCTGCTGATATTGACCAATACCTGGTATTTGGATCGGTGCCATCTGTAGCATCTAACATTAATGTAAGAACAGCAAGTAGCTACTTAAACTAGAATTACAATTCTGTTATTTGAACTAGTCTAATTTTGTACATATTTGCATTTTAAGTGATGTTTCTGTTATTCCTTTTTTAGAGTTAAAGAGTTTTAAAGAGTTTAACTGAATAAAAATGATCAAGTTTAAGTAGTTTGGGCATCATAATCATTTAAAAGGCTGATCTTAAGAAAAGTGATTTAATTAAAAATAGCTAACCTTTTAAATCGTTGTAGTTTTTAAAGAAGCCAAAATATATGATTGGAACTGTGTTAGCCAGTCCTCAAGGTTGTAATGTGTGTAACTATCAGAAAAGGAAAAGTGGTGCATCTCTATTTGTTTAATGCTCTTTTGGAGGCGGTACAAAAATGTGTCTAATAAATTTACATTTAGTCAAACATGTGAGGAAATCACCTGAGTTAATATACTACACACACTTCATTAGAGTAACCAAGCCAAGAGCTGTAAACGAGGCCACAGCACAAAATCCATTTATGAATTAATGTTGGCCACTCGTTCTTCCTCAGACTTATGGGAAAGAAATAAACTGAAAATGCATTAGTTTTAATTAGAAAAACGCAACATGTAGGGAAAGATTCTTCTGGCATCTCCTCTAAAATCAGCTTTCATTGGGTGCTGTAAAATAATGGTCAGTTTGTCCATGTGCCCATGGGGCAGAAACGTCCACAGGAGTTCTCAGGCTGCTATTCAACATTAAGAGGCCTTCTGTACATTAAGATAAAATATGCAGTCACTAAGCCACAGGCTACACAGTCTTGGCCTTTGATTTGGAGCGCAGCCCAGCCCTGCGAAAAGTCCACTTCATTTCACCAGTGCCATCCATCAAGTGAGCTGCAACAAACAGATATCCTGACCTTCAATCTTTCTCTGGTTATTAGATACTCATTTAAAGTCACCTGAAACAATCCTGACCAAATTGATTTCATTATTGGACTCTGAGCGACGACTCCCTGATTGCTCAGCGGGAAATTTTAAAAGTTAATTAGGAAAAAATTGATTTTCATTTTTTTCCCCCACCAGCATCATATCCTTGGTGTTTCCTTCGACGCATCGTTCTTCTGAAGTTCCGTGGAGGAGATGACAGCGTATTTGGACGATGTGACAACTGTACCTCTGTTGATGTTGGGACAGAGTTGATGAGATATGAAGAGGGGGAGGGCTATAGCCCACCAGAACAATGAGGCAGGGTGTCTGAACCCCAGGCAGCCGGAGGAAAGAGCTCTTGGGGGTTGATTGTCCTCTTAATGTCTTTGCTCCCAGCAGAATGGTCTCGTCGACCCGGCAGTTCCGAGGATATGGGCTGCTTTTGACCCCCGTGACCTCTCAAGGCCACCCCATAGCAGAGCATTGGGCCAAGGCCTTTTTCAATCTTTTAAGATCTCTGAATCAATCACAGTGCCACATGTGAACATGTGGGACCAGTGCTGTGCAATCAGGAAGGCCTGGCCTCAGGGGTAATTCATGTCCACAATCTGACTTTGTCCCCTCACATCCCTATTGCTATTACTCTGTGGGCTCACTCAACGCGCACCACCAATATACAAGAGTGACCGCAATGGCTCAGCGAGGCAATTAGGTGGGACTTTCATTTGTGTGTTCAACCGAACATCATATTGGGTTTATCGTGAGGTTGTAGTCTCAAAAATGAGCGAAATCTAAGTACGTTGATTGGAACTTTCCAGGAGAAGGACAAAAACTTTTAAAGCTAGACTTTATTCCACGTAATTTTGGACATTTTTATAGGTTAATATATTATAAAACTACCACACAATCTTAAAAGCAGCTGGCATTTCAAAATGATGTAAAAAATTAAAAAGGAAAATGGAATTATGAGCTTTTGATCTGATAGCGACAAAGTGTAAAAAGGTCAAAATACAGTTGTATGCAAAGGTTTGAACACCCACAGGCAAATATGCTTTATGCAATACATGTTTTAATGAAAGGAAAAGTACGTTAAAACATCATCTACAGTGAACAAACTTAAATATGTGAAAGTGCATAATTTCTATTTATCTGCTGTGCTTATAAAATATTAACCATGTCATAACTTTTGCAAAGGACACATTTTATAGTTTAATTTTTCCAGCATTACATTCAGCAAATAAACATAAAACAAAACATGTTATTTGACCGGGGTGGCCAAGCTTTTACATATGACAGAGAAATCTGTAAGTAGTAGCAGGTTAAAGGACAGAATAACCAAAAACAACGTTGTCTTTTTGTTCAAAAATGAAAATGAGTCACATCTTTAGCTGTCATTGCTCTTGTTTAATTTAGACCCCTTTCTGCAGTGCTATTATATGCTTTAACAAGGACACACAGTGTCACTGATGTGAAGCACCAAAAGCTATTTTAGTGCTAACAGCACCCCCTTATGTAGAATCTTCAACCTGCTAGATGTGAGTTAGTGAGTTAAAAGCCAGTCCAAGAGGTGCTTCACATCAAAAAAAAGATTGAAATACAAGCCGACATATTTCCATGTAATGTTTCCCATACAGAACCAAAAGCATTTTATAAAAAGTCTTCTACTAGTTAGGCTACGTTCACATTACAAGCCTCACTGCTCAAATCCGATTTTTTGCTCAAATCCGATCTCTCTGACACGATGGTTCACACTCGTTTAGGTAAGTCATTCAAATCTGTCATTAATATGAACGAACCGGCGTCCTGAAAAGACCCGCATGCGCACATCCTACTGAGTAACGTCACGTGAACGAATCACGTGCATCATCAGCACAAACTAACAAGCAGAACGAGCTTCGCTGAGAAGATAATTAACTCTGATCAGCTCTCAGCTTCATTATTAGAGCGAGACGAAGGCAGAAAAGGTGAGATGTGTTGCTTTTCCACAGTTTACAGGCTTTAACTTCTGTTTGGCGCTGCTGCCATGGTAACGCTGAATGATGGTCACGCGCAGTGAAAAAAAAAGCACATGAATTCCGATCTGAGCGTTCACATTAAGGTCGCATGGCCATGAATCGAATACGTATCCAATCTAGGACCACATATGAAAGATCGGATTTGAAAAGATCAGATCTGTGTGTCCACACAGCTCTGAAAACATCCGATCTGAGTCACATTAGGGCAAAAAATCGGATTTGTGCCACTTTAATCTGGTAATGTGAACGTAGCCTTACAGTTTAATGGGGCCACAACTCGACTCGAAATCTTACGAGTGCCTAATGATCCACATAATGAGCTGAACACAGATTAACCCTAGTTTGAGAACTTGGGTATAGAGTAAGATCATTTCCAGCACAACAATTCTTTATCATGCGTTAGTTTCGTCGACTGTAGTGTTAAATCACCGTGTCATGCAGCCAGCACAACTAGGTTGAACAGACATTAATGAGCCATTGCTTTCAGACCTTATTCAACACCACAGCAAACCTATCATGTTGTCTCCAAAGGCCAAGGCTGACTGGAGCTGAAACATATTAGCAAAGCTATTTGACAAGCAGAGCAGTTAAAGCCAAAGGACAATGGTCCAACTCTACGGTTAGCAATGACTTCAACACTCCAAATATAGACCATCTGTTAACCTTGCCCAAGTTCACAACATCCCGATCTGGAGAGCCATTACCTGACCTCAAACCACAAACTATCTTTTTTACACAGCTCCTCTGTGAGTCATGGTGGAGGCACAGTTTTATGAAGAGCGCATTTTTGCGAAGCTTTGATCCAAGAATCCTTCTCAGTGGAGATGCTTCGGCCTGACTCATCTGGCAAGCAGCATGTTTTAAGTGAAATCACATTGCACTGCACGGCACAGACGCTTTCCATGGCCGTGACCATGAAGACTCTTGAAAACACATTTCAGGGATTTGGACAAGATAAAGCAAAGGTCAAAGCCATTCGAAAAAGTAATGCAACATTTATGTTCAATGACACTTCACTTACTGTTACATAAAACCACAGAACAGGGACAGATTAAGATATCTGGCGCTCAAGCCCTCTTCTGTTTACTCACAAGAGTCAAATTATGCCATCTGTAACTTTTTGTTCTTTCAGACTCTCATGACACATTGAATTGCATTGAAAAGCATTGTTTTGAGCATTAACTTACCATTACCAGTAGGAAGAAACAGCTGTAGGAATATGAATTAGACAGGGAGTATGTAGAAATAACACACCACACAGCAAACAGATCAAAATGTCTAAACCATATTCAACTTAATAATGTGTTACAAGCACTACTTATTGTTTGTATTACTTCAAAGATATGTTAGATTTACTGACAATAGATTCTGTTAACTTCTTTGTATTATGGATGTCCAAAGGATCGGAATCAGATCTGATCCAAGCATATTTGAATGGATCGGGTATCAGCTACGAGGTGATGTAGGTGGACACAGATCAGAATTGGCCAATACTGTACACTGTACTGAAGGTTTCTAATCAGGCTGAGGGGCAAAAACTGCATCAAGACATTACTTTGTAAAGTTTGCATACTGAACCTGGTTCCAATCAACATAGTCCAATATTCTTAGGCCCAGCAAATGAGTATAATGCAGTATATATAATATATGAGCTTTTTTTTTACAAAAAAGGACCAAAAATGGCAGTTACTGCAGAGACATATGATTTTAATTTTATTTTGGAATTATATTGAAACTACATGTAGATATAATGAACTGAACGCATGATGGTAACAATGCAAACTCAAATCAAATCACATCAAATGACATTTATTGTCACATTACATTAACACAGGGGTGAATAGCCCCCTTGTAGTACTTAAATACAAACATTATATATATATATATATATATATATATATATATATATATATATATACATATAGTTTTGTAACAGTAATATAGGTTATGAAATAAAAGCTATGATGTGTACAGTTGTACATATTTACATATATGCAATTTGTCAGTCTGAGGTAGATAAATAAGATGCAGGGTATACAGGGGACAGAATATTGATCATATATATTCCAGATTATACAAGATATGGTAGAAGATGTACAAGATGTCAGTCTATATGTGCAGGTCCAGATTTGCTAGATTAAGCTACTGTAAGAGTTACTCATAAGGATTTATTTTACTATTTTTTAGGACAACTTACAATATTTTAACACACTTAACATAGTTTTGTTATTGGGCTTCTCTTAAAGCGTATTAACCACTTAAAATCCCAGCTTTATTACATACTAAGGCTTATTATTCAGTAACTACAGGGACTTCAATTCAAACTAGTTGAGCTATTCTTATGTTATAGAAGTGTGTAATAAAGCTTTGGGCACTGCCAGTGGGCCTACAGCCTGTTAAGGGGTTAAGACGTTACTAAGAGTTGTTAAAACATGGTTAACCCTTTAAATCCCCAAAATAGGCAAACTAGGGTTTATTATTCAATAGTAATATGGATTATAATGCAAACTGGCTGAATTATACAAACACGTAAACATTCTGCACCTGCTAGCCATTAAAAGGGTTAATATTGCAGGCTATTAGAAAAGTCCACATCAAATCTCAGTATTGGAATTTAAAACAGATTACTAAACAGAATATCATCCATTACGCTAAGCTAAGTTAGGCACCTCCGTCTTCATTGTGTACCCACCGAGAGAAAAAGTGCTCCTGATAAATGTGTCTGCCTCTGGAAAAGTAGAAACAAGGCTTTCATTGCCAAAATGTCCAACCATCCATTTAAGTGTCCCCACAGCTTTCAGAAAGCGCGTTCCCGAGAACGAGAAGAGGGCCTATTGACTCACCCACAGAAAGTATGCAGAACAGATGAAAATGCAAAACTCTCCTCACACAGCCTCCTCGATTTTATGCCTCTGAAATTATTCATATTGTATGCAGGATTTATGCATTTCATTCTGTTTACTTTGTTACTCGACGCACCGCACATTTGTTTACAAGACGAAAAGGCCATATTGACAGAATTACCTACTCATAGGCACGACAGATCCCATCCCAGCATTCACAACACATCATTCAAATTCAAAGAAGAAAAATGAATTATAGATGGTCCCTTTTTTCTCCTCCTCTATACATATCATTAGCTTCCCCTCCCAGCTGCCAATAACCATGATTCTGGGAGCCAGAAAGAGAGCAGGCTCATAGTAAAACAGGACGTGTCCTCTTTCCCAGACCTAATTTAGGATTCAATTACAATACTCTTTAAAACCACCGACTTCTCAATTAATTATTTTAAGATTAGCCTGACAGTAATGGCCCTCCCACCATTTCGGCGCAGGAACGGCTCCGCTGGCCCCGGCTGTGTTGCGCGCTCTCGAGGAAACACAAATAAATCAGCTCTCCTCTTTTACCTCCTGCACTTGCTACTTTAAAAAAAAAAAAGAAAAGGAAAGGAAAAAAACAACACTGTTGTTTTATTCCACTTTTGCCTGGCATCTGCTCTCCTTGGAGCACAATTGATATTCACGTGCGACGGCGGGCCGCATTTTATGAGCCACTGGGGCCGGCCGTCCCCTGCTCCGCAGAAACGCTGACGGATGGCTCTGCCGCCGCCGCCACTGCCGGGCGTAAGCGAAAAAACGTCCTCCACCACTTTGATTGGAGCCAAGCGAAGCATTTCTCTTCCCCGTGTCTCGCACACACGCCGCCTCCCTCCGCTCCACACCCCCCGACCCACTTGCTATCTTCGCCGGCTGCGCGCCTGGAAATGAATGGCTCTCCCCTCCGGCAGCAGCCAGCCCCTATTCTGTTTATTTAAATATTTGATATGTAAGCAGTCATAAAATAAGTGTCATAACATGCAGAGAATGACATGCGTGCGGGAAGGCCATTATGCGTAATGGGTTCTGATGCGCGCAGGACCCATAGTTTAGCCCAGTGGGGACACGTGACACGCTGGAGGAAGGAAGCCGGTGGGAATAGATGGGGGGAAGCGTGCATGGCGCATGCAGAAATAATACAACACCACAGCACATGCACACAACAACAGAGCAAACACATCAACATGTATAAACCACGCTCGGACCTAATAATGGAAACGTACGCATTCTGGAACGCTCCCATGAGGGATGTATTAATATGTAAAAGGCAATATAACCCCTTATGACAACCAGACACCAGTGTTGACAAAAAGTGAAACACAATTCACCCTGATCTTCAGTCCTAAGACAAGCATTAGAGAGCACAGCTCTTTTCCATGGCTGTAAGAAGTGTCCAAGTGACGGAGACGCATGTAGCTTTAAAAAGTTCTTCATATGATAAATAATGACCTGGTCGATGTTTGTATCATAGTAACATGGGAAACTCTAAGTTTGCCATTTCAGTACAGAAACAGTGATGCCACAGCCAATCACTCGCAGGATGCTGTCCAACACAGCCATCTGTTAGCTGACATAACAGAACAGGCAGTTAGAGTTGTCTTCAACCGTGTTAAGCTGTCCAGTGCTGCTGCGCTAGCAGCAAGAAAAGATGTGGTGGCACTTCACGTGTCTCAGAGAAAGCATGTACCTTCCTGGCATGGTGGCATCATGCGATTTGAGGAGACCTAGCTAGGAGGTGAAACTGGACACGACTGAACTGGGGAGAAAAACATATGTATACACAGCTGCATAAACATCTAGACAACATCTGTTGCTGTCAAACATTTTTCTGCTTTTGTAACTTGCATTTAACTAAGTATCTATTACACCGAACTAAACTTAACATAACCTTAACATCAACCCACAACCTAATCCTAAACCTAACCATGGTGCTATAATTAACCCTGAAGTTATACAAATTAAGTGGGATCAAAACTTCCTGACCAAAAGAAATAGTCTAAAATCATTTGAAATAAATAAAAAAAAATAACGTACATAACCTGTAAAATTTCAGGCTGTTTTTACACCTAGACCTTTTTTTTTTTTACACCTGTGCTCTAGAGTTTGGGTTTCTGTCGTATCTTTTTTCACACGGTTCAGCTGATTACACACTGCAGTGGCTAAAGTGCACCAAATACTCCATGCAGGTGTTTGTTTATCGGTTAGAAATTTTTTCAGGGAAACACTCACATTCTCACATTTTCTGTCATAAAAATCGGAAAATAGAAAATAGAGAGACGCTTAACCTCTGTTTGTATCACAACCAAAACAATAACAATAAGCTTTACTTCATATCTGCTTCTTTATCATTGATTTTTCAGTTTGAATTTAACCAATCAGGTCGCTGATGCTTGGCTAAAAATATGTTCTGCGATCCATGTGCCAAGATCAAAGGCATATCTCCACTATTATTTTACCACTTGTGCTGCTATTAGCAGCAGCTCACGCTCCAAGAACAATATGTCGTGTCTGTCAAGAGTTGGATGTTAAAACAGGCATATAATGCAGACAGTACAGTGCTGATGTGCTGCTAGAGTAAGCAGGAAAGCATGCTCTGATGTTGATTTCCCTTGTTTGGTGTGGACCATCGTAAAAATGCATTCCCATCAGCAGCAAATGGAACCAGCGTTCGCTTGGAGGGAGATTTTTGGCGGAGTGTTTCTGCTGTATCTATTTTAGCAAAATTACTGCCGTCGCTGCTTTAGAACTTTATGAAACGTCATGAAGCAATTACAAAAGTCTGCAGAGGGCTTTTAATTTGAAACAACAGACAAGACGTGAAGACACGTGGCAACACCCAACTCGGTCTTCCTGTGTCTATGCACCCGACGAGAAGGAGAGAAGTAAGACGGAGAGAGGAGAGGAGAGAGAAAGGTAGATTAAACTAGATTAAACAACGTTAAGTTAGGCAGATTTTACAGTTTAAAGAACATCTGCAATGCTGCCCTATTCTGTATTGATGTTCATGGCCAATTATTATTATTATTAATAATAATAATAGTAATAATAATATAATAATAATAATAAAATAGCGGTCCAGCTAACATTAACATTATCGCTAGCGAGCTCAGTGAATCATAATCCCAGTAAAGTTACTTTGCCAGTGATATTTATATTGGGAAGGTAACTTTTGAAATGTAACAGGTTACAGGTGACTAGTTACCTGTTAAAAAAGTAAGTGGTAGAAGTAATGAAACTCTCTTGGGGTGCTGGGGGTTGGAGCGTGGCCCTGCCACCGCTGCTGAAAAAAATCTGCCACCCCTAAGTTCTTTGGCACAGGGAATGGGTGGAGTGCTCAGACCTGTCAAAATGAACTGAACTAAAAAAAGTTTGATAAGTCCGCACCAAACAGGGTGGCTGTGAAAGCCCCCTAGAGATATACGGCTTTGTTCCACCAGCTACGACATTTCAATTACAAAGTGGCTAAGATTTTCATTCCGTGTGCTGAGACGTTTGTCTCATAATGGGAGTGAATTAGGCCAAGACTCAGGCCACAGTTGGGAGTAATGTACAGCTGTTATGTTAAACCCAGGACTTGTAGCTTCAGACACATCACCACCACTGGCCAGTCCAAGGTCAAGTAAACAAATGTGAAATCCTGAAAACAAATTAAAACAAGGTGAACCTTTCCTTTAAGACAGCAGCGCTTCTTGTTTTGTTGCCTTTCCAGCTCTCCTCTGCTTCTCTTTTGCTGACAAGCAAGAGCTAGGGTGGTCAGAGGTCAACAAGGGGCATCAGTGTTGACCCTGTGACTTGCAAACTCATGTCACTTTCCAAAGCAACACCCTTCCAGGACCCCAACTCCGCTCCAGATGAGCGCAGAAGGGTTCCGAGTCCTCTTGGCCCCTACAGCTCTTAATTACCACTAATTGGACTGAATCGCTTTTTCTCCTCCACTGACATAATGAAACAATTCATCATTAATGCTTAATGACTTGAATGATGGTACTCTGCTGATAGGCTGAGGGAAGGTCAGTGAAAAGGACAATGCCAACAAGGACAGTGAAGCTGATGACATTTAGCAGGGAACGAGAAAAGTTGCTAAGGGGGGGAGAGGGGTGGGGTGTGGGGGGGGTAAAAACGAGTTAATTGGAGTTTTCCAGTTCTTCCTTGCATCTTACACAGTCAGCTAGCCAGGACGGTGCCACGGCGTTCAGTATGATTAGCATTGTGTACAGGTGGCACAACCAAACATGTAGCAATTCATAGAACTGAGCTAATTACAGGCCCCTCCAAAAAGGCATGACTTTACCACACAATGCAGAGCTGAGTGGGCAAGATCTCTGACTAAAAGCAGCAACTAGCTGAAGGAAAGGGGGGGAGAAGGAGGGAGGGAGGGAGGCAGAGAAGGAGAAATATATGATACTCAGACAGCAGAGGACTGTAATGCATTGTGCTTGGCGTGAAAAGCTTTTCTCCAGGAGTCGTCTTAATTTAGCTAAAAGCTCACAAGTGTATGGGTGTCATCTCTCTGACACATCAATTTCAGCTCAAAATGGAGACGCAGTAGCACCTTAGAGGCCTGGTTCTCCAGCGGGAAACAAAGCACTCAGCGCTTCAGCTACGCAAACTATTGATTATGGTAATGTGATCTACAAAACTGTAAACAGAGAACCCTTTGACATACAGTTGACATTATAGTAACCTTTGCGTGTTTATCCTACAATGCAAATGGTGGTTCATCAAAAGACAGAGCGCTATTATCTCCTAAGATGCCTTTCTTTCCCTATTTAGCCTAAGATTTGCTAATTGCAGTAAAAGCAATACATGACTGATTCACTTGTACTGATTCAAGGTCTAATAACTGGTAATACCTCATCTACTCACCTTTTTTGGACATATAATGGTCTAGATATTAATATTAGGGATGCACTGATATGGAAACAGCGGGGTGATACCGATTTTAATGTACATATCTGCATATGTGGGACTCCCTGGATTAGCACTGAAGAGAAATATAACACTTATTTCTGTAGGGTTACAAATGCAGTAAAATAAAGAAAATGAAGGCTAAAGCTGGGCGATATGGCAGAAATGTAATATCATGATACTTCAAAACGTTTTCACGATACACAATATATCACAATATTTATTTTCTGACTCACAAAGAAGTGCCACATAAAAATATGCCTTCTTGTTATCAAACATGCAGTTGGAAAGTGTTTTAAAGTACTGATTATATCCATAATACACTCAGAAATGCATACTGTGACATATTCTGACATAATTTATCACAATAACCATAAATACCGTCACACTGCCCAACCCTAATGCAAACCTTTTAGGATCGACACCTAAACGTTCTGCTCTTCTGGAGTAAAAGAAATACCTCATCAAGCATCTGATTTAAATATCGGTCAAATCTAATCATCTATCTGACGCTGATCATTTTTTAAAGCAATTATCTGCAGATACTGATCGGATTCTGATATGTGCATTCCTAATAAATACAGCTTGAGACATCTATGGATTAGTATGTCTATTGATTACAAATGGAGCTGCATGAAGCACAGAAAAAGTCTAACACACAGTAGAAGCTGACATTTTGACACTAGCAACAAAAATACCACAGCACATTGTTTGAGTCAATGATATGATATTAGCTGTGTAACTGAACAATAAGGTGACAATATATTGTTACGCAACACATGGCGATGCAAAAATGTGACACTGAGCATCATAGAGATGATGGCTGACATCAGCAGCATTATATAATTATGCCGTCTATACCAGCACCAGTATTGGCATCAACAATATTGATTATTAGCTGTATCTGTATTAGATCAATGAAAACATTCTGTTCCATGAAACAGCGAGGAGGTAAACACCGTCTAAAGCTTCCTTTGGTGCAATTTTAAAAGAACAGAACAAAACAGACCAAACAAAACAAGCTACTTCACGTTTGTAAGGCGTTCTCTTAGCATAGTGTAGCAGCAAACATGGATCCATCAACTTTATTAATGCTAATTTATTTTATATTTTATAGATATTTTTATGGAAATATCTGCTGAAACATAAATAATTAAAACTGTAAAAATAGGGACTACTGGATAAGCATATTGGAGAATTACAACATTTATATGTACAGGGTTACAAAAGCAGCATCAGCATCGCCTTAATGTTCTGCTCTTCTGTAGTGCAATAAATACGTCATCAAATGAAGAATGTGAAATAATGGTTAAATCCAAACATCTGTCCGATACCAATCATTTTTAAGCAAATCTTCGCTGATACTGATACAATTCTGATCACGCATCCTTAATAATTCTCATCTAATTTAACGCAAGTGCACTGTCATTCATCACCCTCCCAACTCTAGGCCTCCTCGTCTCATCAGCATATTGTGCTACAATACAGTCATAACTATAAGTGTATAGTCTCTTTATTCAAAATATCGTGAGGATATCAAGTCATCAGAGTTTGTACTCGTAGTTAACAACACCCTAGAAACAAGAAAACAAGAAAGCTCACTGCACTCATCAGCAATGAAGAACACTATCAGTGCTCACTTTTCTGCCTATAGGCTCAGAAAAAGAGAAGTCTCCAGGCCGATTTTGTGTGTTGGCTCTGAAAAAGCAGTGGTTTGACAACAGTCCCGAAAATGACAGGTTTCATAGCCAGACGCGGCTGACAACATCACCCATTCTCACACAAGCATACTAAATCAACACCTTTGTACACGGCCAGTCACGCTAATCAATGCCTGTCACTTTAAAATTACACAATTGTGAGTCCGGACGAGCACAAACTCCGTCACCCTGCTTGACCAAAGTGGGCAAACCAAGGGTTTGGTGGGATGGGAAGGTTAGGGGTGAGTGCTTCAGATGAGTAATATCGCTTATGGAAAAAAACGTACTTACAGGAATTACTACAAGAATTTCTACAGCGTTTCTTATAAGAATTTCATTGAAAATGTAAACAATTATTGTTCTTTACTACAGCATACTAGACGAGTGTAAACAGTAAAAATATATAAATACTACAGTTGTACGTAAAAAGGTGGGTGCCTCTGGTCAAATTACATGCTTTGTTTAAATTGTAAGTGAAATAAGTTAACACACTTCGGCACTCTCGTATATCGCAATTTACGAGAGCGCAATTTTCAAATCAATGTGATCACTGCGATTTTTTTTGCTGTAGCCGATATTATAAAAAAATTTAACCTACAAACACAGAGCTTGTGAACTGCCCGCAGATAAGTTAGACCAATCAGAGGCAGTCAAACCTCCATGTGTTGTGACATCACAAACCCAGCTTAGTGGCTGTCTGGTGTACTACAGCCTCAGGCAGGAAAAAAGTGAATATTCTGGTCTTCTTAGCAAAAAGAACAGGCCCTAAGCTTAATTACAGAAAATAACTGCAATTTAAATCGTAGACACAATGTTAGACCAAAAAATCACAATTACATATTTTCCCTAAATCGTTCAGCCCTACACTTCAGCACATTTTAACGCATAATTATGTTTATTTACTGAATAAAAACAAAAAAACATAAAATGTGGCATGTGGCCCATGCAAAAGTAATTGTACATTTTATGTTTCATTTTTTTCCAATATGTTAAACATATTTATGTTTTTTTAATTCAGTAAATAAACAGAAATTATGCACTGAAATTTTCTGCAAATGCCATATTTAAATGTGCTCCCTGTAAAGGATGAATTAACTCACTTAGAAAATCAACAGAACAAGTAATATGACAGTGTTCAAACTGTTACACACAACTGTACACAAATACTACACAAACAGTACTACATATTCTACAAAGTCAAGAGCATTATACTTTAGCACAGAAGTACAATTCAGCTCCATTTTATTTCTGCATTACTACACTTCTTTATGGGGGGGGGGGTTACACCACATGACCTGAAACAGGGAAGTGTTAGCCGCAGCGTCCATAACACGATGCTAAAAAGGCAGCAGATGTACACACACCTCCCCAGTGGGCTTCAGAACATATAGCTCTCTCCTTGGCCGCCCGCTGTGCACTGTCCTCCCTCCGGACTGCAGACGTGCTTTTCCTGGCTCTGCCTCTCCTCTCCTCTGCGCTCGGAGGACGGGCGGGTTTTAGGAAGGCCCGGGGGAGCAGGGAAAGTGGCAAGTTTTTTTTTTCCCTTTCTTCCTTCAGGGAGGCAGCAGGCGCGCTCCCATTCAACAGAAGCACGTGGCTAATTTACATGTGTGAAGGTCACAGAGGCTCTGGGAGAGGTGAGGCCACAGGGCTGGCTCACTGCCAAACACTCGGGATGGAGTGACAGAAATGAGACTTGGAGAATAAGGGCGGGCAATATGGCTAAAATAATATTATTACAACACTTATACTGAACATTTTTACAATGCACAACATGTTTCACAACATTGAGTCTTTCTGAGGTCTCATAAGTCGGAACAGACTCAATGCATCAGCATCACCACATCTTCAAAAAATGCTATCAAGACCTATAAATGCTACATCACACCTTCTAGTTAAGTAGGGATAATTCTGCTTTCTTTGCCTTCTGGCATTGTCAAGATTCAAACTCGCAATCATTCAGCAACAGGTTGAGGTCTTAAAGAGCTAAACTCTTAGAAAAGACCTATATCACTGAAAACTGAATTTCCTAGATTTTAATATAGTACAGGAGGTTTCAAAACATACTATTCACTCCCCAGTCGATACAGTACATATTTAAAAACTAAGCTGCAAAAAATTTTATAAATTCACTGAGTGCATTTACATGCACACCAATAATACGATTATTATCAATTTTCAGCAGTTATGCGATTAATCAAGTACTCATGTGAACAGTGTACTCCAATTTCTTAGATCAGATTAAGGCTGTTACCAGATTTCTAGAAATCTGATAAAGAGCTGGATTTTAGCTCAGTAATTGGGTTTTTCAGCACTCCTATACCCTTACTCTGATGTCTTTCGTTATTCTCGATCTGCATATGTGCAAAAATAGAGCACTGTCCTGAAAACAGCAAGCAGTGTTTAACACAGCACAAGCGAGATGGTAACAACACACTTTTGGAGCAATGCTGAAACCAACTAAACCAACCAATTTAAGTCTTCATTTTCTAGATGATGTATATTCACATTTTCCGGTAGTTAGACTCAATGTCTTAAAAAAAAAGTCCTATTATGTGAGTAGACTGGCTGGTTGCAAAGCAGAAATCAGATTATTTTCTGACTCATTTAGATCTGGAGCATGAAAACGCATTAAACAAATTACTGACAAAATATGATTTTCTGTATCAGTTTAGCTCCGCCCATTCAAGCTAAAGTTATAAGGAGTGTTTCAACCCAGACTGCTTTTTGAATGAGACACAATACATGGTAGCTATGCAGAACAGAGATCATTTATATATTTACATATCGCTGTTGTCGTAACAAAACCTTGTATCTCCAAAATGGTAACTTTACAGGAGAAGGAAAAAACCTAGTTTACTTTTAATGTAAGTCAATGGAACCAGATTTTTTCTAAGTCATTTTGGGCTGTTTCTTTTGGTCCATTCATCATGAAGTTTACACACAATGTAAAGGCCAACAGGCGTTTTGTTTTCAAATTATGTTAAAAACTGAAAAACGACAAAAATGGAGATACAAGGTTTTGATCTGACAGCGGCGATATAACACTAACAAAAACAGCTTGTTTAATTCTAAGATATGAAAAGAGGTTGAAAAACAGTTGTGTAAAAATAAATGATGGCTGTTTTTAGTACATAAAACCTCACATATCTCAAAAGTAGACCTCAAGAAAAAATACCATGCAGGTGAAGTGTAGGATATGTGGCAAGTTTAAAAAACAAAGGTGCCAGAAATGGTTATTTGGAACAACTCTTGGTTCCCTTAAGAACCTTTCAGTGGATGGCACTTTAGATGAGATGCACCTTTTTAAGACTCCCACATAATACAAAGATTTGATACTAATTAACAGGAACCCTGCACGCAGGCCTAGAACCATTCAGGAATATTTATTCTTAAGCAGAGCCCCTGTTGAACCTCTTTTTAATGAAACATGCAGTGAGTCGGGGTTCTGGAAGTACTTAAGATGCCCATGATATACTCAGACCAGCAATAACCATATCACATCGTCATACCGCCCATCCCTACCGAAGAGAGAGAGAGAACAGGGGTGTGGGGGTGTGAGCTGAAGTCATTATTTATTGAGAAATTGTGAACACCCCTTATTGCACCTCTCCCGATGACCCAAGTTAGACTATACACTATTCACAAATGTGCAGGAATTCGGCACCTTTGTTATGTGGTGTGAAGGAAAATCACAATAATCTGCGCTGCCTCAGGTGTACACACATAACCCCACTGGGCTTCAGAGCATGTAGCAGAGAGAATACCCTCCAGAGTTCAAATAGGAGCTGTTTTTTCCCATTACTTTCCACCATCAGCTCCCCAAAAGCAAGCACTCAGCGGCCCCTCTTCACACCCCTGTGGAGCGCAATAACCAGAGAGAGACGGTGCTGGCTGTACAGACGAGAGCGCCGCGCTCTCGCTCTCTCTCCCTCTCTACTGTACCAGAGCACACTAAAGTCAGTTTTTCAGAACACAGCCAAGCACTCTAGCACATTTGTGCCTACCTGCCAACAAGCTGTTACAACACGCATGCTACCGCAGCCCTTGAAAAGAAATCACAGCTGGCTAAATTTAGAGGGTGGAGGGTGATTCAAAGCAAAAAAAGGGAGGCAGCATCTGGGTGGTCCTGCGGAAATCCACTTCTGAGCCATCTATCTGAACCGATTTTGGCATTACGTAACTGATTTGCCTTTGAATATTTTCATACGTCTCCCTTCATGTGCTCCTTAAAGGCTGTGTCTCTTTATTCTCATCACTCTATGCTTTCCTGACAGAGGATAATTTTTTTTAAAAAAGCAGTGTTTATATTGTCAACAGCGCTGAGCATTGAGAATTCAGCACCGAACATAGCGCCCATATAGTCTACGCACCTTTGAAACAGCTCTAAGCATGTAATTGAAATTGGCAAACGATGTGAAAACAGACCGCATGGAATTCCTACAGAGTATTGAGAGCGTTGCGATTTCATTCGTTTGCACATGTAAATAAGAGACGATCCTGTTGTGACAGAGCTCCTAAAAAGCTGGGCAGCAAAACACTGAGCAACAAGTGCACAAAATTTCAACAATTCTGATCGCTGTCGGTAGGAACATATGGAGTCCATTCACCATATTAAACGCCTGGTTAGGCACATTTGTTGCATCCAGTTTCAGGGAGTTAAAAAAATAAGGAAACTATTAATCTAAAATTATCAGCTTCCAACCTCTACTGTGTTCATAAGCTAAAAAGAAAAAAAAACAGAAACAAAAACTGAAAAATCTAAAAAATGCACCCTGTCACACATTACCATGTTTAGGGGAGGATCCTATAAAACTATTCACTTTCAGTCGGTCTCATATCCCCTCAGTCAGTCACTGACCAAAAAAACGCCTCCGCAGTCTCTCCCAAGCCAGTCGTTCAACCTCAACCACAAAATGCACATTGTAAACGTTCCATTCACTCCCATTCAATACAAAACCCAGCCCTGAATGATGAGAAGCTATTGAGGTCCACCAAAACGGCTGAATTGCAAACAGTTATGTTGAAATTTATTGCAAATCGAGGTTTCCTTCAATGTAGGGCTGTATAAACATACTATTTTTTGAGTGAGTCAGTGCTGGACAAAGATTAATAAGGAAAACACACACACATATATATATATATATATATATATATATATATATATATATATATAGATATGAAATATATATAAAATCCTATGAGAAATCCTAAAACAATACTATAGCAATTGCTTTCTCAGTATTTTTCTCGTCTTCAAACATTGAGGTAAAATATTTATCCTGTCTGAGACATGAAGGAGCAATTTCATCAGTAACTGCCTGAGAAACCACGAAAATTCTAATATTTTGCATGAACCTCCCCTTTAATACAACAGCCTTGCATCTTGCCTTCCTTTCTGCTTCTTTGAGCTAATTCCGCAGTACCCTATGACCTCTGTATTTCAATGTTTATTGAAATAAAATCTTCAATTATTTTATTAGCAGGCTAATTACACATAGTGTGCGCATACTCACAGCTGAATTTTTGTGGCAAATTGGAATTAATTGGCATTTCAACAAAACCATGGGCAGTCCTGGGATAACCCATCTGCCAATTATGTTCCTGCATGTCGTGTTTCATCCTGGAAGATGAAAACACTGCCGGGCCCTTATCAGGAGCAACAGAGCAAATTAAAATTTCACTCAGACCATCCTAATCAGCGCGGCTACAGCCGCCAACGTAAACAAACTCGGAAAAAACAAAGCACGGTGCAGGCGGAGGTCTGCGGCGCGGCCGGCACTGCGGCTCCTTCAGCCTGCTGCATATGATGGCTAGAGTGGTCCTAACAGCTTTGAGAGTATGGTAACATTAGGGAAATAATGGCTATAATATTTGTAAGATTATTACTGTAATGGGCTCGGGTGGTGGCGGAGACACCTATTGAAATGAGGGGCAATCCTGCACAGCATCAGCCATCCTTAACAATGTTTGTGTCCACTGTAGGATTTATAGATGGAACAAATACATAGTAATGAAAAAAAAAAATCAGTGTATCACTGAATATTAACAATCCTAACATCTGTTTATATACAGATGAATACAATGTAAATTAAAAAAGAACTCAATCAGTTATTTATTAAGAATTTAGATTAAAACATGGATTGATTGTAATTATTATAAAGGGAAAAACTGTACAAATTTTAACCTACTAATTTAGGCCTTAAGGTCGGACATAAATAAAGATTTTTGTACCTGCAAAAATCTTTAAACCTGGTTATGATCAGTGAGTCTATATCCACATAATACTCTTATATACAAGCCTGGCAAATTAGAGTAGACATTAAATAGACTGCAATTCTTTTGTTATCATGTAAATAATGCTATTCCCAGTGCTTCAGCAGCAGCCTCTTGTAAGAGGGACCACTCAGCGCTTTTATTTACACGTGGCCCCGTGGATACAGGCAGCCAATCAGATGTCAGGTTTGATGTGGCCCCGTGGATATGGAGAGCCAATCAGATGTCAGATTTGATGTGAACTCTGAGAGGCAGCGGGCTGTGGGAGAGCGCCTCTGTCAGTTTACCTCCACTATTCAAATTCCTCCCCTAAGGCAACAACTCAGCTCCTCTAGTCCTGACTAAAGGTCTCAGCAAACACCTGAGGCCTACTAACGGATGCATACGGGTCGTTTTACAATCGCACATCAAGACACATTCTATTTCTTAATAGGCTACGTCTGGGCAATTTATTTATTTATTTATTTTTTTAAAGCAATACAGCCTCTTAAATGTCTTTAGTAGGCCACATTTATAACATGCAGATCATCATGGTTACAAATAAGAGGTTTGCTTATAAATGTGAATTCTCCATCGGCCAATCACACAGCAAGACAAAAGACAAAAACAGCTGAACACAGAAAATGCATTATTTAAAGAACTGCATCATTAAAATATAACACAGTATTCTGGAAATCATTCAGCAGGTTCAAAAGCTTTCATCTGGTGGTCCTAGGTCTATGTCTGTGCCATGTATTAGAAAAAAAAAAGCCTTAACATTTTGCCTTCAAACTAAAACAGTAAGCAAGTAAGCAGCAAGTAAACATATGTACAATAACATATACACACATTGGTGAATCTAAATGGAATTGACAAAGATAAAGCATGTGAGGACATAAAAGTGGAAATCTTTTTTTTTATTTTGTAGTTACCTGGTTCCGGCTCACGCTTTGTGCACCGCTCGCAGCGCTCCCTCCAGGGTGAGCCGTGTGTCCCCCCCAGCCATGGCCCGGGGCCCCAAACTGAGAGGGTAAATCTTTACTGCTGTAGTCGTAATATCCTCCACTGTAGCCGCGCCTCACCGGCCCCGGAGACGTGAGCAGCTGGTTTAAGGTGGGCGTCGCTCCAGGAGGATGTTGGTTCTGTCCTGTGAACCTCTGGAAGCCTCCAACACCACTGCCACATGAAGGCATGGTGAGTTTGGGGTGATTAGAGGCTGAGCCGCTGCCGCTCTGGCCCAGCATGCCATAACTGGGCCGGTAGCCCGGAAAGGGACCGTACTGACCACCCTGGAAAGCTTCGTGGGAGTTGGGGCCAGGCTCAACGTGATCAGCTGTGGGATACATCAGACCGGTGCCAAAGCCCTGCTGACCACCATGCTGATCAAAGCATGGGCCTGTTCTTGAATTCCCACTAAAGTAACCACCGAAGTCTGAGCCTGTGCCTTTTCCTCCTGGGCCCTGGCCACTGTGGTTACCCTGCTCGTACCTGCCGCCCATGGGCTCTCCTGCTCTGCGGGGCATCTCTTCCCCACTTTTAGTCCACATCTGGTCAGCGTGGCCGCCCAAAGCATGCTCCTTCCCTCCACGCTGGCTATCGCACTCTCCTTGACCCTGGTGGTGGTGGTGGTTACTTCTCTGATTGTGCTGCTGGAGCTGGTTGAAGTGGAGGGGCGCAGGATGGTGAGGCGGGAGCAGATCTCCAGCAGCGCTCCTCAGCTTGTGGTTGGCCACCAAGCCGGCGTCCATGGTCGGAGACACCGAGGTGGACCCTGAACTTGTCCTGTTTTTGACACTTTGCTGCTGGGATCCATTGGCAGGGGCGCAAGCTCGGCGAGCCAGGCTCAGCTCATCAGGGCGAGGGTGATCTACATTATTCCTCACGTCTCCTGCTCCTTGACTTGGTCCTCCTCCTCCTCCCTTTTTCCCAGAGTTTAGGTCCTGCCCCAAACCCCCGGACAGACCCTTGTTCTTGCTGCCAGAAGCAGCCGGGGCTGATGCCACTTGCGCGGCCATGGTCACTCCAACATCTCGGGCAGTGACTCAAACGCGGAGAAACATAAGAGCCAACCGTGACCGACAAGAAATGTATCGTCCAAAAAAAGAAGAAGAGAGAACTGAACAAAGCAAATGCAATCAAACCGGCTCGTCTGCACTAATATCCGAGATGAAAGTGTCCTCCTCCTCCCGGCTGCCGCTGCTGCCGCTGCGCGCTCAGTGGGGCTCCATGCTGAAAGTTTTTTTTTGCGTCCAGCTTTAAATGAAACTTTTCCCTTCCCCCGTTTCTCTCTAACCCGGATATGGGGAACTGCTCGGCTGCAGAAGCCTGTGTGTGTGGCTCAGCATGGCAGGAGAGAGCTGAGCTCGGGCAGCCTCTCCTCCCCCCGCCCTGCGAGCCGTAAAACCCGGACTGGAGCGCGGGAGGCCGGAACCGGGGGCTCAGAGACGGAACGGCTTCAACATCATCACTCGAGAGAAGAAGAATGTATAAGAAAATACTTAAGTGGCAAATTACAGTTTTAAAACTTCACAAAAACGCGGCCTAAACGCCAAAATGTCTCTGTTTGATTTGCTTTAAAGGGGAATTTCACCAATCTTTCAAAATTTCTGCTAGACAATGTAAGGATGGGCAATATGACGATATTCATCATCATGGTAATACATAATGTTCATGCCATGGTTACTGACATTCATACCATCATTAATGAACACTGTCTTTAAAATTTGCCTCACACATTTTGCACATTTTGGGTTGACTACTGCAAATATTTTGCATATTTAGCACACATGTACACTCTTTCTATGCACCAGTACACTTCTTTGTCCTTAGCGTATTTTGTATTTATTGTCTATTTATTGTATTTGTATTGTCTGTTTATTGTTGTTTTTGTACTTACATTGCGAATACATACTATTTGTGATTCAAATAAAATATGTGCACTCATCCTTTTCTTAATGTTTATGCACCAGAAAAGCAGCCCAAAGGTTTCATTATACTCTACCCCTGTATATGTATAATGACAATAAAGTCGAATTGAATTGAACTGAATGTCACAAAACAATAAAATATGCTTTTCTGAACAGATCGTGGGTATGGTTAGTGCTTGTAGAGCACTGACCAACTGCCTTTTTCATTAAAAGACAGCAAAATCAGTCCTGTTTAACTGGATTTAGTGCAACAGTAAGCCAAATATTGAATAAAAACAATAGTGTGCACAGTTTTTGATAGTATGTTTTAAATGTAGCACTACTGGTTCTTTTTTCGCTGTTCCAACTGATCAGTTGTCAGTCATTTGACATGAAGCAGTTCATTGCAGTGAGATTTTGCCATGTCTACAACACAAAGTATAACAATTTTATTTACTACCCAAAACCTCCACTCAACCTACACGTGTCTTCTGAGTTCATAATGCTAAAATAAGGGTAAATCATAAAAAATAAGTTTTCTTTGGGGACTATTCTGCCTTACAACACTCTGCATGTTCCTCCTCTCCATTAATGGGTTTAAAATGCACCGTCTTATCTCAAAACAATCATAAAACAAGATCCCAGACATACAGCAGCATATATATATATATATATATATATATATATATATATATATATATATATATATAACCATATAATGTAAAAACTTTCCGTGAGGGAGCTCATGAAACCCTTCAGATGTCTGGTTCCCATCACCACCACCATTTGAAAGGTTTTCCAGAATCAAATCACTCTGATTACCAGATTACTTTCACAACAACTTCAACTGTATGGCCAAACGTTTTGGGCCAAAGTGCAATGTTTTTGGTGGGCCAAGGAACAAAAAACAAAATATACAAATAAAGATGGCAGGTAGGCTTTGAGTTCATAAAAATGTATTTTATGACATTTACTGTAGTTTACTACTAAAATACTTTGAAAATACTGTATACAATAAATACTATAAACAAATAATTTATATATAGTATAAAGATATATTTTGCCCTGCGATGGACTGGCGACCTGTCCAGGGTGTATCCTGCCTTCCGCCTAATGACAGCTGGGATAGGCTCCAGCACCCCACCGCGACCCAGAAGGATAAGCGGTTTAGATGATGTATGTATGTGTGTAAAGGTATATTTGTTCTCTCATTGGGTGAGGGGGTAGGGGCAGGAAAGTGTCTGGACCACACTTTGGGCAGACCTGTTCTAGATATTTCAGCAGAGATTTTACATTTTTATTCTTTTCCCTTTTTGAAAATTTCCAAAAAAGTTTAAAAGAATAAACAACAGTTTGATAGGTATTGGAGGGAACTATTGACTGTTCACTCCAAATAGGATTTCTTAAATAAAAAGGGGATATAAGTATCAACTGAGTAAAATGTTTGTATCATTTTTTAATATAAATATTGAGTTAACAAGGACACACAGTGTCACTGATGTGAAGCACCACTCATACGAAGCACCATAAGCTTTTTGAATGCTAACAACGCCCCTTGTGGTGAATCTTCAGCCTGCTAAACGAGTAAGTAAGTGAGTTACAAGTGGAGCCCATGAGGTGCTTTGCATCTAAAAATAATCCAACTTCTAGGTCTCTCCTGGACCTAACTCAGAGATATTTTCCAGCACACTTGATCCAGATGGTGACAAGACTGATTAGCTGGAGCAGATGTAATGAATTACAGCTTACAGGAAGGTGGGTCACTAGAAAGAGAACTGATGACCACTGATGAGGTTAGGTGTGGTGTATCACACTCAATCACCCTTATTGGGTATTTTTGAGGGTTTAACTCTTTTCCTATGGGGCTGTGTTCAGCCCACTACTCCACAGAGGAGCTGCTATTGATGAGGCTGTGCTATACAAGGTTTTGAATGATGTGTAACAACAGTGAGTCGTAAGGTACTGAATCTATCATATCTGTTTAACAGTAAACAGTCCACTTCCAAGTGAGGCATGTCAAAATAAAGTGCTGTGTAGGGCTCGAAAACAGGTGCAGCTCAGATCACTGGTGGTCCTATAAATGTCACAAAGCTTATTCAACACGGGTTGTGGATTAATCTAGACTGCTGTTTCCCTGTTCTGTCCTGCAGTCCACCTGCAATGCACAGGTTCTGCATCTCCAGCTCTAACACACCTGATTCAGCTCCAGAAGGACTTGGTCATTAGATAATGATGGGACTCAGGTGCAGACAAAAAAACATGAAGCTGTGCTGAGCAGGTGGATTCAAAAGCAGAGCTAGGAAACACTGTGGTTGAGTCAGATTTATTGTAAATAGGGAAGACTTTCACCTTCAGGAGTTTCAGACTGTATTTGTTGATATAATAATGTAACTGTTATATTTACAGTTCTGTGCAACAGCCAGAGACCACCTTTAATTCATTTAACTTCCAGTCAAATCAGCCATGAAGCACACGCTACTCATTTTTACATATTTACAAGATAATCCACTTGAATAAGGACAAAGGAAATGCAAAGGAGCACAAAAAATGATTGACAAAGATATGAAAAAATGGGACTCCTAACAACCATGCAGGACCTCATGGACCACCAAAACTGCCCCCGTCAGATAAACAGCACTTAATGCTTTCATCTTTAAGAGAGAGGAGAAAATCAAGCTCCATTCTTGCTTCAGATATGAAAAAAATCCCCAGCTGTCCTTCCACTGTGAGAAGACAACTCAGTGCTATGAGTCCAAAAGGATGTGTAGCTGTCCAGAAGCCCTTACTTAGAAAAGGAAATAGACAAAAAAGAAGAAAATTTGCAAATTAAACAAAGAAGCAGCTGGTGTACTCAAAATATGGACTGTCCACCCGAAAGTCCAGAATGTATTTGGGATTATTTGGATTGTTAGAAGCAGAAAATGCAAACAACTTCTAAGACTGAACTTTGGAGGTGTGGAAAAACATCCCTGAGATTTCTTTGAGAAACTGAAAGCAAGTATCCTGAAAAGAATAGAAGCCATAATGAAGGCAATGACTGTGAAAAAACGGAAAAATTATATTCTATTTACTAGCTGAGGTGTATTTTTCTGTTAAATGTATGTTTTCCGCAATACTGTAAAATGAGTAACTCGTCTTTAATGTAAATTAAGCCCGTTTCAGGTGGTCTCTGACTTCTGCACAGTACCGTGTAATGACAGTGTAATAACAGTATAATCATTTCTTTTTTTGTTCAAGGTGATGATGAGGCCATTACTGATCATTTTCAGCAGTCGCTCAGTGAGCACCTAACTGCAGCAGGAGTGGATCTGCAGACTCCACGCCTGGTTTTGCGCTGGCCGTCGCTTACGACTCAATCCTGTTTATGCAGCCCTGAAACGCTCAAATCACACGCAATCACAGGATCTGTGTGGTATTCTTCTGGATCTCTTTAGAATAAGTAAGGAGTTCTCTTAACCAGCCTGAGCTGGAGCTTCACTTTTGCTTACCGGTCACCAAGCCGGCGAATGTGCAGCTTATTTACACTTGAAAAAAAAATGCATGTGGGGACAATGTTCTGTCATGGCCATTTTCCACTGTTTTATTTCTTTTTATGACTTATCACAATCATATAAGACAACATTGTGCATCTGTATGTTAAACCATTGTACACTGTGTCAGTTTAGGTTCAAATCAAGGTCTTATTTAAAAACGGGTACAGATTACTTAGACCAGATCTTTTTTTTCTGTTGAATTAAATACTTATACACAGTTACATTGCACTTCATCCTGGCCTTCATGGAGAGCTTTGATCGGCTGCAACAGCAAGGAAAGACCACTAATGGCAGAAGGGTGAAATTACAATCAAGCCGAAGAGGGCCAGCATAACAGTGATGCATCTCTTAAAAGAGCACTCCAATATGTACAGTTCATTTATTCCCCGAACACTGAAGACGGGAATTGTTTCCAGTTATTAATTTCTCAGTGAGTGTAATATTCAGTGGCAGGCGTTTGTATTGTAAAAAGTCGTACTGTGGTGGTGGCGGTGGTGGTGGTGGCGGTGGTGGTGGTGGGGGGGGGGTGCAGTCTGGTCCCCAGTGACATACAGGAGCACACTCCAATGTCCCTGAATTAATCTAGAGACACGCTGATCCATTTGAATAGGAGCGAAGAACAATAGCGCATTAGCTCATTTGCATTTATGTTTAATTTATAACCATAAGCGTCTTGTGATACATCAGGGCCCGAAAAAGCAAAATTTTAGGGTATGAAGGGAAGGATATGAAAGGGAGTGCACTTCCTAGCGGCTGGCTGCAGACGGCCGCACGGTGGCAAGCAGGCGTGAACGGAACGGCGCAGGTTGGGTGGAAAAAGTGAAGAGTCCACAAAGGAGATGCTAATAGACTGTATGAATATGGATGTCTTTTTGTGGTTCTTTGCTAATGTGTCAGGGACGTGATTGTGTTTGTGAGGCTGCGGGCCCATCGGGTGTGCGTGTGTGTATGTGTTTGTGGGGCTAATACGCCACCGTACGTGTGTGTGAGAGGGCCGTGGAGGCTCTGTTGGAGGGGAATCTGCAGGGATCTCCCCAGCAGCAGCAGCACACACTCGGCCAGGCACAGAAAGTGGGTCAGCTCAAAAAAGCTCCGTACGCACTGAAGCCCTGTTCAGCAGCGCTGCACCAGCGTACGAGTGTCTGAGTGCGCATCCATGTTTTGTAGCTGTCTGCAACAAACATGAGACAGAAACATACTCACAAATATAGACCAATTAAATTCTTGTATTACATCGCATATCTACTTAATATGCAGTCGTGTGCAAAAGTTTGGGCACCCCGGTCAAAAGACATTTTTTGTTGATTTTTGGAGTGAAAAAAGTGAACACATCCTCTACAGAGAACACACAATGCACAGTTACTGTTTATTTGCTAAAAAAAACATATAAATAAAACTTAAAATGTGGCCTGTGCACATTTAATATTTTGGGTTCTATTTTTTACCCCAATATGTTACCCCCTCAACAAGCCAGGGGGCCCAAAGTCTTATAACACACTTCTATAACCTAAAAACAGCTCCATGAGTTTGTATTGAAGTCCCTGTTATGTTAAGGATGTTAAGAAGTTAAACTCAAGTAAGCCAAATAAATAGAAACCTTGCACTTAAATTAGCAGAAAAATAACACATTGAAGTTTGTTCCCTGTAGAGCAGTGGTTCCCAAGACTGGTCCTCATGGTGCACTCTATGGTGCACATTTTAGTGTGTTCTGCAACCAATACACCTGATCCAGCCACAGCTCATTAAAAAGGCCTTCCTGACTTGAAGTGGGTGTGTTACAGAAGGACACAGTGTACTCACTTTCAGCTTTTCAAGGAAATCTGCAGGGATATTTTTCCACACCTCCAAAGTTTAGTCTCACAGTCCAAATAATCACAAACACATTCAGTGATATTGAGGTCTGGACTCTGGGGTGGTCAGTCCATTGTTCTGTGAACACCAGCAGCTTCTTTATCTGATTCCCTCTCTTGTGTCTGTTTCCTTTTCTCAGTGAGGCTTCTTGACAGCTATACATCCTTTCAGACCCATAGGGCTGAGTTGTCTTCTCACAGTGGAAGGATGGACAGAAACACCTGTGGATGTTTTCAGATTTGAAGCAGCTTGATTTTCTCCTCTCTCTCAAAGATGAAAGATGAAATGCTGTTTATCTGAAGGAGACAGTTTTGGTGTCTACCAGGCCTTCTACCAGGCCAGGTTGTTAGGACTCCTATTTTCTCTGTAGCTTTGAATCATTTTTTAAAATCCAGCTTTTCCTTTGACTTTGTGCTCGTAGATTATCTTTTATCAAACCTCCTCAGAAATGTCTCCTAAAAATTAACAACTTGTACTTTTGCTCAGTACCGTACAGCATTCTGAGGCGCAGCATTGTATCCATCAGCCTCATCGGCCACACCCAGCAACCTTACTCAAATGTGTCATACAACCATTAGGAATCCTTCCATCTGATAAAGAAATCTTATAAGTGTAGCCACTAATGTACAGACTCATAAATACAGATGTGACATTCAGCTTACTAGTATTAACCCAAGCTATCCCGCTTCCTACTGCATTAGCCAGCTAACAGAGGAAAAGAAAAAGCATTTCAAACAGCCAGTCCTCAAGTATCAAGTAGTTTTTTCAAAAGTTCCTCCCACCTTCAAGATTCATCATTATAAGAAGGATTTTCTAGACTTTAAATCAGAAAATCTTCCTCTCGAGGCTACAGCAGCACCACTGTAGGAGGTGACTGGACATGTTTACAACAGAAGTAGTGATGGTTACATGTTTAATTTTGGCCAGAGTGTCCTTTAGAATGGTGGACCATCATTGGCATTTGACTGAGTTTGATACTAAGTTTAATGGTTTCATCCATGTTCAAAAAACCTTATTTTTCACAAATATGAATCCATTTTAAAACATCCATATATTCCATCACATGTGTATGTATGTAAAGAGGGATGTCCATGTTTTCCAAGTACATAAACAAGACCACTGGAGGCTGCTTTCCCACACCCAGATTAAGCCTAAGCCAGGTCTAAATAGGATTTTGAATAGTGAAACACCTTTGGCATTGCAATTTAGTCCAAGACTAGCTTTAACAGCTTGATCCATGTCCAAGAAACTGGCACTATTATTCACAAATATAAACCCACTTTTAATACATCCATATATTCCATCACACGACTCTGTGATAAACGTGTGTGTGGGTGTATATAGTATTTTCAGAACCCGTCTTATGAGTCACACTATACACACACACACAAACGCGCGAGACGGGGCTGTCATGAGTCCACCTTGCTGTGTGTAAGTGCATCCAATTGATCCAAAGCCTTTTAATTTCAGGCTTGGCTAAATAACAGCATTTGCATTGATCAGTGTGCAAGGACAAGCAAAAAGAGAGACTGCGAGGGCCCTCAGAGAGACGGAGGGGGCCTGCCGCCTGAGGGAGAGAGACAAAACCGGCCACGCTCTAAAATACACAGCGTGGAATGAGAAGCCATAGGGAAATGCTTATAGAGTTGTGCTGTGAAATTGAGGACTGAGGGTAAGAGTGGGTGATATGGCAAATATAACATCACACTATGGGAAGACGTTTTCAAGATATGTGATGTCATCATGAAGGTTTTCCTGAGGTTTGCATAGCCTACAATGTGGAGAACCAAGAACAATGTTATTATGGGCTGACATTAAATCAGCTGCTTGTTTCTGTGCGGTTAATGCGGTTACTATGCACATCTTGTTGTTTATAAGCTCTCTGTGATCGGTCTGTCTTTTTTAGGATACATGCAGCTGTTCAATGTTGTAGAAACACTGATGATGCCTATAACATAAAAGTATATCATCATCTAAAGATCATGTATTGTCATATTACTGACCCCTAGAGGAAGGATTCACCAAAAAAATGACACAATCTCCTCCTCATCCAAAACGATCAGCGTGTTTTGTAGTAGGGATGCATCAATCCAGTTTGTTCGCTCCTGATACTAATTCCCATTTCGGAATTCAGGATATTGGCCGATACTGATCCAGTTTTCTCCTTCTTCACTTTAAAATCTGCACACCTCATATAAAGTGCTGTTAAAACTGAAGAGCTTATGCTAAAACGTGATATGTCTGCTGTAAAAAAATCTGGTAATAAAGGATGTTTACAATATATTCACACTGGACTAGTAATGCATATTCAACCAGATTGGGGGGGTGTCTATGGTGAATCATCTGCCCATCCAATGAAAGGCTTTCCTCTAGTTCATACAGATGCTCATTGCTTATAACATCTAAAACATAATTACATATTTAGAAAAACCAACATTTTTGTTGTTCCCCACCAAATTAATTCAAATGCCCACCCAAAGTTGGCATCCTAGTAAGATCTCTAAAACAAATAATTTTTTTAGGGTTACAAAGTCTAACAGATCACTGCATGTAGACTATTATCTCAATATCATCTCAAATCTCCCCAAAATCTGACAAGTTTGTTTTTGTAGCCTACATTAAGTTGATAAAAACGTAAATGTCTGAAATAGTTATTTGCTAATAAGTCTGATGCGAAACACCCTCCTGCACGGGGCTTTTATTCTGACGCGCAATGTCATGCTTTGTTAAGAGGGGTTTTATTTTAGTACACTACAGCGCTATGTAGAGAAAACATGGCGCATTTCATGTTTACAAAGAAACACTCATTTTATCTCCTTAAACAAACACGTTTGCTTATAATGAGATCACTCATAATTATTAGCTGTATGCAGAGCATTCAGTTCCACTAAAAAAACATAAAACAGAAAAAGTGATGCAGATACCGATCTATTTCTATGTATCTGTTTCGGTACATCCCTGTTGTGAACAGGGTTTTTTCCCTGGTGCTCAAGGCTAAGCAGAAACATAATGCAAGTGCATGAACATAAATTATGTCGGACTGGCCAACACACTGCAAACTCACAGTCCTGCTGTACAAACTCATCATGTGTTCTTACCTTACTGTAAACAGGATCTACTGCTATTCCAAAAACCACAACAACTAGACACGTTGAGAAGAGGACTGAATGCTGCTTAACTTCTTATAATAAAGAGATGTGTGGACCAAGAGATGTGTGGACCATTCAACTGAATTAATACAAACTGCAGTCCCACAGTGAAAAAACTATTTATTATTATTAAAATTATTGAATCATTCAGACCATAGATGTTTACAAGTGTTGTGTCATGACCTATTTAAAGGCAAGACTTTGAGATAGTAATGAGCTAAATATATAGAAAATCATCATTTATAGGGTTGGGAGGTGGCTGCCCCAAACCCTAACCCCTAAAACCTTTGAAAATAATACTCACATTTCCAGTGTTTTTTTTTAAAGATTTTTTGTATTTATTTTAAAACACAAATTAAAGATTTAGATTCATCATGAGTTTAATTTTAAATAAAATGCTGTCCTATGTTTTCATGTCACTACTGAAACACACAGAGTAGAGGTGGAGCCTTGTTTTAGCGAGAGACTGTACCCCTGTCTCTCATGGCCACATGGTGAGCAGTTAGATCCCATTAATTTGACGTAAATGTGCCCCAAAGTCTGAAAATCGATGTGTAACATTACAAACTGTCACTACCGTAACACATGTCCTGCAAGTAATTTTTTTGTATTTTGATGAAAAATATTATGACTTTTTTTAGGGGTTATGTGAGTTCAAAGCTGTGTTTGCTAGTCTATACTAGCTAGCATTTTAAGTTCTGCTCAAAATTAGCCGTCGTCACTACGATTGCTTTCGTAGTGACAAAATGGACTCGTTCTACAGAATCAGTTAAAAGTCTAAAGTGTGTTTTGAACTCTGACTTTCAATCAATGTGGTAGAATGAGTGAACCAGCTCTGTGGAAGACTTTTCAAGCTTTTGGGCCCAATCCCGTTTCTCATTTTTACCCCTACCCCTTGTTTTCGAGTGTCTCCTTGCCCTTTGGAACTGAATTACAACGAGTAGTAGTTGAAATCTTCCTCTCTGAAATGGGACCCTCAATAAAAAAGAGCATTACTTCATTAACAGCTACTAGCGCCGCTCTGTAGGCGACCCTGCCAGTCTGCAGTGACAGCAGAGGAGGGTACAGTTCAGCTCCTCACTGCTGCGCTTTAGTTAAATTTAGGGTATCATATGCCTTCAAAGAGGGGGAAGCGACAATTATTTATCACCCCTAATTCTTCGGTGATATGAAGCTGAAATCAGCTATTCACCAGATTCTTGTTTAAGTAAAATACTCACGTGTGGGTTTCTTTGGTCGCTTGCGCAGCCATCTTGTTTTTCTTTTTTTCTGAAAACACTGTTTGGAGTGCGCCTCTGTTTGGAGGGCCATGTAGCCCCAACACATTGGCCTACCCCTCTATCCCAACAAAAATCAGGACACCCTAGCCCTTAGCACGAATGTGCAAAACGGGGGTAAGGGCTAAGCGGTAGAAGCGAGGGATGAAATGGGATTGGGCCTTGGTTTGCAATGACTGGACAAAAGCACAAGTAAAAGGCTTGGCCAGGCTTGGCTGTCTCTATAGCTCCCCTTGCTGGAGCTCTCAGAAAGCAGAAAAAATGTTCGCGTTCTTTGAAATGTTTGCAATTGCATACTAGCGTGATGTATGATTCCGCCCAATATTTTTAACCCTAGATTTCTATTACTTGTTATCTACATCATCTACAACAAGAAAACTTTAGACACCAAACATATCTTGGCTGATCAATTCCATCTGGGAAAAGGGGGATATTGTGTAAATTGCTTCATCAAAACATTCCTTTAACAGAAAGATTCATACTGTAGCACCCAGAGAAAGGTAACAGGACAAGTGCATGGCTTTTAGAAAAAGAGAGGGATGAGGGCCTAGATATTTTTTATTTGTATGGGTTTGAGACAAAGAGAGAAAAAGACAGAGAGAGAGAGAGAGAGAGAGAGAGACAAAGAGAGAGAGAGAGAAAGAAAGAAAGAAAAAAGGGAATGGTTTCAGTCAGAAAACACTTACCTACTCCCCGTGGCTCGGGCTGTGTGTAGCGGAGTCTTCCTGATGGCTGTCATTGGCTGCGCTCTTCACACAGCCCCACTCTGCAGAAGTGTGTGAAGTGTCCCCCGAGAGGCACAACTCAAAGAGTGCATTTACAAGATCCACAGCGCGCCCACTTTTAACTGTCTGTGCTGAATTTAACTAAATCCCTTTGATGTGAAAACTTAATGGTAAGAACTCGCCGCCAGTCACTGCTAATGTTAGCGGCCGTGCGGGCGCTAAGCTAAGCTCTCGGTGTTACAAGCTAGAGGACTGTGTACAGGCACACTTCCACTTACTGTCTGCAGTTTATCTTTCTACTTAAAGATACAAAAAGGGTTTATTAATCACACATGAGCTCAGTACAGAGCATTGTACACAGTTCTGTACAGAGTACATGAGAATTCTTACTTGAAAGTCTTTCTTTCAAGTATCACGTTAGAGGAAAATCCTCCTTTTTTCCCTCCACAAATCACTCAGAACAGACAGGCTGGCAATTACTAGGGTGTAAATAAGTGGCACACGAGTGGAAATGGGGAATAAGTAGGGGAATAATTAGTAATGTGACTGACTGACCAGAGCCATTAAGGCGCACTTCTGTTCATAATCTGTGCATGAATTGGAGAAAGCTTCTTTTCCATTTACATGGAATATAGAGCCACTTTCCTGCCTGATGTCTCTAATTGGAATTAAGTATTCAACTTCTGTTTTACATAGACTTTATTCAGAGTTGCCTTATTGATAAAAACTGAAGAGAACTGAACATTTCAAAGTAAAAGTATGGTGTTCTCTGTTTCCGTGACAGATTATTGAAAATTACGCCTGCTTGGCTTCCGCTAAAAGAATGGCTAATGGAACTCTACACTCAGAGCCTAAATGTCATGTGTCAGAATTTTACAGAATTGTACAAAGAGAACATTATTCTTTCTTTCTTGCTTTCTTTCTTTCTTTCTTTCTTTCCTTCCTTCCTCCCTTCCTTCTTTCTGAGACTTCCTCTTCTGCCATGCTGGGTATTTGGACGTGTCTGAATTAAGATAATGAGGTCTCTGTTTATGCTGTTGTTCTCAAGATCAAAGTCATCTTTCCTAATTTATGATCTGCTTAAGAGACACATCTCTGAAAAGACACTCCCTAACTTCCTCAGTCTGGGCTCACTTCAGTGAGAAAATCAAAAACAGAGGGAAAAACAACCCAATATTAGCTTAATTAATGACAGATTGCTCATATTATTTATGACAAATCAATTAACAGGTCAAGTCTTTCCTTTGACGCTTCTCTCAAATGATATTCAACAGTCCTGATATCAGAATAACACAATTTCTCTATATATCATATTTAGCATTAGGTAATTAGGAGCACATGACACCTGCATAAGCCTTTCATGACAGCTGACATAAATCATACAGACATTTATGAAGGCTCATTCCAACAAGCATAAATTGTCATAACGCTTGCTGAGATGAAATCACATCAAAACTGACAAAAAGCAGCTTTTATAAATGTTTGTGTAGGTTTATGTCAGTTGTCATGAAAAGCTCATGTAGGTGTCATGTAGACTGCACTGCCCATTATTCACTTTATTAATATAATTTGATTTAAAGGCTGATATGCTAACAGTTAACACTGTTAATAGTTAATATTAGGGCTATTGTCAAGACCACCCTAGTCGAGTCCAAGACAAGTCTCAGGCCCAATCCCATTTCACCCCTTGCCCCTTACCATTTAGCCCTTACCCTTCTGTTTTGCATGTTCACGTATAAGGGTAGCGTGTCCCGATTTTTGTTGAGATGGAGGGGTAGGGGGAAGTGTTAGGGCTACATGGTTTTTCAGAGACGCACTTCAAACAGAGTGTTATGAGAAAAAAAGGAAAACCAGCAAGATGGCTGCAGGAGTGACCAAAGAAACCCACACATGTAAGAATTTTCTTCATTAAAATTGTGATAACCATTGTATTATCTTTATTTAATGTCGTTTCAATGTATTATGGTCCTTTTCTTCATAACAAGAATAACTTCAGCTTCATATAGCTTAAGAATTAGGGGTGGGTGATGATAAATAATTGTCGTATCCCCCCTGTTTGAAGGCATAGGATTCCCTAAATGTAACTAAAGCCCAGCAGTGAGGTTGCAGCACTTTACCCTCCTCAGCTGTCACTGCAGACTGGCAGGGTCGTCTACAGAGCAGCGCTAGTAGCTGTTAATGAAGTAATGTTCTTTTTTATTGGCGTTCCAAGGGGCAAGATGACAACTGAAAACAAGGGGTAGGGGTAACAATAAGAAATGGGACTGGGCCTAAGATTATGACTAGTCAAGGCTGAGTCAAGACCAAGTCTTAAGGTGGCCAAGACCAAGTCAAGGCCAAGTCCAAATAAGAGCAAGACCAAGAAAATAATTTTCAAATTATTTGGTGGAGTCATTTAAAAGTGAGCTAAATTTACTGCTTTCCTTTAGCTTCGCTGTTTAAGTGAGCTTATGTAATTACATGATTAATTGCATAGTTATGTAATGAACTACATTTTCATTGTTTACAGGCTCAAGTGTGCACTTCAGATTCTTTTCCACGTATTTCAATGTCAGGATTTGACACAAACATGGCAAAAATATAAAGGATGTTTTCTTTATGCAAAACAAGACTGTCCAAAAGTAATTTTTGATCAAATTCAAATATCTTCTCTTCTACTTACAAACACATATCAGGCCTTTTTCAGATCCATTTGGTTGAATCAAACACAAATAGGTGCAGTGATTCAGTTCTAAGTTGCTCAAGTATGAATCCGACCGTGTTGCTGACAGTTTAAAGAAAGTAAACACAAATAAATAAGATTTTTTCAATAGTAGTTGGAGTCGAGACCAGAGACTAAATTTGGTAAGGCCAACAGCCAAGACGAAGATAACCCTGTGTAACAATACTAACGAGCCCAAGATCAAGTCTGAGACAGTAGAATAAACATCTGAAGTCTGGACTGGACAAAAAGGCCACAGTGTCTTACATGAATTCTTACATGGAACATGGAAAGTTGCCTAAATGTAGTAGAGAGTGTTGTGATTTCAGAGTAAACCATTAGTTTATGCCCCGTTTAGCCACCTAGTGCTGCTTGTCTGGCATTCAAGCTATTGTGCGCAGTAATGGCATCAGATTGGGAAATATCTCTCAATGAAAGTCAAGTGTGCTCCTCATTATTCACCGAAGTGGCCTGATTGTGAGGACCTTTTGTTGCCATAATGGATCCAACAAGACACAGATATTATAATTACACACAGAGACGACATGTCTGATAATATTGAGAGCCGAGTGGATAATTCCACATGCTTGTGTGTGTGGTGGGGGGTGTTTTTCTTGTGTGAAATGTTCGTCACTCATTGGCAGCTTGCTAATTGGTCTCTGCACTAAGAGGAGTCATAAAGTCAGCCCAGTGGGTGAGTAAAAAAGCACTCACCTGCACCTTCTGCTTTCTCCTTTACTCTGAGGGTCTCTTTAAGGATATAAACATAGCCAAACATGGCCTCTGTCTCAAAACACATAATATAATAATATAACGTGATATAATAATAATAAAAATAAAAAAACATTGTATCAGCAGCATGTTTTTGGGTAAAATGGGTGATTTTGGTTTGTCATCAAAATGAGTTTTCAGTTTAAACAGCTTTGGAAGGTAATATAAAATGTATCAAGCAACAAATGACATTTAACAGTAAAATGTCTTTAGTACCTTTTAAATTAACTGCTATCTTTTAATTGTTATCTTTTATTACCAGACATATAGTTCTGGTTTAAAATTTTCAGACTTCACTCAAGACACTTTGTACTGTACCTAAAAACTCAACTATGGAAAATGACTGTAATGCGCAGTTCAACTTGGCTTACTGCTTTAACACTCACAGCTCCTCTGTGGCAAAATTTTAACAACTGTAGACTCTCTGTAGATACTCTATTTACATCTACTTGTGACTACATATCCCAACAGTCTACAGTCTAAACCAGGGGTGTCAAACTCAACCACTAAAAGGGCCATATTAAAAATCTCAACAAATTTGTGGACCAGAGAACATCTATGTTTTTATTTCTTCTCATTGTGCTGTGACCTGAATTGGCAACGGTTTCCTCATAATAGTAAAACACAGGCACTTGTAGTAGACCTTGAAATATTACATGAATACTTGAAATATTCAAAATTTAAATGTCCCCAGGAGCTCTTTTAAACCTATCTATTGGCTTGAACTAGACATCTGGCATCCTTTCTTTGCTGCACAGTCATTAAGAGTTGGGCTCAATTTCTGAACTGCTGAGCTGACGTTAGGTGTAAATGAAGCTAGTCCGTTTGGTGATATGACTGGTGTGGAATTGTGTAGAATTGAGGTGTAACCACTGTCCAATAGACTTCTGCTGGGGTTAGAGAGTCAGAGGGCGTATTATGTTGCAGTGCATGCTGGGGACTGTAGCGCAGCGCATTGTGAAACGGGCTAATATTAATAGAAAATTAAAATAATTTTGTGGGCCGGATAGGATTGTGTCGCGGGCCTGATGTGGCCCGCAGGCCTTGCGTTTGACGCATGGGCTCTAAACTGTATCTAAGTTTGCCTTCAAGTGCTCTTCAGAAACTCCTATGTATGATTTTGGTGGTCATAGGCATGTGTTCAAGTGGTTTTGGTCAGAAACAAAATAGAAAACCTGGAAAACAGTCTTTTCTGTTTTTCTTTTGTTTTCCTGTAATCAAAGAGAAGATGCTATTTTTCATTACTGGAACAAAATGAAGAGCAGAGGATGTTCAGTGTGTTCTCTTTATCCAGTTAGAAGCACTGAATCACATGGCACATGCTCATATCCTTGGCTACAATACAGATACAGGGTGATTCAAAAAGATTCATCTGATTCCAAAATGATTTATTTCACTTGTAAATCATTACAGAACAATGCAATTGTAAATGGTTTAAGTGAGAATAAAGTTTATTATGTAATTTTAAATGTGCTCAATATGTCCTCCTCCAGCTGTACGGACAACATCAGCGCAATAGTCAAATTCATTCCATACTCGATTGAGCCAACGACGAACACTCTAAGCTGTTGGAGGTTCATTGTTGGATAGTTAGGACAGATTCACTCTTATTGAAGTGGAGAACACAAAACGCTTTCTGCTCAGGGGTCACCATCTCCTCGCAGACTGAAGGGAGCCATCTTTCAATTGGTATGTGATTGGTTCCTAGGCGCCTAACGGTTGTAAAAATATCATGCATTGAAATGGGATAAATCTTTTTGAATCACCCTGTATCTTTTTAAATGATGCCCCCCATCTCGGAAAGTCAGGGTACTTCTTACTAGCAAGGTGCAACATACAGGGGGTCCTGGGGGGGTCCAGGACCTCCTAATTAAACTCTTGACCCCCAGAAAGTCTCCAAATCAAAATTCTGTGGGGGTCCCTGAAAATAAACTTATTATGATGTAAGATAGATGCTCAAATACTAATTTACACAACAGCCACATATGTACGATTACTCACAGAGAGTCCAAGTCCAGTTGTGTGGAAGCCCTGACCCGCCTTCCCACCCCGGCTCACCTCATTCAGAACATGTGGTAATTTTCAAGCCCTTTATGAGCTGGATCAGGTGTTTTAAGAAGGGAAATGCATTAAGCTGCAGGGTTTTGTGCAGGCCTCCAGGCTAATTTCAGATAAAAATACACAACCTTTAAAAAACCCATAATTGCAATCATCATTGCAATTATTTCCCCTAAATCCACACCAAAGCAAAATATGAAAAACATAATTTTTTTTTGTATTCAGTGGCTTCCTAAAAAATGAAAACACATCAGCAAAATCAATGCTTGGGTGTCTGAGGATTAATAATGATTATGATTATGTTAATGACAATGATTAGATAATTAGAATGACTTGACCGATCCACTTGTGAAAAGTTTAACTTGTATTA
Source organism: Colossoma macropomum (assembly GCF_904425465.1). NCBI lineage: Eukaryota > Metazoa > Chordata > Actinopteri > Characiformes > Serrasalmidae > Colossoma > Colossoma macropomum. The sequence continues at coordinate 35,830,917 of NW_023494803.1, forward strand.
TCAACAACAGTTGCAATTAGGGAGCAAATGTGGAGAATGACCTGTATCTGTGAAAATAAGTCCATCCTTTATTAGCTGGTCTGGCCAGAAAATGCATCACAATGGACATGAACTGATGGCTTCAAACTATCGGGAAAAGCAGCTGTAAATCCTCGTAATAAAAGGGTCTATGATGTGTGAAGTTAATTTTGTTTTAGCACCTAAATAAGAGGCACATTAAGCTGGGAGAAAGGAGAGAAGAGACGGTGATTAGAAACCAGCTAGTGATGACTTGACTTACTAAGCTCTACTCCTCTAAGCACCTGCAATATCATCATCATTGTACATCAATATGAATGAAGTCCAGCGTTTCATCCCTTTTTCTGTTATCTGGATAGACTGGGTGCATTTTTTTGTCATTTAACTGAGCTAACATTAGCATGGTGGCAAAATCTATGCTTTTTTATATAACCCAATTTAGTCCACTGTCCAATTCCATCAGCTATCAACACTTTAACCTTCAAGGTTAAGAGCATTAATCCATATGGTCACTGTACTTCAATATCCTCAATATCTCTGTGTCCTGTTTTTTATTTCTTGGTCTGCTGTGTCCTAAACTTCAACACAGCCTCACTGCTTTCATCCTGAAAGTGTCAGTGTGGGACTATACTCCCATTTATTGTGCCACAGAGCGCTGAAGACTCTTTTGAACACCTCTCCATTTGCCCTGGACTGCTGTGCACCTGACCTCCAGCAGATGATGATTCATGGGAACTGCCTGAAGCCTCCTACTCCCAGCAGCACCTCCTCCAGCCAGCCCTGCTCTCCTCTCCTACACTCTCTACACTGTTCTGGGACCTGAGGGTTTTCTCTGGATCACAGAACAAGCATATATTCTGCTGATGAGTGAGTTACTTAGCATCTTGGCCAAGAAGCCTCTCACTGGCAAGTAAGCGTTTTTATAGATATCCTACATGAAGATGAGCTACTGTAACTTATTTGTTACTATATACACACACACACACACACACACACACACACTGATCAGGCATAGCATTATGACCACCTCCTTGGTTCTATGCTTATTGTCCATTTTATCAGCTCCACTTACTATATAGGTGCACTTTGTAGTTCTACAATTACAGACTGTAGTCCATCTGTTTCTCTGCATACTTTGTTAGCCCCCTTTTACCCTGTTCTCCAGTGGTCAGGACCCCCATGGACCCTCACAGGTATTATTTGGGTGGTGGATCATTCTCAGCACTGCAATAACACTGATGTGGTGGTGATGTGTTAGTGTGTGTTGCGCTGGTCTGAGTGGATCAGACCCAGCAGTGCTGCTGGAGATTTTAAACACTGTGTCCACTTACTGTCCACTCTATTAGACACTTCTACCTTGTCAGTCCACCTTGTAGATGTAAAGTCAGAGACAGTAGCTCATCTGCTGCTGCCCAGCTTGTGTTGGTCATCCTCTAGTCCTTCATCAGTGGTCACAGGACGCTGCCCACAGGACACTGTTGGCTGGATATTTTGGTTGGTGGACTATTCTCAGTCCAGCAGTGACACTGACTTTGTCAGTAATCCAATCAACACGTTTACATGCACTTAAGTACTCAGGTAATGGGGAAACTCCAGGTCTACATGAGTCGAGCAGTAATCGGGTTTCTGCTTTGCAACCAGCCAATAAACTCACGGAAGAAGACGTGATGTAAATGTAATGTAAAACTCAAACTTCATTCCGCGGCTTTTAAAAAACATCGACCCACTTTACCTGAAAGTATGAACAATACATCATCTAGAAGATGAAGAATATTTAAATCCTTCATTTCATCAAGGATGTGTTTGGTTTCAGCGTCGCTCCAAAAGTGTTCTGCTGTGTCTCGCGACAACACTGCTCGCTTGTTTCTGGTACTGTGGTCTGTTGTTGTCACATGCGCAGACTGAGGAATATGAAAGAAATCAGAGTAAGAGTTTACATGCACTGAGAAATCTGATTACTGAGCTAAAATCCAGCTCTCTTTATCAGATTCCTAATCGGACTTCTAGACCTTACTCCGATCTAAGAAATCAGAGTCTGCTGTTTACATGATCATTTACATAATCAGCTAAGTGCAGAAATCCGATTATGATCGGATTATGGAGTGCATTGTCACTGGCCAGCTTTGGTCTGCAGGTCACACTTTGGACAGCCTGATTTAAACTATGTGCTCAATAAGTCACAGTAAAAATTTTTGTTTATAGCTATTCATACAGAAGACATTTTCAAAGGATACACAGATACAACTCTTTTTCTTCACAACTGTAATATTTATAGTATAAAAAATATACTGTTTGCTATTAAAAAAAGAAATATGAATCCCATTGGCTTTCAGATCATAATTCCGGCAAGTTATGCTGTTTTATCATTTGTAGGAAAGTAGTTATTACAAAAGTCCTTTCATTTTCAAATGGAACAAAAGCAAGGCATCATCTTGTTTTCCTGTGCCTATTCTGTCAACACGTCTAATAGAAAATCTCACTTATTTGTTAAAAGGAGCTCTAATGCATTTTTCCCTTAGAGTATTAGACAGAACTGGTACACAGGTTTTAGGTATTGTAATTTCAAGGTTTCTAGCTTTGAGGTTCCGAGCCTTAATTGCCATATCTGAAAGAAACAAACACAGGTACAATGTGATTTGTACTCACAGAGACTATTTTGCAGTCATGTGGCAGAAAATACATTATAATCTCCGGTGGACATTATGTAATGGCTCCATACTTGTAGAGGAAGGGTTTTAAATCTTTAAATGAATCATAGGCTCGGTGCCTGCAGAACTGTGAAGAATATATCTGCTTCCAACATCTGACTAAGAGGCAACTTTGAGCTCCAGTCTGAGGTAATGGACGCCGAACTGCTCAGCCCATCTTTCAGCCCACATATCTTTAAATGGACTTTCAGTGAAAAGGCCCCCGAACCAATAGGAGAATGAACAGGCTAAATGCTAGTCTGTCATTTTTTACAACAAAGGCTTTTGGCATGATAAATGTTCTTTCTGTACTAATAAGCTCGAATAGTCTCAGGAATAATGGGAGAGAAGTCTATGGTTTCATGGACTTCTGCTGGGCTATAATCCAGCGGATGAAATTCATAATCTTTTGACAAATGGAGAGAGGCTTTTTTTTTTTTAAGTAATACCTTAATTATATCGCTCTACACATTCTGAATTTTCATTGCACTAAAATGTTTTAATAGGAAGTAAAGCAGCATATTGAAAACAAAGGATGACCAAGTAATAAGATTATCCATTAGGTCCAAAAGTATACGGCACAGCATCTTACACAATGAGGGAGATTAAAATTGAATTTCAGGATGTTCTAATCCGCGAGTCCATGTAAGATAAAGGTCTGCTTTTATTTTTCAAACAGTTCTCAAATGAGAGAAGAATCAGAGAATGTTCCAGCCTACTTACAAGCTTTTTGTGGACAAGGCGAGGTCCAACATGCACAATATATAAACCTATTACATGCATATAGAGTGTTTAAGGGTGCTACACTATCACTACATACACCAATCGGGCATAACATTATGACCACCTCCTTGTTTCTACGCTCATTGTCCATTTTATCAGCGCCACTTACTATATAGGTGCACTTTGTAGTTCTACAGTTACAGACTGTAGTCCATCTGTTTCTCTGATACTTTGTTAGCCCCCTTTTACCCTGTTCTTCAGTGGTCAGGACCTCCATGGACCCTCACAGAGCAGGTACTATTTGGGTGGTGGATCGAGTGGATCAAACACAGCAGTGCTGCGGGAGTTTTTAAACACTGTGTCCTCTGACTAGTCCTTCATCAGGAAGACACTGCTGGGTCTGATCCACTCGTACCAGCACAACACACACTAACACACTACCACCACATCAGTATTACTGCAGTGCTGAGAATGATCCACCACCCAAATAGTACCTGCTCTGTGAGGGTCCATGGAGGTCCTGACCACTGAAGAACAGGGTAAAAGGGGGCTAACAAAGTATGCAGAGAAACAGATGGACTACAGTCTGTAACTGTAGAACTACAAAGTGCACCCATATAGTAAGTGGAGCTGATAAAATGGACAATGAGCGTAGAAACAAGGAGGTGGTCATAATGTTATGCCTGATCGGTGTACATGCTTTAATGTAATTTCATTTAGTACCAGTGCATAATGATGCTTGCATTTTATGATTTCTGTTCCAAAAATGCCCAAAAGCTGAGAAAAAAACTGTTTTTAGACATTTCCCGCTCTCCCATATCATTTTTTATTAAAGCGTTTTGGACATCTAGCAGTGTTTTCATTAATATTCATACCGCTGGCCCTTCACATGCTTTTGAACTGAGTTATTTTTCAAATGACATGCTTTGATTCATTGTATTCCAATGAGAAGCATGTGATGACACTAGAAACATCTCGAAAACAAAAACACAGAAAAACAGGCTGCTCAAAAAACAAAAAAAGAAAGAAAGAAAGAGAGAAACCACAACAAATAACAGAAATCTCTTTGCAGAAGCACAGAGTGAAAAACAAAGCGCTCATGAAAGCATGCAGAGAGACGGAGGTGGAAAAGCCTGTGCAGGACCCCTAAAGGAGCCCAGCTGGGTCTGTATGCAGCAGATGGTGCTGTAGCTCTAAGCCAATGACTCCACAGCAAGACCCGCTGAAGGCGGGACATGAGGCCTTTACAAACCCAATGAACATATGAGTCTTTGCTGGTTAACATTTTACCCCTAAATACTTTTCGAGGACTTTTTGTTCTCAGCAGTATTGCATTATAAGAATTCTATTGGGCAGCTTCAAAGGCTGCATATCTTACATCTTTTTTAGTAGGTTGGTTGGTCATTTATTTATTTATTTATGTATGTATGTATGTATGTATGTATGTGTGTGTGTGTTTGTTTGTTTATTTGCTTGCTTGCACAAGATCTGCTTAAGATGTTAGTGTGGTTTTATATACCAAAACCAGTCACGAATCATTTCCACATGACCATTTCCAACCTCTCTTTATCCATTAGAATTAAACACGCTGCTTTTAAAGCTGATATATAATGTAAATAATCTCTGTTTTGATTGGCTGCCCTCACTGAAATAGTGGTAAAATTGTGGTAAATCTGAAAAAAATTATTTTCTTTGAGACTATATTTTGTCTATTTTGTCCTGCAAGTGCTCCTCTGCCATAAATGAAGGCCCAAAGTTTTTTTACACACTTCTATAACCCAAGAACAGCTCAACCAGTTTGCTTTGAAGTCCCTGTAGTTACTGAATAATAAGCCTTAGTATGTAATAAACCTGGGTTTTTTAAGGGGTTAAATAATATATCTTTTATTCCAAAAACTTTTCATAAAACTATTACTACAATATTTTAAGGTAGCAGAGCACAGTAACTAACACTTGCAGCTGCCTTAGAATGAAAGTTCATTTAAAATGGCTTAATCCAGTGCACTGGCGTCTATTAGTTCTCTAATAGTTAGCAGCTTGGCCGATGTGTTAGCAGTCAGACGCTGCTCGTGTTTGTATACTGTGGCTGAGCGAGTGAGATGGGTCTAGTGTTAGAGTGTGAGAGGTAAACCCTCCCATATCTGACCTCACTTAAGTTTGTGACGGGGTCAAACATTTCTCATTAGAGGTGAACATACGTTTTGGAGTATCAAAATCATACATCAGAAAGGTCAACAGCTGCATAATGAACTGTAAAATGTCAATTCTATTACTCCGCATTTAAATGTTGTACTTTTTTTGCCGGGGGGAACATAAGTGATATTTACTCCTTTCCTGAAAGGCCTAAAGCAAAGATTGCTCTTCATTTGGCCTTAAGAGCGAAAGCAGGAACTCGTGTAAATGGAAGGGAAACGTATCTATTTTCACAATCACAGCCTTATCTTAAGGCCAGTGTTCTTAAATCCCATCATCCATCCTTAAACAGTAAATATTAAAATACCATATTTAGCCTAAGCTGAAATGACAACATTTGGTATTTTTTCAGCAATGGGAAATGGGAAAATATAGGGAGGAAAAAAGCTAATTGTCAGTGTAATAATTTATATTTGCTCATGCAAAGAGGAGCACATATCTTCCCTCCCAGAAGGAATGTCTACATGAACGGGAGGGGGGGCTCTGGTGGGGAGGGGGGCTATGGAAGCCACAGCATTATATCAAAAGGGCATCCAAAGGAGAATGTTAATAATGATCCCTCTAAAACAATTTCCATTAATTTTCGGCCGCGTCACCAGGGAGTAATATCTACATGCCCGAGGCAGGTTTAAATTGCCCAGACAGCCTGTGAAAAGCACGCTGCCTCCCTAGTGTCCACCAGCAGCAGAGCAGGAGTGAGGCCTCTGGAGAACACGCACCATCCGAGCCTATTACCACCAAGCAATGACACTGAGGAGACGGCATGGATGAGACTCCTGCTGAAGATCCCTATTGTTTGTCAATGAGGAATGGAAGCCAATTAAGGCAAAAATATCAAGTGCAGAGTGGATGCATAGAGACAAAGAAAAGGCTGTATTATGAGCCTCAGCAAGTGCCCTACATTTAGCATACAATAAGTGCTTTTAAATTAGCAGGGGATCATAAAACCATACGCCACTCATACAGACGAATACAACTAATAAAAAAATTATATATATATATATATATATATATATATATAATTTATTAGTATATTTAGTATATTTTATTGGTGTATATATATATATATATATATATATATATATATATGACACACACACACACATACACACACTTATATATATTTAAGCCCATTTCCAAAAAGGTTGGGATGCTGTGAATGTAAATAAAAACTAAATGCAACTCATGTGTAAATTATTTAAACCCTATAATTCATTGAAAATGAAATACAACATATCAAATGTTGAAACTGAGAAACTGTGTTGTTTTTTGAAAAATATATGCCAATTTTGAATTTGATGCCAACAACATGTTCCAAAAAAGTTGGCTCGGGGGCAACAAAAGGCTGGTAAAGTTGTGTAATGTTTAAAAAACACCTAGTGGTTAATTGGCAATAGGGCAATAACATGACTGGGTATAAAATGAGCATCCCAGAGAGGCTGAGAGTTTCAGAAGTAAAGATGAAGAGGGTGTTCACCACTCTGTAAAGACTGCACGATCAAACAGTGCAACAAGTCAAGAATAAAGTTTCTCAACATAAAACAGAAAAGAACTTTTGCTTTTTTTCATCTACAGTACAAAATATCATTAAAAGGTTCAGAGAATCTGGAGAAATCTCTGTATGCAAGAGACAAGGCCAAAAAACAGTATTTGTTGATCACGATTTTTGGCCCCCAGGCAGCACTGCATTAAAAACAGATATGAAACACTGTTTATGAAAACAGTTAGTCACTGCATCCACAAATGCTGATTAAAACTCTTAAACCAAAGAAGAAACCATATATAAACAGGTTCCAGAAACGCTGTCGCCTTCTCTGGGCCAGTATTCATGATGGTGTTGGGGTGCATTAGTGCGCATGGCATGGGTGACGTGCACATCTGCGAAGGCAGCATTAATGCTTAACGATATGTACATATTTTGTCATCCAGACGACGTCTTTTTCAGGAAAGGCCTTGTTTTTTTTCAGCAAGACAATGTCAAACCTCATTCTGCATGTATTCCAGCAAAATTGCTCTGTATTAAAAGAGTCCGGGTGCTAAACTGGCCTGCCTGCAGTTTCAGTCACCACTGAAAACATTTGCCACATTATAAAATGAAAAATACGACAAAGGGGACCCTGAACTGATGAGCAGCTGAAATCCTCTGTTAAGCAAAAATGGGAAAACATTTCACTTCCAAAACTATATTTGATATGTTGTCTTTGTACTATTTTCAATGAAACATAGGGTTTAAATGATTTGCACCTCATTCAATTTTATTTTTATTGACAGCGTCCCATATATATATATATATATATGTGTGTGTGTGTGTGTGTGTGTGTGTGTGTGTATGTTCAATTGTATTTATTTTAATAACCTGTATAGAAAATGAGACAATTATTATTATAGTTATGACAATGGGCTAACATACAGCTCTTTCTCTTCAGCTCTTCAGTCTTGCTAAAACTACAGCAATGTGAGCAGCCAGAAACTCTGTTCAAATACAATGTCAAAGATATGACCGATAGGCTATAGGCATTTAATATTCTGATGCACTGCCAAAGTGCATCTCCCAAAGACAACAGGTCACCTACTTAGTCTGAGTGAATGCCGGTCCAGCGATAGGGGCTTTGTTGAGAGGGGCAGGACGCGGGCCAGCAAATGTCATCAATCAGCAGGGGGATCTTCATAGACTGTCCACTGGTGACAAGTCATCCTCTGCCACGTTGGCACCCGTTCTTTAAAGCCAGGTCATGCAGAATGGCCGGTCAAAGTGGGCACATCTCCTGGGCATCGGCACACCTGCCGGCCTGTCTGCAGTCCACTGGTTAACACGAGCACATATTCTTTGCATGTTTGTCCTTGTGGTTCAATTTGAAAAGGCATCAAAGATCAAAACATGTGAGATCCCAGAATCCTACGGCAATTACTAATAACTTGATTCAAATTGATTTTAACTGTGTTTTCAAAGAGATGGTGCAGACAAAAATCTAATTTACACATTTTTCTACTTACCCCAAATGTGGGCTGGGCTAAAAGACTCCTTACAACTTCAATGTGAGTGGGCGGAGCTAAATGTCTGCAGGCCAAATAAGCAGATATATGTAAATGTGTTGTTTTCTATGACAGATTTGTGTAGAAACTGATCCGTATGTTTTTAAAAATCAACAACGTTTATGTACTACATGAAACTAAGGGAAATTTTATGTGATGTGGGCCCACTTAAAGGAGACTTCCACTGATTTTTCAAAAATGTCTGCATAATTCAATAGTTGAAATGCAAACAACGTCATTTAGAGTGACTGGATATGGCAGTACTGATGGTAAAATAGTGGTAAGTCGAAAAAAAAAATAATTTGCTTTGAGACTATTTTGTCTTTTGCGCCCTGCAAGTGCTCCTCCACCATAAATGGATTTAACCCCTTACTTGGTCAGGGCCGCCGGCAGGCCGAAAGTTTTATTACACACGTCTATAACCTAAGAATAGCTCAAACTTTTTTTTATATAAATGTCCCTGTAGTTACTGAATAATAAGCCTTAGTATGTAATAAGCTACTTAGTCTGAGTGAATGCTGGTCCAGCGATGGGGACTTTGTTGAGAGGGGCAGGATGCGGGCCAGCAAATGTCATTAATCAGCCAAGACCTTTGAAGTTATCTTTTTTTAAGCGTTGGAGAAAGTAATGTGGGGGTATGTGTGATATTATTGATTTGATATAAGTGACATGTTTACATCTTTTAAGCATGCTTTTGGGCCAGATGTGGGCTAATGTGTTAAATCATGCAACTTGTGTCACTTCGTCCAGATGCAGGCCTAGTGTTCAGGACGGAACTGAAACTAGACTCAATCCGAAGCTGGACCGATGAGATTCAGGGTTGTCATGAAGTCCCAAGTAATTTTTGCTATCTGGGCTCAAACCACATCAAGCTTTTAAGTAATGTGAACTAGAGTTGCGTATGTTATTTTCTACACTGTAGGACATGCTGTTATCTAAGTACCAATTTAAGGTTTCTGCATATTGCAGACAAGAAATACACTGTAATCATGTTACCCACTATGCAATTTGACAGCTATTAATTCTGGAGATGGAGAATATGTAATACCAGATCCTGGCATTAATCTCTTTTTCACAATAACAAAAACTTGATTTAGCAAGTTATTAGTGCACTCTTACATTTATTTGGTTGTTGTTCTAAATAACAACATTATGCAAGGTGACACCTTCTTAAAGAGACCATCAGTGTTTATTGATGGGATTTCGAACACTGTGGTGATTTAACGTATCCATGACAGGTCAGAGTTAGTTGGGCGGTACTGCACCTGAGGTTGAGCTCAAGAGCGATGGAGCTCGTGGATCCCGAGCTGATCCATTAGCTGCGTTCCAAAGCCTAGGCAGCAGCCGGCTGCATTTTTCGGCCACTACATCAGAGCAGGCCATTCCGAAGTAAAGGATCCTTTGTATACAGAAATGTTGCCTACGTTCGGAGTGATTTCAAGTACACATCAGATGTATCGTTCCAGGTCTTCAGTTACCCACAGTTCTCTGCACACAAACAACGTGAAGGAAAAAAAAAGAACAGCACCACGAAAATGCAGAAAACAAAGCTGTTAGAGCCGAACTTGTTTTAACATGTAAGTTGTTCATGTCCTTGAATTTGTTTTTATGACTTTTTATCGTTTTTATTATTAAGTGTAAAATAACTGATTATGTAAAACAATCATCCATATATCGTATATCGTCTATATATCGTATTATATTTGTATATATGTAGTTCATCGTACTACATAAGACCATCTCCTCCATTTCTGTGAAAAAATGAAAAAGCAACAAACACAATGCAACAGGCTCCATTTTCTCTCACCAGTTCCCTCACAAGTTTCGCGCCACTCTGGTGACGTCACCATGCAGCCTCGTTAGGACTGTTCCATTTGTGTGACCAACAGGCTACTAAGGAGGAGTCTTCATAGGACAGTCCTACCGAGGACCCGCCCTACCTCGGCTGGAGCCTAGGCTTTGGAACGCAGTTACTAGCTCTGTTCCTGGGGCGAGCCTGGGCTGAGCATTGCTGAAACGTATCTTAAAAACCCAATTATTACAAATGCAGATTGTATAAGGGCACTTATGCAGTCTGAGAGCAAAGGGGCAGGGATTTCTGTTTCCGCCGTTACTTTTGTTAGTTCAGTTTAACTAACAAACAAACTAGTTTTATTCAAGTCAAAACAATGAAAACAGTGGTTCATCCAAAGCATTTATTTACTGTTAATAAAACTAGTTAATTTACTTGTTACTACAAGTATTTTTTTTGCTTGAACTCATAAATCATTTTTACAGTGTAAGTATCATGTCCATTTTTATAGATAACAGCATGTCATACTGTGCTGAAAAACAAAAGACAAGTCTATCTGAGATTACTTAACAAGTTTGAGACTGTTTGGGGTGTGTGTGATGATTTAAAGGTGAATTTGCTCAATGCTAACTGACAATATATCAGCTTCCATTGCTTGTTAGCTCCACTAGCTTCCTAGCTCTGGTGCAAAACTAAAGAAGCAAACTTTGGACACAATACATGTCTTGACTGATTGACCACATTTGAGGTGAGGCGAAAATTGTTTCAATTTGATGTTTGGCCAAACCATCGCTTTAAACAGTGTATTCAGATATCACTGTTAAATGTAAACGGAGATCCTGCTATGGAGAATTCATTATTCTAACTTCAACTATTCACACTGACTCCGTTTCATCTTGAAATCTGGTCCCATCTTTCTGAGTACAGTTTCCAGGGAGATGGGAGTCGGTGGGGGAGATGTGTGGATCTGGTGCCTCTGACCTAGGGGGGCTACTGGTGGTGGTGGTGGTGGTGGGGGGCAATTTAGGCAGAGAGCTGGATCTAGGCTGTCTGTGGAGAGGACAGTCGTGTCTTTATGGCTGTCCAGGGAGCAGGCTGTCCGTGGCAGGGGGTAATGAAGCAGAACAGGGTTGGAGTGGAGGAGGGCCCAAGGACAACACGGTGCACTGTGCACACTGCAAACTCTGCCTCTTTCACACCATCTCTCTTTCAGTGTCCATCCCTCCAGCCAAATTGCTCTCCGTGTCTCCTGGCATCAGCTGTGCTCTGTCTCTCTCTCTCGCTCTCTCTGCCTCAAACGCACACCCACTCACAAATATCAGCACACAGCACCGAATGTGTCTCGCCCTTTGTCATTCGGACAGCCTCTGTCCTTTAGCCTAATGCAGAACAATACGTCTCACGCCTCCCCCTGCATGCGGGCTGTGAGATGATATGTCATGCAAACGGAGGCGTGCATTTGTAAGTAAGCGCACAAGGGCATGATTTCTCACACAACTCCAAACCCGCCAGAGCCAAGAAAGACAAAAGTGCAGTGGGTAGGTCTGAAAAGGGCGTTTTAGCCTGCAATGCGAGTGAGCGGCAGAGGCTTAGCGGTGCCGGGCCCCTGGCAACCGGAGCGACAGGGCAAGCCGCAGAGCCTGAGAGGATTACCCCACAATGAATTTAGAGTATTGCCCCGATGAGCATCCTCTCTCCGGATAGGGATTTGACTCTGGACGTGGGCACAGCGGACGCATCCACACGCACCCGATGAGAGCGAGTACTGGGAGGCATTCAAGCAATTTCGTAAATGAAAGGAAAGACTGTGCCCTCTGAAAAAGGTTGAAGAGTGGAAAACAGAAAATGAGAGGAACAGCAGGACGAGCCAGAGGAGAACGAGTGAAATGGAAAGGAGGGGCGGAGAAAGACAGTGCAAGAGAGGGAAAAGGGAGGGACAAACTGAGAGAGAAACTGAGGGAGAAGAGGAAAAGAGAAAATAGAGAGAAAAATGGGAGAAAGGGAGAAGAGAGAGAGAGATACAGGAGCAAAGAAGAGAGAAAAATAGAAAAAGGGAGGAGAAAGAGACAGAGTGAAAGAATAAGAAAGAAAGGACAGACAGAAAGAGAAAGATGAGAGATACAGAGAGAGAGAGGGACAGAAAGAGAAAAAGAGGAGAGATAGAGACAAAGAAGGAAAAAGACAGGTGTGTGGTGAGAGAAAAACGATAGAGAGAATAGTAGAATGAGAGAAAGAGACAGAAAGGGAGAAAGGAGAGATTGGGGAGAAAGAGAGAGAGAGTGAAAGAAAGAGAGGGAGTGAGAGAAAGGGAAAAAGAAAAGAGAGACACAGGAGCAGAGAAGAGACGAAAATAGGAAAAGAGAGGAGAAAGAGAAGAGAGAGGAGAGATAGAGACAGAAGGAGAGAGACAGAGAGTAGTAGAATGAGAAAGAGAGAGAGAAAAAGAGAGAGAGCAAGAGAAAGAAAGCAAGAGAGTAGTAGAATGAAAGCAAGAGAGATAAAGAGAGCAGAACAACACAGAAAGAGAAAGAGAGAGCCAGAAAGAGAAGAAGAAAGGCAATAGAGAGAGAAACTAGGGAAGAAAGAGAGGGAGACAGAGAGAGAGAGAGAGAGAGAGAGAGAGAGAGAGAGAGAGAGATTGTGCAGGCAGCACTAGCAGAGCCATGTCCTATTTACCTCAGTATGGCTCTGTCTCACATCTGATTACATGCTGCCCAGAGAGACAATAAAATCCCTCTGTCAAAGTTATTTAACAGGAATTTGACACTGAGCCATTCCTCGTCCTTGTCACGGCTAACCTCAGGCAACTGTACGGCAGGACAAATGCCTACTGATGGTTTCAGAATTTATTATCAATAAAAATGTCTGGGAAAATTCAAGGTGCATCGGAATGAACACTGACTGGGGACAGCCCAGCGCCGTCTATTCAAATGTTATGGAAAATAAATTGGCCTGTGCCATATGATAACCTCTAATATATCATTATTCAAAACATATTCAAATGACACAGCACTCGCAGTGATGCTGGAATATACAGCGTAATAAATCCTCCAGAGAGGCATTCAATTAAATCATTTACCGCGTTCCTTTCATTTCAATGGTCAATTAAGGATACAATCACAGTATTAAAGAGTACACAAAGAGAACCTCTGGTGCTCAGCAATTCAAAAGATTTTTAGATTTGCATAAAGATACAATTTGCAGAGTCATTTACTCTCCATCAACGAATGAATCAACAAAGGCTGCAGAAAAATGTGAAAAAGGAGTGTTATCCACACATGACTGTGCACAGAGAGTCACCTCTATAGAAACAAATGGAGCAGCGCTGACCATAAGTCAGGGAGGTGGCGGCACTTTCTGCAGCCCCCTCTGACAGCAATGTGGCCTGAATCCCCCAGTCATGGCTGCCTGATGTGATGAATAGCTGCCCCTGCGAGGGAGAGTGGGACCTGGGCAGCTTCAGCCAATCGATACGCACCAGAGGAAACACCTCGCATTTTAAACAGCGCCTGTCTCGTGTCTCCAGGCCGCACTGCTCCCAAATGCAGGAGGAAAGAGTGAGCGGAGAAGCCGATGCATGCGGTGCGTAAGCACAAGCAGAGCTAGGGGACCTCGTGTCAGCAAAATCAAGGTCGACGAGCCTCAGCAAGAAGCCAAAAGGCAGAGCGGGATGCTTTCAGAAACCCCACGTTTCACTGTTTGGGCATCAGAGCCTCCGCTTCCAACGAGTCGTGTCAGTACTACGAGCTAAGGCGAGAAGCGATGCCCCGTATAATGAGAGCTGTAATGGAGATATCGAATGAGCGGCCTGGATTGTGTCCTGTGGGCACAGGACCTTCATTAGGAGTCAGCGTGAAGGCTTCAATCCGAGCTGAGCTGAACTATAAGGCGAAGGGGTTGCACAGTCCAGCTGAATCAATACAGCTGAACTGATTTGCCTCATTGGGCCGGTGATTCACAAAAATCACTGAGCCTCCACAGCCCATAAATAAAACATGAAAACTAAATAAATTCTTAAGGCGAATGAGAGGAGCTCCATTTTTTTTCTTACCTTAAATCTGCATTTCCCCCTCTTGCAGCGAAAGGAGAATTGTTGGCGTATCCAATTTGAGGAGCCATGCTGAAATGTAATTCAGCTTTGTTGTGAATTAATGAATTAATCAAAAGGTATGAGGGCGGGTAAAAAATAACCCAAACAGCAAGCTGGGACAGGCTAATAGTTGGAAAAGCAATCGCACTGTCTTATCCATCCCTGTTAGCACTACGCAGGCCTTTCACCGAGGCGGACAGCTCGCAGATTTGATTAGATTCCCTTCTCAGAGGCTCATTTTGCTCCTGATCGGACGCATTTAAAACTCCATCCACCAGTTCTATTCAACAGAGGAGTCCAGGAGAGGTGGACAATAGAGGTGGAGAAGGACGGTCATTGTCGCCACCTTTCAACAAAGGACAGGAAGAATAAAGCAAACCTGCTGCTAATGGGCAGCTGTAGAGCTGAATAGTAACCTTTGATCAGGTTATTTACAACACACTAAACAAACATTCTTGGCTTGGATGTATGGTTCTAGGGAAAAACCCTTAATTGGTACAGAACTTTTACGTTATGTGCAGGTGAATTAGCCTTTCATAAGGTTCTTCATACTCAAACATGGTTCTTTAAAGTAGTGGTTTTTAACCAGGCCATCAGGATGGGTTCTTGGGGTGATGCTATAGAACCACTTTTGGTTCCTGAAGAAAAAAAAAGAGATTTGAGAGTGTGAAGAACCTTTTTAGATTTTTAAAACCTTCACATTAAGGTTCAATACCAATTTAAACGTTCTTCCTGGAACCTTTAAAATATACTAAGGTTCATTAACTTTTCAACAGGTTCCTCATACTCAAACATCTTATTTACAAAATGGTTCCTTAAAGCAGTGGTTCTCAACCAGGTCCTCAGGATGGGTTCTTGGGGTGATGCCATAGAAGAACCACTTTGGTTCCCTAAAAAGAGATTTGTGAGTGTAAGGCACCTTTTAAAAGTTTTTAAGACCTTCACATAAAGGTTCAATGCCAATTTAAATGTTCTTCCTGGAACCTTTCCTTTATGCTAAGGTTCATTAACTTTTCAACAGGTTCCTCACACTCAAACATCTCATTTAGCAGTGGTTCTCAAACTGGTCCTCAGGGACCCCAGATGGTCCACTTTTCCTGCTTTATCCCAATTCACAATAGATAGAAATAGGGTAAGTGTTCTTTGGGTGATTCCATTGGAGAACCACTTTTGTTGCTCTGAGAAGAAACTTATTTGAAGAGATCTGTGTGTGAAGAACCTTTTTTGAATTTTAAGTTTAATGCTAATTTAAGGGTTCTTCCTGAAGCCTTTACATTGTGTGGAGGTTCTTTAAAAAGGTTCTTTGAAAAGGAGTTATTTAAAAGAGATGTTTCACACTCACACTTTTCAAACATCTCATTTACAAAATGGTTCTTTAAAGCAGTGGTTCTCAACCAGGTCCTCAGGATGCCATAGAAGAACCACTTTTGGTTCCCTAAAAAGATTTGTGAGTGTGAAGAACCTTTTAAATTTTTTTAACCTTCACATAAAGAGTTAATGCCAATTTAAATGTTCTTCCTGGATTCTTTCCATTATACTAAGGTTCATGAACTTTTCAAAAGGTTCCTCACACTTAAACATACAATTTACAAAATAGTTCTAGACCCCCAGGTGGTCCACTTTTCCTGCTCTATCCCAATTCCCAACATATAGAGATGGGGAAGTGTTCTTCGGGTGATTCCATTGGAGAACCACTTTTGTTGCTCTGAGAAGAAACTTATTTGAAGAGATCTGTGTGTGAAGAACCTTTTCGAGTTTTAAGTTTAATGCTAATTTAAGGGTTCTACCTGGAGCCTTTACATTATGTGGAAGTTCTTTAAAAAGGTTCTCTGAAAAGAAGAGGTGTTTCACACTCAAACGTCTTATTTACAAGATGTTTCTTTAAAGAACCACCAATTAAAATGTTCTCCAAGGAACTAAAAGTGGTTCTTCTGTGACACTGTTCCAAAGAAGCCATTTAGGTACTTTTATTTTGAAGACTGGAGGCAGCAGAATAATTTCCACTGTTTTTAAAAAATGTGTAAGAACCAAGGTCATCAACAGATTTTGTGTCCTCCATTCCCGAACAACCCCCTCTGGAGCTCCTTTACCAAACCCATTTCTGACAAAAGTGGAGCGTCTTCGTTTTGGCACCCCATTTATTTTAGGGAGCTGGGTCTTGGCGGAGACCCAGGCGACAAGTGAGTGTGAGGGAAGTGACACTGATTGTGTTCTTCTAATTAAACCCTGCCTGACCTTGGTGTTGGGAAACCATTAGTTTCCAGTTGTAATCATCACACCACAGCAATTACATCCTATTTGGTCCCATTTGCATGTGTGAGATTGCCCTGAACAATCAGGAAAGAGAGCAGGAGAAGAGCGGAAGAATAAAAAGGGGTCGAGACTGTGTGTGAAAGTGAACCGTGACGTGCCAAACATGCAGCTTAGGAGCAACAGAGGAACCGATACATGAGTCAATGTTAGTGGCACAGTGACCAAATGACTACTGGGACTTTGCTGGCTTTATAGCACAACTTCTTAACACTAGCTTATCTAACAGGCCATTGTTTGGAATTTGTAAGGTCAATCTCTGATAGTGTCACAGCCAGCTGTGGCCAAGAGTCCAAGAAAGTAAGTGGGCTCGCACTCTCTGGGTGGATGGGATGGCCCTCCATTCCCTTCCATCTCTCAGCGTGATCTAACTACTGTGGTCATCTGTCGGTTGACGTAACAGAACTGGCGGTCAGTGTTCTCCTCTAAGAGTGTTGAGCTGTCCAAAGACATTATATGTGTTAATCTTCAGCTTGGAGACCAAGCTAGTGGCTGGAATTGGCCACAACTAAATTTAAAAAAAACTTAATTAAATACTAATAATAACAACAACAACAACATGACGTCTGGAATACAGTCTGTTTTTGTCCTTCTTCATCCATTAAAATCTGCCCCAGTGTAGCTGGTGAGCATGCCTGTCCACTATGGTCATAGTAAAATGGACCACCGTGTGGAATTTCTAGGAGCTACCATGTTCTCTATCACTGTGTAAAAGAAGCTCCATGCTGCCTTTATTGTTGGAAGCGCTATGACAGTTTCTGAGCAAGCATGCACACACATTCAGAATGCAATTCACACTGTTATAAAAACACATTAATTTGTTTCGTCAAAGTAATAATCAACATAACAAATCGCTGTTGCCGGAAGAAAACCTTGTATCTCCAAAATGGTAACTTTACAGGAGAAGGAAAAAAACCTTCTTTACTTTTAATGTATGTCAATGGAACCAGACTTTTTCCCAAGTAATCTTGGGCCATTTCTAGTAGTCCATTCATCATGAAATTTACACACAATATAAAGAGCAACAGACATTTTCAAATTATGTCAAAAACTGAAAAAGAACAGAGATACGTGGTTTTGTCCCAACAGCGGTGAAATGTAACACTAAATAATCAGTAATAATGACTATTTATCATGTTACATAACAAATAATCAAAGGCCACTGAAGAGTGAAGTCTATTCCTACTCATTTGCTTTCTTGCTCAAGATGGTAGTTTGTTACATAACAAATAAAAACTCAAATTCAAATACTAATTGTTGGCTTGTGTGCTTTACATAAAAATAACGTGACAATCGCCTTGAGAAATAAAGTTATTACAGGACTTTTTTGTCTAAAGAGTAAATAAAATATGGATGGATTTTCTACAGACAGTTAAACTTTGCCCTGCTCAGATCCACACGTTTATAGATGCACACAGAGTGCCCTCCATAATTATTGGCACCTTTGGCAAAGGAACACAAAGACATTTTATCATAGCCTTTACCAAGGGTGCCAATAATTCTGAAGGGCATTGTTAAACCTTTTGAGTGGAAAATGGATTAATTAAGCTGCTCCCAGTCTTTCAGATATGACCTTTGTCCACTTTTTTATCTCTAACACAAAGCCAAATGTAAAAAGGTGAAGCTAATTGGAAGAAGTTCAGGTTTTTACATCCTCAATGATATGCGAGGAAAAAACAGCAGCTGAGCATTTCGGTAAACACGGCCGAAATTATGCAGCACGCTCTCAAAAATGTACATGATACAAGCATAATATCTTCAGCCTGAGACCACCTGTGTGCCTCCGGGCTCTCTCCACTGTCTGATGTTTGCTCTGAGCTGTGGGCTTCGGGGAACTTTCCAGCCAAAAACAGCAGCCCACCGGGGCTCGAGAATCATTAGAGATAATGACTGCATATTATGTAGGCAATAAAACTTGAAGCTCAGCAGTTCTGTGTAGGCTTTCCAAAATACAGTAACAGGATACCACCTCAGAGCCCCCATCGCTAATCTGAGCTCGCTCTCTCTCTCTCCTCTCCCGTGCCAGCGGAGCCGCCACAACGGTTAATGAGGGGTGCTCCATCATGCCTAAGCAGGTGATAATGTGTGTCATTTAAGAGGCCTCCGAGTTTGCACACACTGGGGTTTTGCAGTCCCCCACCAGAAAAGGCCTCACAGATGCAGAATCCTACTCTATAAATTAAAAAGGAGAAGAGAATGATTCTTGTGGTGTTATTGAGAGGGAGAATAATATAAACCATCTACTTCACTAAGCACCATCAATTTGCGAGCTTAATATAAGCAACAACAAAAGACAACTGTTCTTCTTTCAAACTTAATTTGAAACGAGCACACTTTAGTCAGCTCATTAGAGAAAGCACTTGATAATGAAAATGCTGGATGAAACTGACTTTGCAACTTTTGAAGCTCATAGTGCTTAAAAACAAGCTCAAAAAGCAACCAAAAAGTTCTTCAATATTAAAAATAAATCCTAAAAATAAATTATGAAAAGCTGCCCCATCTTTTTTCACTGGTCCATTTACTTGAAAAACAATGCTCCACTTTTTTTTTATAATAAACACTTTGGTGTAAACACTTTTAAAGTTTCAAGATGTACACTGTTAGAAATCAAGGTTCAGCGCAGGTACATTTTTGTTCATCAAGGTACAAACAGTGTAAATGTGCCATCAAAGGTATAACAGTGGTTTTCAGGTCCAATTGTGAACTTTAAATATGTTTTTCCAGGTTAAAAGTATGTATTTGTATCTTTCCATAACCTAATATTTTAAAACAGAACAGTAAAATAAAAGCCTGGAGACGAGACGGGGTGTGTGGAGTCAATACAACTTAGAAAATATAATTTCAGTGAATTATGGTACAGTTATGTTCCCTGACCAAAGGTACTGAGATGTACCCTTGAGGGTACCACCCCAGTGACAGTTTAGTACCTTTATTTCTGAGAGTGTACTGTTTACTCGCCAGTCCATATAATTGAAAGTAAGATACAAATACACTGAGTTTTAAATATAGTGTTTTTGTGATGTCACAAAAACCAGAACATTAACATATATCTGCCTATTCAGCCAATAGCAGTTTAGGTCCACCCATTCATAATGGACTGTTTTTTAAATGAGACACAATACAGGGCAGCCATTCAGGACAGAAATATATTAGTCTTGTAGGCACAGTAAAAAAGAGAGAGAGAGAGAGGGAGAGAGAAAAAAGCTGGAAAATGGTCATGCACAAATGAATTGTGACTGTTTTTGGAACAAAAAACCTCATGGGGGGAAAATAAAAAACATGAAAAATGTAGAACAGGGGCTGTTTAAACTCTTTAAAAATTACAGTTCCTAGTTTTGACCTCCAGATGGCTTCAGAGTTAATCACAGAATTAATTCAAAACTCCTTGTAATTATACAAAACAGAAAGGCTCAACCCGTTAAAGTGACCTCTCTTTTCTACTAATTTAGGACGCCTCAGTGCCGAAGAACATGATGAATGAACGTTTCTGTGCTGCTTACTGTGTTCTGCATATTCCTTCATCTCTACTTTGACCCCCCCCCTCAGTAACTTACATATGGAAACACGCCTATCAGAATTGAATGGAATTAAGTGACTGCACTCATTTTAACCAGCTAATTGAACACCATTAAGTCCGCCATCTCCACCATAGAGTTGATAATATATTTAAAATGCAACTATGTGTTGTTATCATAACGGTGCAAAGTGGTGCCAGTGCAATTACAGTTATGTCTCAATCATAGCAACTAAAAAATGTTAGGTACAGTACTGTGCAAAAGTCAGAGCCCACCATTTATTTATATCTTCTGAGGAGATTAGTCATTAGAATACCCACTTGCAAGAGGAAAATCAAAGGAAAATAAGTGAAAAAACAGTTTTTCCACTGTGCAAAATCTGATAGACCATCAGAACTGTCACCAGTACTTTCATCTTTGAGAGAGTGGAGAAAAATCAAGCTCCACTCTTGATTCAGATCTGAAAAAAATCCACAGGTGTTTCTGTCCATTCTTCCACTGTGAGAAGACAACTCAACACTGACTGCGTTTACATGCACTTAATAATCCGATAACTGCAGTAAATCGGATTTTGTCAGTAATCCAATCACCGCGTTTACATGAACTCGAGTAATCAGATAATGGGAAAACTCTGGGTCTACATGAGCCAGACAGTAATTGGATTTCTGCTTTGCAACCAGCCAATAAACTCACAGAAGACGACGCGGTGTAAATGTAATGTAAAACTCAAACTTCATGCTGCAGCTTTTTTTAAAAACATCAACCCACTTTACCTGAAAATATGAACATATATCATCTAGAAGATGAAGAATATTTAAATCCTTCATTTGGTCAAGCATGTGTTTGGTTTCAGCATCACTCCAAAAGTGTTTTGCTGTCGTCTCGCAGCAACGCTGCTGTTATTTCCGATACCGCAATCTGTTCCACACACGCGCAGACTGAGAAATTCGAAAGAAATCAGAGTAAGAGTCTATATGCACTGAGAAATCTGATTACTGAGCTAAAATCCAGCTCTCTTTATCAGATTTCTTAATCAGATTTCTAGACCTTACTCCAATTTAAGAAATCGGAGTATGCTGTTTACATGACCATTTGAAAAATCAATTACCTGAGAAATCCGATTATGATCGGATTATGGAGTGCATGTGAACGCACTCGCTTGAGTCTGAAAGGATGTTGAGAAGCTGTTACTGAGAAAAGAAAATCTGCAAATCAACAAAGAAGCTGCTGGTGTTCTTAGAACAATGAACTGTCCAGACCTCAAGATCACTGAAGGTCTTTGGGATCACTTGGATCATCAAAAGCAGAAAATGCACCCAACTCCTAAGACTGAACTTTGGAGATGTGAAAATAAATACTGAAAATTTGATATTACATTTAATTGTTAAGCTTTCTGTGTAACTTTCTGGTAAATGTGTTTTGTGCTTTTTTGTTGATGCTGAAAACTGAACTTTTTGACTGGAAATTATATAAATGAAAGGTGGTCTCTGACATCTTCACTGTACTGTTGGGATATAGAACCATGTCACTGAATAAAACCAGGTTTATGATAAATTAAAACAAAATTAAGGAGGAAAAAAAGGTGTTTCAACCAACTACAGATGAGTTACAACCAAAAATCATAAAAGGCTTGTTTTTGTTCTACAATAAAAAAGGCTTCAGTTAAAAACATAACATTTGGCCCATATTCAAAGACCTCTTCCGATGTACCCTTTCAATTAGAAGAATCTTTAGCATCTCATTGCTCTCATTTCATCAGATACACGTTGAAAAACATATAGGAACAGTGCAGACCGAAGAAGGGCGCTGGCTCTCAGCCAACATGTTATTATCAAGCCCCATCTCCAGAGAACCGCTGGGGATGGATGTGAAACCTCTCTTACAGACCGTCAGATTTTCACTCTCACTCTCCACTCAAAGCAGAGACAAAACGGACCACTTGACCTTAATCTGCCCAAGTGTGAGCTACTGAGAAATGACATGCAACCTCAAAGGTAAAGGACAATGGGTTTTTTTTCCTCTTTCTGAAAGCCAATTTACAGACCCTGGGGAATTTCTCCCCTCAGAACTGTTTCTGCTATGCTATACTGGGGTCTTTTCTCTTCAGCTAGAATGAGGAATGGATAGTGGCCAGTACCATAGTCCACCGTCACCCCACAACCTACTTCAGTCTGCTGCTGAATATTCTCCTGTATGATCTGAATACAGGTGTGATACAGACACTGAAATGTGAATGTATTTCAGCCATAATGTGCATCTGAGTAGAGTAATACTGGCTTTATCTTACATGCACCGTGTAGTGCAATCTGCATTGCACATCATCTCTAAACCAGATGAAGTAACGGGGAGTTCACACCACGTTTTTATCTAAAGGTGGAAAAAACGTGAGGTGCACTGCACAATTGTTTTTTTCTATGGAAATAGCCTGTTTTGAATGCTGCTTCTGCTTGTTGCTAAGCAACAATAGCATCATAACTCAATCAGCTGTGTTAGTTGGCAATTGTTCTGATATGTATATTTTAGAAATGTATATTTCACATATAGTTCTAGCAAATGTGGTGCTGCTAGTAAAACAAGCTAAAGCTGTTGTTCTAATTCTGATCCGTGAAATCATTCAATTAAAAAGGACTCAGTGACTGAAGGCTCGCCTTCCTTTTGAAATGACGGGCCAGCACAGAGAAACTCGACCGCTTTAAGTTGAAATTTTTTTTTTTAACCTCAGGGCACCTGAAGCCCTTGCCCAAGAGACAGTTGCACAGGGTGCATAAAATGTGATGCACTAAAAAGGTGTCTCACCAATGAAAACAATAGTAAACATGCACCTTAGTCCCCAAAAAACATGGTGACAGATTTACCAGCAATAATGGATGATTATCATTAGCAGCATCGATGTTTATTTAAAGCTGCACTATGCAATGTGATTTATTTTGTTAAAGTTGCTAAGTTGCCCTGTAAAGTCTATAGCAATCATTTAAAAGTCAGAGGGGTCAGAATTTCAGGTCAGTATTTCGGACCACGTCATAAATCTTTATGGATCAACTTCACATAACAGGCTCAAAAATAAGGTCTCAAACGCAAAATCAACATTATACTGATGAAGATATGATGACAATAATAGATAATTCACTCACATCGTCGAAGACACGTCCTATACCAAGTTTTGAATGAGCTCTCTTGGAAACTATTTCAACGTGCTCGCAATCATCAGATTCAATTATGCATTTCCACGAGGACAGGTCTGCAAATCCCTTAAAGCTTACAGTAATACTTCAATTGAAAGCTACCTACATAAGGGCTTCATAACACAAGCATAAGAATTGAATAACATATTTATAAAGCAGTACTTGAGTATTTATGAACAGCTTATGTCATTAATCGCAAGACGGCAAACAATCTTTTATGAAGTAAGTGACATTGTACTGACATAAGGGGCCTTAAACTAAAGTGATGGACATTTTGATCCATTTATAACACTGTTATGAAGTGTCTTTCTCAAATGATGAAGCTTATTATACAAGGCTTATGCAGACCTAAATAAAATATCAACTATCACTATATCAGCTGTATATATTTATAAGTACAAACGTATAGTTTTTAAGGTGTTACAGAAGGAATCCATGTCTGTCATCCTTATGTCAACCCCTTAAAATGCCAGGCTTGCGATTAATGTCATAGGGTGTTCATAAATACTCAATTATTGCTTTAGAAATACATAATTCAATACTTACTCAAGTGTTATTAAGTCCTTATTCAGGTAGCCTTCAATGAAGTGTTGCTAAACTTACATAGTGGAGAAAGGAGGAAGTCTAGAGTTTTTGTTGTATAAAACTCGATGCACCTGAACTTCGATATAAGATGTCCGGCATCCATGGCTTCCCAAAAAAAAAAATCAACATTCAATTTATTTCTCCACCGCAGATGATGGAGAAATCAGAAATATTTAATTCTCGACCAGATGTTCTGCTGACCACTGCTGTATGCTGCCGTTGCCATCGCCAAGTGGCGGAATTTTCCATTCTGCTCAGTTGAAAAGGATGGAATGCATGGCTTCCCATCGACCAGCTACCGCTAACGTACACACAATGTTAGTCTCCAGCACACTAATTTAACACTACAGAAACCCAGTTGTTAGTTGCAAATGTCAGTATTTGAGGTGCATAGCACAAGAAGCTAAACTGTTAGCTCTACTACTCGCTCATTTACAATAATTCAATGAATCTTCCCATAGACCAAATAATCAATAGCATTTCATGGATTACACAGCATTTTTCCAATGACAGCAAATATTAAGCTTTCAGAGTTAGATTTTTAATCAGTCTGCTCTGAATACAAAGCCACTGTTCAGCAGTCTCGGCTTATCACACATCCTACAGAACTGTCAGCTGTGGTTATACAATAGTCAAGAGGACATGCATATTTTAACATTGTGTAAAACTGCCGAAATTAACCGCAAGTCAAATTCAGCACAAAGACACTGAACATAAATAAATGATTTTGTATTAAGTTATTTGTTAACAATAAATATTCTGAGAGTGTCCCTGAAAGCATGATTCTTTTATATTTCAGATCTTTAAACTTTAATGCGCCGATCTTCTCTGAAAACAATGGTGCTTAGCTTTAATTGATTCCTCGGGCTAAGATAATTATAGCTGGTGCATCTCAGAGTAGCTAGCGCCATTTGGCCTGGGGTGAGGATCGCTTAGCTGGCCGATCCGCGCCAGTCACCCAGCAGCCCTACAGAACCAGCTCACGCAACTCAACACCGTGCAGAATGAATTACATGGGGAAAGCTAAAGCTAGCTGCAAAGGACCCTTAGAAGAGAGATGTCACATACACAGACACTATTGTTAATACTTATCAACATGACTGGGGTTTTTTGCATCCTCAGGCTGTGATTAAACATTCAGATGACTATGTGTAGAGTTCTCTTTGTTTCTCCGTGAAACATGATCATGATGTGCACTTAAAATGGAACTCATATGAGTGAATATTACAGTGCAAAAGTCAGAAACCATCCTTTATGTATTTGATTTTTTGTCAAAACAGCCACAAGTTCTTCATTTCAGAGTAGAAACAGCAGGAATCATGTATTAAACTTACATTTTACACAGAAGCCTCAATAACTAAATATAATATCATATATATACATATATATATATATATAATGTAATTTTTCAGTACTGACCCTTTGCCTTTATTACAGCTTTCACTTTAGGAGAGTTTGGTTTTTCAAAGAAATATGCAGGGATATTGTTTTCACACCTCCAAAGTTCGGTCTTAGTAATTGGTTGCATTTTCTGCTTCTCATAATCCAAATAATCCCAAAAACATTCAGTGATGTTGAGGTGTGGACCCTGGGGTGGTCAGTGCATTGTTATGAGAACATCAGCAGCTTCTTTGTTTGATTTGCAAATGTTCTTCTTTTGTGTCTATTTTCTCAGTGAGGGTTTCTTGGCAGCTACACATTCTTTCAGACTTGTAGCATTAAGCTCTTTTCACAGTGAAACATACCTGTGGATTCGTGCAGATCTGAAGCAAGAGTCCTTCATCCTATCCTCTCTTCTCTGTATCTTTTACTATTTTTTTTAATTCCAAATTTGGAAATTCTGTTTGTCACTCCTTTTACTTTCTTCTTCCTTATACAAAAGGATTTTCTTAATCAATCTCCTCAGAAATATCTTCTAAAAATGCATAACTTGTACTTAAAGCCCATTTTCACTGGAAATTAAATACATGAAAGGTGGTCTCTGCCCTTTGAACAGCACCGTACATACAAAAATAATGGCCTGTAAGTCAATGCACCTCTTAGAGGTGTAAATAATCAGTGTGCACAAACACAGAGATGTACACATACACAGAGATACACACAAAGAAAGAAGCACAGGTAGAAATCTGGAGGCTTTCAAGTGGGCTGGCATTATGTGCTGTCAGCTCACATGGTGCTGAGGTTAACACTAATGGAGGCTCAGCAAGGCCACTCTATCTTGCTTTTGTTTCTGAGCCGTCTAGACTCCAGACACTCGAGCCAACCGGTACACAGCCGCCGCTTTTTCCCTGCCACTTGGTGCAATTGCCTCCATTTAGCCTGTCAGCCAGCCCGGGAGAGCAGTGTTTCTCATTTGGTTAAGACGGAGTGTTCTTTTGCTTCTGCTAGATAAAGGAGAGCCATTCACAGGTGGGGTTGTGTGAGATGTTAGAAACGTTCCGTGTCTCTCTGTGATACAGCAGCAGCCTCACCACGGCCTCCTCTTTATTCTGCTCTGGGCACCCAGCGCCAGCACATTCAAACAAGCCCTGCTTCGGGGCACAGGGCACATGCCAGCTCTATACTTTCACCTAAGCTTATATTCTTGTATTCAAGCTGACACTGCCTGACACTGCCAGAGCAGCTGTGGAACGATAAATACAAGGAGCGTCTGTAAGGCTGAATGTACTACTGAGTATCTCACAGGTCACTGCTACGTCTTTAACAGCAGAAGTGCAAACTATGAACTGTGGGAACAACTGCAGAGAGCCTGGATCTGCTGAAACCTCACATTCACATCTACACCAGTCTAAAAAATAAAGGTGCCAGACGGAACCAAAAATCTTTTCTGTGTGTATGTGTGTTATGTCTATTAAGAAGGGCAGGTTTTGGTTCTGTAAAGAACCTTTTAGTGAAAATATCTGTGTAAATTAGATGTGTGAGAAAGTTTAAAAGAACCTCGACACAGTGCAAGAGTTCTATATCAATTAAAAATGTTGTCAGAGAACCTTAGATTCAAGCCAAAAAACATTTAGGAACCTCTATTTTTTAAAGTGTACACTCTTAGAAATAAACAGGGTTCTGTGGAGCAACACTACAGATTAACCACCTGTGGGCCCCTGAAAAGCAGTTCAATGGATGGTTCTTTAAAGAACTGTATTTGTAATTGAAATTCAACAGTGCAGAGCCTTTTCAAGTTTTAAAGAAGCTTCACATAATGTAAAGGTTCTGTAACAAGTAATAGGTTTTCCTAGAACCAGAGATCCACACAAAGAATCACCCAAGAAAACTATACCTTCCTAAAAAATAAACAGGGCTCTTTGGAGCAAAGCCATTGAAGAACCACTTTTATAGACTTTATAGAATGTTTTGGTAAATGAACGGTAAGAGTGTGAATAACCTTTTTAAAATTTAAAGCACTGCTACATAATGTAGAAGTTCTATTATAATTAAAGGTTTTTCCTATAACAATACGAGCCGAGGAACCTTTTTTTTAAAAAGGTTTAAAAAATAAATCGGGTTCTGTGGAGTGATGCCATAGTCGAATCAGTTTTAGTTCCCAAAAGAACCATTTCATGGATAGTTCTGTACAGGACTACTTTTGTAAATGAATATGTGTGAAGAATATTTTTAAAGTTTAAAGAACCTCTACATTATGTAAATGTTCTATAATAAGTAAAGGGTTTTCCTCCAAGCCAAGAACTATTTATGAACCTCTAATTTTAAGAGTGTACACTTTAAGAGTGTCCAAATCTATGGAGCAAAGCCATAGAAGAACCACTTTTAGTTCCCAAAGGAACCATTTTTAAATAAACTATAAGTGAGAAACATCTTGAACCTTCACAAAATGTAAAGGCTCTATTATAATCAAAGGTTTTTCCTAGAACCTAAAATCCATGCCAATAGCCTTTTTTAAGTGCACGTTTACGAGCAGCATGTGGTTAAATAAAACCAGCCTTTTTATTTTTAAAGATTTTAAATAACGTCTTGTCTATGCCCAAAGAGGATGATGAGGTAAAGTTTCTAGCCTCACTTTACAAAAGGTAAATTGCGAAGTAATTAAACAGCACAAACTTCAATACCTCAGCTAATAACATTTCACAACTTTGAGAGAACATTGGACTCTAATTAGGAGGCTGTCACATGTGCGCTTTGAGCGAAATGTAGCGAGTGTGTAACGCGGGGACTGATGCTATCATTAGAGAGGACTGTCCCTTTGAGCTGGCAACTCTTTCAAGTTCTCCTCTCTTCCACTGCACAGCAGCCAACAGGTGTTTTCAGGAGATTGTTTAAACTTCATTAAAATCAAACGAACGTCTACACTCTCTAGTCACCCTAAAACCCACGGAACTAATGAACACCTCCAGACGGAACATGTGAGCAACGGGCTGCTTTCATTTCCAGCCACACAGAGAAGAAGCAGGCGAGCATTAACGAGGGCTGATTGGATGTGCGTGCATCAGGAGGATCATATTGATCTGATTTACTGAAAGCCTGATCCTTCAGACACAAGGCCGCGTCGCAACGGCAAGGCTTCAACGGCTCAGGAGAGGAATATAGACAGCGTCGATGTAAATATATCTCCGTACCTTCGGAAAAACATGTATTCCACCAATAAATTTGGTAATATATGGTACTGTGGCTAACTACTGGGGGGAGGGCAATTGGTGGTGCATAAATATATATATATATATATATATATATATATATATATATATATATATATACACACACACACACACACACGTGGGGTCTTAAAATCTTTATCGGACCCCTTATATAGACACCAAGACAACTGCATACCCTTGACTCTCAGAGAGTGTCAATCAACACTACACAGACAATATTGTGTCCATTTATCTCCCTCTGATTCATGCATCTCATTCATATATATAAAATAATGTGCGTGTATATACATACCATATATATATATATATATATATATATATATATATACACACATACATGCATATGTGTATATATACATACACACACATCATAAACTCATTATTTATTATTCTAATATCATAAATAAGTAAACTTTGGATGCTATTGGGTATAGTACATGGTGGCATGCCTTGAGAGTATCAACTTTTTTGAGACAGTGAAAGTTGTTTTTATTTGAGGGGCTATTTTTCTTTCTCACACAAGATCCTAATTACATCATGAATATGGCAGATTTCATATGCTTAATAATTGCACAGGTTTACTTTTTAGAAAATTAGACATAAATGAAGAAATACAACCCGACACGTAAAGGCAGAACAACTCGCACATGAAAATGTGTATGGAAAATAAATCCTCAAATTTATTGTACAAACGTCATTTTATGAAAGCAGAAGGCATAGCCTGGTTTTGGATGAACAGGGTCTCTGATCCTCCTCTATCCTGAAAGGACAGACATAACAGTTGTCATAAATACTGATTCAAATGCTTAAACTTGGGACTGAAACAAAATGAACAGAATAAAGTGGTATTTTAACATTTGATTAAACATTAAGTAGCATCTTCACGTTGTGATAAAAAAATCTTCCTATTTATCAGCCAAAAAACAGTAACTCTCCATGAGGCTGAATAGCATTTTGTGGAATTTGTTTCCATTTTTGTTAGTAAAAACATAAGCTAGAACATTTATGCTGATATAGTCTAACTATAATCATGCTGAAGATGCCAAATCCAACGTGGGATAATACTGAACACTATACATCACACAACTAGGAACATTTTTGGTTTTAAAGAATTCCCTGATGTTTCTTACTAAAAGACTCAAATGTTTACTTGCACTACCGTTTTGCTTCAGTGTCATTTTCCCTCTGCATTATGTTGTGCATTTGTAACTATCATATCTAACATAACTATGACTATGGACACTAAAACTGGGGTCTGTATCACAAGGTGGGATTTCTTGCTTAGCCAGCTAATCTTTTAGATTAGCTCGTTCTAACCCTGGCTCTGTCTTTTGGCAGCGGATCACTTTTTTTTTTACAGGACTGCGTCACTGTGGCAACTCATCATGCATGCTTAATCTGCTCCAGGCCAGGATAAGTTTGCGATTTTGGATCATAAAAGACTCCTGGACTAATCAGGGACAGTCTTCTGATGGTGGCGGACCCTTCTGGTCCATTTTGGGTCACTTTGTGTCTGTGTGACGTTTGTGGTGTCAATCATGAGAAAAATGTCACTTTTTCAGTGGAGGAAACAAATCATACTACATCAATATCAAGAATATGAATCAATTATTACTCCAGTAAGCACTACCATGGTGGCAGTGACATTATAAATGCTTTACTTCTATATCACTGTTGTAGGAACAAAACCTCATATCTCCAAAACGGTAACTATACAGGAGAAGGAAAAAACACACTCTATTTCTAATGTAAGTCAATGGAACCAGATATTTTCCCCCCCAAGTCATTTTGGGCCGTTTCTTTTGGTCCATTCTTCATGACATTTACACACAATGTAAAGGGTAACAGGCACTTTCAAATTCAAATTATATCAAAAACTGAAAACAACACAAATGAAAATACAAGGTTTTCTTCCGACAGCAGCGATATGCTCAAGTTTGAACACCTCAGGTCAAATTACATATCTTGTTGATTTTCTAAGTGAAAAGAAGTTAACATATCCTGTATAGAGAAGAGACATTTGCACATTTTAGTGCACAATTAAAGTCTGTTTGCTGAATTTCACAAATTGGAAAAAAATAAAACATAAAATGTGGCCTGTTCCAAGACTAAGGCCTACTTCATATTTTATTTTTTATCTAGTGTGTTAAACTCAGCACATGCACTAAATTTTGCAGAAGAAAACCGCATATTTAACTTATTTTCACTTAGAAAATCGACAAAGCACGTAATTTGACACACAACTGTATTAACATTGTATATTTCTTTTCCTTCTTAAAAAAATAGCTCAACTCATTCTCATGTTTCACGCAACTGGCTGTTCATTGTAAACAGCACGTTTTCATGTCTACATGTACAAGAATTAATCATAGCTTGAGTATCTAAACATAGGTTAACAGGGAAAGTTGTTAAGCGCCGTCATAAAAAGAGTTAACTGCATCTGTGTTTTGTGAAGCTGAAATTTAGTCAAAGCACATTAAACATAGAATCCTGTCTAAGTTGAATATGCTTTGTTAGACAGGCCCCTGAAATACACAAAACAAAGAAATAAATACCTCCTTGAAATGTTAAGCTACTCTAAATTGCTCAGGAACATTGAAAATCACACAGAAATACTACATTAAGAATGCAAAAACCATTATAATCTTGCTGATGCAGCCTGAACATGCCCCCTCTTTGTTAATATATGAGAAACCAAAACAACATAATCCAAGCCAAACATGTGCTAAAAGGGATCCGCTTTCCAGCAACACTGCATGCTGGATCAGTGCACAAAATCACAAGACAGGAAGTGAGTGAATAGTGTAAAACCACAACATTGTCAGGCAGTGCTTCCTACAACACAATAGTTTCATGTAATATTTACAAAGCACCAGGAATTTGACCATGAGCTTAGCAGTGGATAACTGATGGAAATGGTTCTGCAAGAGCCACTACAGTGTCTGAGCTACAGTGTGAATGTCTGAATGTGAGAAGTGAGAAAAAGACTTACAGAAGGTATAATGCAGATAAATCTATATCACTGGGGCTTCGGGTGGACTCTGGAGACCGGTCTGAACTCAATTCTGCGAGGCTGGGTGGGTTTTGACTTTGCTTTAGTTTCAGGAGAGGAAAGAAGTAGAGGGAGAAAACCATTAGAGATTCAGCATGAAGACGTAATCCTGTTCACTGAGGGTGTGACGATTTTAAAACAGTATCAAAAAAAACAACAAATTAACATTTAAAATGGTCATTTAAATTTAAGACACTTCCGTCTCTTCAATGGGTCTCTTACTTACTTTCATGGGAACTGATGTCAATAGACCTCTGAAGTAGATGCAGATATGTTTTGTCCTACACTACACTCTCAGAAAAAAGGTACTAAACTGTGACTGGGGCAGTACCCCTCTTGTCACTGGGGTAGTACCTCAAGGGCACATCAGTACCTTTAGTCAGGGAACATAACTGTACCATAATCCATTGAAATTATATTTTCTAAGTTGTACTGACTCCACATACCTCGTCTCGTCTCCAGGCTTTTTATTTTATTGTTTATTAGGGTTGAAAAGGTACAAATACATACTTTTCACCTGGAAACCTTTAATTGGACCTTGAAATCACTGTTGTACCTTTGAGGGTGATTTATATTGTTTGTACCTTGATGAACAAAAAATGTACCTGCAAAGAACCTCTATGTGTTCATACATAATATAATAATATAATATAAGCAAACAAAAACTCCTGCACACTGAAATTACTTCACTTGAAAGTACGTTTAATGCATCTCTTTTCTATAACAACACCAGCAACCCAAATTGTAGTCTTTGACTACCAAAGCAACTACCACACTTTTGTGTGGGGTATTTGGTATGGCTGGCAGTCTTACAATGCACAGCAGTGTTAGCTTGCATGTACAAACATTTGCATCTTGCATTATCAACCTCATAATTCACCTTTAGAGGAAAAATGTACACAGGTAAAATGTATCAGCTTTGGAACATTTCTGTTTATCCCAGTAGGCATTTTTAGAGAATGCCATTAATAAACAGCTTAGACTTGGAGTTCCCTGTTCCAACTACAAAATAACAACATGACTTCAAAGGTCTACACTGCAAAAAATGATATATTGGCAAGGGAAATCATCCTTTACCTAATACTTTTCATTTTGAGGTTGTAAGACTGTTATAAGATTATGTCAGATTATTATAGATCAAGATTAGTATAAACATTTATTAGGCTTTTACTTGGTTTAGATCATTTTAAATGATCTGCTAGTAGAATTACATCAACCTCACTTAATCCAATTATTAAAAATGCCTTAGAAAGTAGTTAAATAATCTTATAATAATCTTACAACAACCTCAAAATGGGAAATATTAGATATATTAACTAGATTTAAGATGATTTGCAGTGTAATATCAAAATGAGGCATCTGTGTGCAGAGTAAAGTGGGCGGAGAGGGAGTTGGGTTTATGCTAGCCATGCACCTATGCATTTTTCTCTGCATTTGCTTACAAATTCTAAGGCCTTTGTTGCTTATTTTGTTAGATGGCGTCACAGCAGGCATTGAAAAAGTTCAGTTTGAAAATCATTGTTTATCTTTCAGATATTTAGGCTCTGTAGAATCTCTGTAGAAGACATTAACAGATAAAAAAACATAAATCTAGAATCTTGACCTCAGAATGAAAAATCGCTTAGAACTTGAAAATGTGTGTATCGTTACACCCCAAATATGCACAAATCCTTCAAATTTCAAGTCTCTGCGTCATACCTGAGAGCGCTTGCAATCTCTCTTGTGCGACAGCTTGGAGGATGTGAGCCTTCATATCAGGGAGGCGAGCCAGAACTTTACTGTAGTTGACCACAGAGAGGCAGTAGAGCCTGCAGCGGGTCAGAGCCAACACATTTGCTGTGCGCTTCATCTTAATGTTCAACAGGCAAATCTCTGCAAAGGAGAACACAATGAGTCACAATGATGTGTGTAGAAAACAGATTATTCAAGTCACTCATTTTCTCCTAGCCAATCATATAACGAATGATATGATGAGGTGCAGTTTATCACACTCTTCCTTGGCAATGCACTCCAGTCTGTTCCAAGAAGCTACCAAATCCAGACCTGATGATGGTCGGGACTAAGACTGATAAAAATGGAGGTGGCATCTTCCAAAAAGCACGTCTGGAAACCTTAATATATTTTTCGTGGTTAATTATTTCTTAATATTGGCATTTCTAATTAAGCAGCATAATTGGAAAGCCAGTACCAGCAGCTACCATTACAGCTTTGAATGATTAATTTATACAGAAATTATTAATGAATGCAGCCTATTTTAATTGCTATGTAACCGTATTTATAATTGCTCGCACCTCCTCCCTGAAATGACGCGATGACAAATAGAAGTGTCATGTCAATGTTTTAGCTGCTCTCCACACATCCTTCCATCAAAAGAAAATCCATCTCATTGAAACCAGGCTCGCTAAAAACAAATTAAGCCTGCATTTCATTTTCTATCTTAATTAATGCATCTGTTTTCAAGGTTATCATTTACTGGGCCTGACACAAACAAACTCCAGTAAAAAAAAAAAGAATGCATTCAGCTCAGAAGCATGACAAATACATAATAAGCCTAGTTGTATTTTATTAATAAAACATGTATGAGAAAGTGATTAAAAGAATCAAACCTATGGAAAATACGCAAGAAACCTGTATAAACAGTCACTGCAGGAGCAATTTTATGAATATAAAGTAGACCTGCAAATAAATGTAAAGGCCAGTTTCTCCTGTAAGGTTTGCCTTTCCTAGAGCAAGTGGGCCAAGGTGGCACTCCAGCTGGAATGTAATCACTGCTTAAGTTTTTACATTCTCTGAGCCTTTCATCTTTTAAAGAGCTAATGCATCTTTTGAAAGTTGTATGAGTTCAGAGAGGTTGTCTGAAGGAGACTGCAATTAATGCTTTCAGGGAGCGCAAAAAACCTAGACTCCCAGAGTGCACTTCAACCTCTGCTGCTGTTGAAGTAATCTAAGTGCAACTCAAGCTGAGACTAAAACTGACGTCTTATGTCAACTATAGTAGGAAGGTCTCCTGTTTCTACCCTCACATTGCTCCATAACGTCCATCCAACATGCTTATCGTTTAAAGGGCCTATATTCTAGATTTTTCTTGTATTTTATTTTTTCCCTGGAGTCCACAATACCAAAATCAGCCATTCTGACCTGACCATTTTCCAACCTTTCTTTATCACTTAGAATTAAACAGGCTGTATTAGTTACTAGGCTCAGTACTCAGCATGTCATTTTGAATGAAACAGTTTTATTTAAGGACATAATATTATATGTCTATAGGGGCTGCTTTTCACATAGCATGTCAATCAGCGTGTTTTCGTACAGCGCGAGTATATAAATCGTAAGCTTTGTCCGTACATGATGGTCTATTCAAACGTACAATGTGAGTCACCAAAGAACAAGATTTAAATCGCACAGCGTGTGCCTGGCTTTCGAGGACTTTTACCTACATCTAACAAGAGCTCCACATTGAGCCCCTTGGATTAGCCTTGGACGCGTTTCCTGCTGTCACTCTGCTACAGCGACTCCTGTTAAAAGAGACAGACTGAGGAGTGGGGATCAAAACTATGAAACATACTTCACTTATAGCTGTACAGAAGTGCTTTTTTTTGGATTTTTTTCAATTTTTTTTTTACCCAATGTAGACATGTCCAATTCCACCCGGTAGTTAGGACCCCCCTAGTCACACGATACCACCAGCGCTAGGAGGGTGAAAGCTAGCACAGGCTTCTTCCAAGACCTGTGAAGCACCAATGCATCTTTTTAAACTGACACTAACACAACATCATTGTACAGCTGAATGCGCTCAGAGCAAAGCGCCAAATGCCA
This sequence comes from Colossoma macropomum, assembly GCF_904425465.1. Taxonomy (NCBI): domain Eukaryota; kingdom Metazoa; phylum Chordata; class Actinopteri; order Characiformes; family Serrasalmidae; genus Colossoma; species Colossoma macropomum. Next base: position 35,866,520 of record NW_023494803.1, read on the forward strand.
GATCTGCCACGTCAACCAACAGACACCTGCATTGGCTAGCACCATGCTGCATGATGGGGAGAGACTGGGGGGCCATCCTACTCACCCAGAGAGTGTGAGGCCAACTGTGCTCTCTTGGACTCCCGGCCATAGTAGCATCACCAACAATCTAACTTATGATTTCCTAATGATAGCAGAAGCGCTTTGTGCAACAAAACTTGCTCTTCTCCACTGCACCACTACTTGATTCAAGGTAGCTAACGCTGCATAGCTAGCAAATGCACATAATTTAAAATTAGCTAGGCTTAAATAATTTAACTGTTATGGTCCAGTGCACTCATTTACACGAACAACTACTTAATTCTAAGAAGGTTACAGTGGTGTGTGGTGAATTTTAATCCCCGAAAGTACAAGCAATGTAAATGTACCCTTAGAGGTGCAACATGGCCCTTAAGGTCTGACTGCATAACTTGAAACGTAGAGGGAATTTTAGGGAAAGTGCATATTTGTACATCCTCTTAACTTTCTTAAGTAGAACAATAAAAAAAGGGATTTCTGGAATTAAGACAGGATGTGTGGAGTTTTAACTTACATGCAACAGAATATGATGCAATTGTGTTCCCTAGCTAGAAGTCCTAAAGATGTACCCATGAGGGTACCACCGCAGTGAGAGCATTTGTACCCTAAGAGGAACAAACCTGTATGCAGGGATAAGCTAATGCAAATCTATTTATAAAAACAGATACAGTCAAAAGGACCATACATCCTACGAACATCAAGAATCACAACACACTGAAATATGACTGTAACATATGGAGTATTTCCACACTGCTCTCTCCAATTTGATGGTAAAAAAATGTAACATTAAATGTGCATCCAATACTAAACGTAGGCCTGTTTCGTTTAACAGAATATAAACGCCGTGAAAAAACTATACTATACGCAATGAGTTATGCATGCAGTTGAAACTTTGGTTTGGCAAATGTCACATTTGAAGCACGTACGCTGTGCCTTTTCTCCTGGCGCTGGTAAAAAATTAAAAGGAGGTGAAAACATGCAGCAGCTAGGAGAGAAAATGATGAGCTTTCAGACTGGCCTCTTTTGCATGCAAATCATATCTGAATTTCTCATTAGCATAAATGCATGAGCAACTCTAAATGCTTTTAATTTCCAATCTCAGCGAGCGGAGGAGTAATTTGTCACTGTCAGGGCGAAAATCTAAAAGGGGGAGAGAACTAAAGGCAGCCAAGGACTCCACACCAAATTGGAATCATAGGCAAATTTCTGATTTGTTAATTGACTGATGTGCAGTTCAAGCAAGCTGCCTTGAAGGTGTAAATAATCACACGAACGTTCAAATCTAAAACTGGTAGGTGGATATGCTTCTGCGTGTGTTACTTCGGGACATACTTTGCAAAGCTTTTTCTAAATTCGGGCATTACAAAATCCCCTATTTTGAGCATTGAAAATGTACTTTTTCAGTACTTCAGCAAGCAACTGCATGTTAGCAATACAATGGGTTCAATGGAATTCTTTACTTAAGACTAGAATTGAACTTATGTTCCATGTAATGTTGTGCAATAAAATCATGACACTGAGAACAGTCACTCCTTGGATGGGCTTGTCTTTATCAAATAATTTTACAATTTAAAAAATTCTGTAGCACTCCCTGGTTTGAAGCATGACCCTTGCATGATAGCTTTAAAGGTTCCATATCCTACATTTGCTCTATTTTCATCCATGATGTTCAGTTTTATGTGGTTTTATGCACCAAAAACAGTTATAAATATATGTTACATGACCAAACCTCTCTGACATAAACTCACATATGTAAATGATCTCTTTTCTGATTGGCTGTCCGGTACAAAGGCATTATTAGATTAGATTAGATTAGATTAAACTTTGTCATTGTGCAAAGTACAACTACAAAGCCAATGAAATGCAGTTAGTATCTGACTAGGTGTGCAAAATACAGTATTATTTACATATGAAGTGCAGAAGGACAGTAGAGTGGTAAAAAAAATATAGATATGCAAGTATAATATAATATAATATACCTATACACAGAGTGAGTGGAGAGCGTACAATGAGGTAGTATGTCCTGTGAGAGCAGCATATGTCAAGATAAGTATGCAGAGTAAACTTGTACAGTAATTGTTGGTGCAAATATGAATAGTGCAGAAATAGACTGTGCAAATATGAATAGTGCAATACTAGGATATAAAGCACAAAGTATAAAGGGCAGAAACACTCCTTATACCTTCAGTGTGAATGGGCAGAGCTGAACTGCTGTAGCCTGAATAGATGGATACAAATAAATGTGTTTATTTTTGCTACTCACAAAAACAATGCATTCAAAATGGGCTGATTTCACAGTTTTGTTTTTTATATATAGACAATGATATTGGGAGCGAACAGTACTTTTTGAAATGTTAATATTCTTATATACTACCTCTTTTTATTAAAAAAAAAGAGATGAAAATTTGTTTTGTACATGAGATGCATCCTTTAAGAACCTTATGCAGAGTTCAGTACATCACATACCATTAGAAAGAAATTCACACTTAAAATGAAGTTAAAATAAAATTTGGACTAAACGTTTGGTGGGTTTTTTAAATTGCAGTAACTTCTCATTCTAACGTTAAAGTTATGATGCAGCAAGATTTTTTTTTGGGAAAACTAAGAGGAATTCCTCATAGATTTGGAAATACCTCCAAAGAAGTCTCCATCTGAGAGTGTTTTGCTCAAAGTTGGTGTCTGGACTTTCACAGTGCCTCTTTCAATGAAGTACATGCAGTCCTCCAGGGACCCCCTGCGGATGATGAGCTCTCCTTTCTCAAAAAACTCAAAGTCCAGCACCTCCAGCAGCGCACACCTAAAGAAGGGAGACAAGGCTGGAATAGTTGTAGCTAATAACTTCCTATTAGGATTACAAAAAAAGCCCAACATTAACTGAAAAGAAGTACTATTTTCATGCAGTATCATATCACTCTAGTCATCATACGTTAACCCACACGTAAATGTTTATTTTGACAAATTAGCTCTGTACTGTACTGTGTAGCACCTGTAGTCAAATAAGGAGTAACTGCATCTTAAACACATCTAATCAATAAATCAATTTCCATACCCGCCTGAGGGGCTTTGACAGTTCCATTAGAATGGCTTTTTCATCAAACCATTTCCTGTGGTATCTCGTTTCTATGTGGTTCATGATTTTGTTCCTTAAAGAGCCGGGAAGCCAGTAGCGTCTCATATACACCTCCATTTCATTACACTACGGAACATGTAACATCCATCACTGCTCAAGTTACTATCTTATGGTATATAAACACTATTGGCAGTCACCTACTGTGCATATGTGTCCACATATATGATAATACTTATGTGGAAAACACAATGGCAGTTGTACAGACAGATTGTAACAAATGTCTTGCTTTTTAACTTTCAAAAATAAAATAATAAAATAAAAACTCCAAATGCTTAGGTACTAGGGTACACAAACGGTTAGACAAGCATTATTATGCTGGACTAATACTGCCCTCCAGTGTTGAACTGGCATTACATACTCAGGAAAAAAAAGCACAGGAGTGGACAAAATAACTGACACACAACATGGAATTCTCATACTCATGGCCATTTTATCAGAAACACCTACCATTATGTTGCACTTTATAGATTTACTATTACAAATTGTTCAGACAATTTATCAGCCCCCCTCAACCCACTTCATCACCAGAAAGGGAGGGACAACAACAGGATGACTTGACCAGATTGTCTGGATGGTGGACCATTCAGCAGAGCAACACATGCCACTACCACGTCAGTGTCACTGCTGTGCAGACAGTGGTCCGTCACCCAAATAATATCAGCCGTGGTCCTGTTGTGGTCCCTCTTAATTGAAAAAATGAGCAGAGGTGGGCTGTCAAATTATGCAGTCATTTGATGTGGTGCTTCCATTATTTTGTGCACCCCCATAACAGCATGTTATAAAGCACATCTCTATCTGTTTTGGGTAGAAGCTCATCAGTGATCAGGACTAACCTACTCATCTTGTTTTTATATACAACCTCACTCGGCCTGGAGTTTGTGATTAATGCAGTGATGTGGGCAAAAATCAGCATATACATCACTGTTCCTACCATTATGCTGAAGTTCTGTGATCTCTGAGGTATAAAGCCAAGTGACAAAAGAAAAAGAATGAGTGCATGACTCTAATGATACTTCATTATGCAAGGAAAACTACAGCAGAGGAAAAATCAAGATATTCAGGCCTTCTGGGAATCTATAAATCGCTCCTCACAGTGTTTGAAGGGCCCACATCATGGGAAACTGACTTTTTATCTGATTTTGTTAAAGAGTTTGATGTAGTATGTAAACATTGGGAAAGCACAGCTCTCACAGTTTGAATTCATTGTCTGTGTGATGTCATGACAAAAAACACACATACAAATACACACATACACACATACATCTACATTTCTCTGCTCATTTAGATCATACCAGTTTAGCCCCACCCATTCATGCTGCTGAAGTTATAAGAAGTGTTCCAGTAAAAACTGCTTGTTTGGAATGAGTCACAGGGCAGCCAATCAAAACATACATACATACATACATACATATACAGAAAAATGACAGACCCTGTATACTTGTAAAATGAAAAATAAATAAAGAAAAATAAAAACTGTATAAATATATCATTGCTGTCAGAACAAAATCTCACACCTCAGAAAAAACTTTCCAGGAAAATGAAAAATTCCTTCACAAACTGTCAATAGAAGTTAATGTAACAACATTTTATTTAAGGCCGTTCTAGGCCGTTTCTATTGGTCCATTTGTCTTGAAATTTTGACACACCGTAAACATCAGATGGAGACGCAAGATTTCGTTCAGACAGTGATGATATATCTCCCTGCTTACCTTTTGGTGTCACTTTCGAGCCGTAGTTTAGGGCCATCATATGACACAATGATCGGAACATGGATTTTGTGTACAGATAATGGGTTTATCCTGGAAAAACACCACAGACAGGATCCATTTAAAGCTCATTTTTAGACATACTCATCTGAATACAGAACACACACGTACACCTACCTGAGACTGCCGTCTAATAAAATTAATTAAAGTTTTGCAGGAATACTCTGTGGCACAGACCACCTACAGCAAAATTATTGGCACTTTTAATTATATGCTATTATGCATTGCTACCTTTAATTAATGTAAAAGAACCGCTGACAAAAAAAAAATAAATAAAAAATAAAACCACTTTATAGATGTTCTGTAGTCATCACCATGACAATTCTGCAAAGTTGTTATGATACTTTTGCTCCCAGAGACAAATATTTTGACACAAAACACCAGGTGTTTCTGTCCATCCTTTCACTGTGAGAAGACAACTCAGCACTATGGGTCTGAAAGGATGTGTAGCTGTAAACAAGCCTCACTGAGAAAAGGAGACCGACAACAAAGAAGAACATCTGAAAAATCAATGCACTGACCATCCCAATGGACTGACCACCCCAGAGTCCAGACCTCAACATTACTGAATGTGTTTGGGAGTACTTGGCCTCTAAGAAGCAAAAATTGCAACCGACTTGTAAGACTGAACTTTAGAGATATGGAAAATATTCTTGCCGATTTCTTTAGAAAACTGAAAGAAAGTCTCTTGAAAAGAATGGAAGCTGTAATAAAGGCAAAGACTGGATACACTAAATACTGAATTCTTTTTGTTTGTTTTTTTCTGACACAGAAAAATGAATAACCTGTACTCAACACAATGTACATTTATGGCATTTGGCAAACACTCTTAACCAGAGCAACTTACAATTTGATTATTTTACACAGGTAGGTGAAGGTAGCGTTAGGAGTCTTGCCCAAGGACTCTTATTGGTATAGTGTAGGGTGTTTGCCCAGGCAGGGGACTGAACCCCAGTTTACAGCGTAGAAGGCAGAGGTGTTACCCACTACACTATACCAATTTAATTGTGTATTTCTAGCAAAGGGCCCACCTCAAGACATGATCCTTTTTTTGCCAAGTACAGCACATACAAGGAATTTCTCTTGGTGCAAATGTCAATGTAAATCCAAATAAAATAGCAAAATATATACGCAATACACAAATTAATCTAGGCATCTCAATGGTGTACAGATTTTAGAATCTCTAAAGCTCTGTTGATCATTCTGGACAGTTCAATTCATCATTTTTATAGCTTCCTACATATTACTCAAAACCTAAAAAAGCTTCTTCTTATTATTCTTGTATCACATTTGAACAACTTTATATACAGTCATATACAAAAGTTTGGGCGCCCTGGTCAAATTACAAATGTCGTTGATTTTAATGCACAAATAAGTTCACATCCTCTACAAAGACCACAGTTCTACATATATTTAATGCAAAATTACTGTTTATTTGCTAAATTTAACATGTTAAAATAAAACAAAAAAATGTGGCCTGTGCAAACGTTATGGCACATTTTATATCTTATATTGTATTTTCCCAATATGTTGCACTCTGACGCACTAAAATTTGCAGAAAAATGCCATATTTAAGTTCCTGAAACATGTCATTTGATCAAGGGTATATATGACTGTATGTATCTGCATTAAAGATAGTTTTGTACTATGAAACACTGACTGAAAATCTCTGAGTGGTAGCATACTTTCAGTATCCTGACTTTGCCAGGAGAATAACAGAGTTTCTCTGTTGATTTCCATGGTAAGTGAGCCATGTTCTATGGATGTGGTTCAATGCTTTGGATTACTGTCCAATGACACCCAGTTTTAGCCTCTTGGCAGACGCAACTAGATTTTACTCCAAAATGTCCAGGAACCGAGTCCATGATTCTACATACTCTAACAGGCTTCCAATAGCCTTTTGGAAGCAGAACACTCTTGTCACAGGGATTAGTTTATTTTCTATCACTATCCATTTTTTCACACCAAACTCACTTCTCGTCTTTGTAGCCAAAACCAATTCTATTTTAGTCTCATCTGACTACTGAACTTTCGGTGATGCTTAGCAAGCTCCTGTTTCTCACACTTAAGGAGTTGAAACTTCCTTGTGGTAAGCCTTCAAATATAGATTACTGGCATTACATGGCATTCTCGTTGACACCAAGATGCAGCAAATATCTGCAATTTTCTGAATATGAACCTTCTCAAACATGAAGGCATCTGTTTCTAGGAAAAACCTTTAATTAGTATAGAACTTTTGAAGTATGTCAACATTCTTTAAACTTTGAAAAAAGGACCTTCACACTCACACATCTTGTGAACAAAAATGGTTCTTTAAAGAACCATCCATTTCAGGGGTATCCAAAAAGGGCAGATGTGGCTGCAGGTCTGATCAGGTGTGCTTCAGCTTTGTTGGAATAAAAACCAGCAACAATAGCAGCCCTTTCAGACAAGACTGGACACCTCTGGTCCACTGAAAGTTTCTCTAGGGTAGTGCTTCTTAAAGCAGTTCTCAGGGCCTCCTAGATAGTGCTCATTGTTGCTCTACCCCAGTTCTCTACAAACTTAAAGCAATAAAAGAGAATTCCACCAATTTTTAAAAAACATTCTGCATTATAAATAATTACAATTTGAAAAAGAGTCATTCAGAGAGGTCTGAAGTGCTCCTCTTTAGAGAAACTTACTGAATGAAAATTGTTTACAGTGGTGGTGACGGGACCCAGATGTCTGAAGTGTTTAATGCCTCTAAAACCAACCTCGCAGGAACCTTTTACATAAAATGATTACAAATACGCTGTCTGACGCTTGTGACATTGCTTTATGATAATTACGCAATAAGATTTTGGTCTAAAATGTATTTGGTTAATTTTACATTCATGACGAGGAGGTACATGCAGGGTTTTGTAAGGCACAAGTACTCAAAGAAACATTTTTTGTATTTATTACTGTTTCACTATCACCAACATTACATACAAAGACTCAACAGACATGTTTAATCTCTCTGGGACTGAGCAAAAGCATGAACTGGCCAGAGGACCCTGAGGACTGTAGATGTAGGTCCACTGTAGATGCTTTGTAAATGCTCAGTCTGTCTTTAACTAACATTCAACTAAATAGCCATTAAATGCAACTGAACTTCAGTCTAAACTTAACCTCAAAGCAAAACCTACATCTACTCCTAATCCTAACCATAATGTTGTCGATAATCAACTAAACACCACCAGCAGGTTTGTTAATGATTTAAGTATCTGTAGAGCATCTATAGGTGACCATCCAAGGAAAGGACTGAGACCATCTGATTTAATATGTGGAAGCAGGCATCCTTATCGACCCTGTTCTGTTTCACTGCTCCAAAATAACCTTTTTGGCAGCTTTACTTTTAAGAGCTCCGTTTGTAAAACATTACATTATGAAAAGATGCAAATACTTTTCCAGCTGGAAAAACGTATGTAAGGTGCACGATTGGACCTTAAAACCACTGTTGTACCTTTGAGGGAACATTTACATTGTTTATACCTTGATGAACCAAAAACGTACCTGTACAGAACCTTTATTTCTAACAGTGTACTTATACCTCTGAAATATGCAGTTTGGGATGATCATTAAGGGAGAGCTCCAAAGGCCTCGGAAAAGAGCTTGTTCAGAACTGTTATTTACACATTTAAAAATCAAATGTGACAACAAGGGTTTTTTGAGCGATGCCACTGAAGAACCACTTTTGGTTCCCTGAAAAACAACGGGCCTCATTCACCAACTGCTCTTAAGGAGAAATTTCTTCTTAAAATTTGTGATTTGTTCTTAGGTAAGAACAGAATTCACACACTCAAAAGCACAAAGGTGAGAACAGTTCTGCGCTTTAAGAACACATCATGAATCTGACATAGACTTTTTCTTAGGACCTTGTTTCTTATGAACAAATTTAAGAAAAAACATAGGAAGATGTTGGCGAATGAGACCCAATGTTTGAAAGAGATTTGTAAGAGTTATGAATCTTAAAATCATAAAGAAGCTTCACATAATGTAAAAATTCTATATCAAATTAGGGGTTTCTTACTAGAACCTTTAAACTATGTAGAAGTTCTTTAAACTTATGTATATATCTCATTTCCAAAAATGGTTCCCCAAAGAACTATCCATTGAAAAGGTCTTTAGTGAATTAAAAGTGGTTACTCCATGGCATTTTGCAAAGACTCTGTTCTTTATTTTTGAGAGTGTATTTCCGGATGAAGAATGTGTTTGGACAATCTTACTGAAGTCTAGTTTTCATATTTTGAGTGCAGCTCCGAGCAAATAAACAATGTCATTTTTTCATTTTTACCAAAGGTGTCAAGAGCGCCGGAAGGACCTGTGCTTTGACAGAAAATGTAAAAACACTACTCACCCTCAGTCCCTCCAGCGTAACCCAGCTATTTTTAGGAAAGTCCATGAGTGCAGCAACCATGAACTGAAAACAAGCATTCCAGTGGCACATCAAGACAATGATCACAATCATGTGTAGGAGTTTAAGAACGGTACCAATATTTCCAACATCCCAGCCATGGAGCTGACAACAAGAAGGAAGATTAGATTACAACCTGTGTCAATGTCAGTGGGTGATGATGGGTCTGATGGGGTTAGTTTAATGCAGTAAACTGAATGTACAACAAAATCTCTCATTTGCTTTTTGAACACAAAGGCCCAATCCCATTTCTTATTTTTAACCCTACACCTTGTTTTCAAGTGTTACCTTGCCTCTTTGAACTGAGTTACAAGGGGTAGTGGTTGAAATCTTCCTCTATGAAATGGGACCCTCAAATAAAATAGAACATTACTTCATTAACAGGCTACTAGTGCTGCTCTGTAGGCGACCCTGCCAGTCTGCAGTGATAGCAGAGGAGGGTAAAGTTCAGCAACCTCACTGCTGGGCTTTAGTTTCAGGGCATCAAATGCCTTCAAAGAGGGAAGAGGGGGCAATTATTTATTAATCACCCACCACTAATCCTTCGGTGATATGAAGCTGAAGTTAAACTAAGATAATATAGTGGTTATTGTAATTTTTAAATGGAGAGAATTCTCACATTTGTGGGTTTCTTTGGTCACTTGCGCAGCCATCTTGCCAGTTTTTCTTTTTTTTTTCCCATAACACTCCGTTTGGAGGGTCATATAGCCTGAACACTTTACCCTACCTCTCTATCTCAACTAAAATCAGGACACCCTACCCCTACATGTGAACGGGTAAAACGGAGGGGTAAGGGCTAAGTGGTAGGGGCAAGGGGTGAAATGGGATTGGGCCAAAGTGTTTCTTAGGCTTCATTATGCTATTCAAGTTTGTTGAAAAGACACAAGAATCAAAGGATAAATACATAAATCTCATTCGAAGTTTCATATTAGCTCCCAAATCGAAATATATAAATGCACTGAAATGTGTAGTTGCTACCTGACCAACCAAAGTTATACTTGCCTCTTCCCACTGACGGACGTATCGCAGAAGTTTAGAAATCCTTAATAGGCGCACTAGGCTAAGTAACCTGATGACTTTAATCAGACGTACCATTCTGACCTCTGCTAATCCAGACCTGGAACCAACAGCACTCACTACCTGAACCACAGAGCAAAGAAAAAGGAAAGAACACTCTTAATTAAAACATCAAGCTTTTTCGCTATTCATAATATTACCAGGTTCAGGTAAAACAGGTTAGTCTTTTCAGAAAAAAGAGAGCAGGCAAGATCCATTAAGCAGACTAAACCAATTTAAATATGGCTTAAAAAGTGCTCACCTTAAGAATGAGGAAACAGTAATCTACTGGTAGAACAGCCAGAAGGTCTAGAAAGAACCATGTTTTTAAATAATGTTTCTTTATTGTCTTGAGATCTAGACTTACATCCTAGTGGGAAAAATGAATTAAACAGTCAGCAGAACATTTAGACAAATTATATAATGTGACGTAAAGCCAACATAAATCAGTAATCATGTTATTTTCCTTCGATACTGTGACATGTTTCCCACTGAAAAGTGGTGTTAGGGAGGGTTTCTGAGCTAGCTGAGTGTTTCCTTTCAATGATAAGTGGTGGGAGGAGGAGGCTAAACAGATTTTTGCCCACCCACTGGTGCACAGTGATCTAATCAAAAATCAGAAGACAATCTGCGGGCAGGAAAATTACATTACATTACATTTTGATGGAAGACTATGAGAAAACAAGAATTTTGTCTTTTACATGATATAATATGACAACACGCTTTATATGACCAGGAACAGGAACTAACAAAGGAAGAGCTGAATTTTGATTTCAGGTTCACATTTTCCCATATATTGGACACCTGAAGTGCTTCACGTCTCTAAAATCTGTCTAACAGAAAGTTATTACCTGAAATAGTTATGAATGTGTATGAATATCGTCACTGTCCCAAACAAGTATCTCTAAAATAGTAACTTCACAGGAGAGGGCAAAAACGTTCTTTACTTTTAATGTAAGGCAATGTGAAGATATTTTATTCCAAGTAATTTTGGAGCATTGCTATTGGTCCATGAAATTTGATACATGATGTAAAGGACAGCCACCATGTTCAAATGATGCAAAAAACTAAAAATCAACAAAAGTGGAGATACGTTTTTCTTTGGACAGCGACTATATGTTGCCTGATGCCTAAGGCACTGCTTTATGATAGTTTTGAGATAAGCTTATGACCTGAAACTTTTTCTTATTTTTTAATACATGCATGGTAACATGGCACATACATGGCACTGTAGGGCAAAAAGGATAATAGAAATTTCTTAAAATCATACCTGTGTATCTTGATCTGTCAGGCCAGTGCGGAAATTAAGCCAGATGTCTGCGACAAACACCACGTCAATGACCACACTGACAGCAATCCAGGTACTGCTGTAGTGGATATCCGCTGTGAAAAGGCTCAAGCCCAGAGGTATTATAATCACATTGATGAATGTTATGAGGAGCATGGTGACCAGCCAGTAATTCCTGATGGAAGAGAAGAAAAGTTCATTAAAGGTAAAAGAACACATACATCATATGTCCACATGTTAGTAACATGGATGAGTAGCTCATCCATGTTTCTTCTGAAATCAAAGGTATTACCAGGGAGTTTGTCCTCCTCTGCTGCAGTAACAGCATCTACTCTTCTGGGAAGGCTTTACACTAGATGTTGAAACATTGCTGTGACGACTTGACTGCATTTAGCCACAAGAGCATTTGTGAGGTAAGGTACTGATGCTGGATGATCAGTTCTGGACTACAGACTCCACTCAAGCTCTGTCACTCCAGAGAACACAGTTTCTGTAGTCCATGGTTGGCTTTGGGCATGGTGACTTTAGTTTCGTGTGGGCTGCTCTAGAGTGTCTCATTCTATTTAGTCAATGCCTTTCTATTGAGATTATACAAACTGTATGCACAGCTGAACCTCTATGTCAGCAATGGGTGCACCTTAAAGGGGGCATTGACTAATAGAATTTTTTCTCAAATTTTTCCCCCACACATGATGTTTGTGAGTGTTTATGCACCAAAAACAGAAATTAACCAGCACAGGTTTTCATGGTTTTTCAGTTTTAAGTCGATACCAAACATTTGTTTCACATAAGCCCAAACCTTCACTGTGAAAGAATGTGTAGGGCAAAGTTATATGTGAATAAGGTTATGCATGTGTCTATCAGGAGATTTGCTATAATCAGCTGTACTATATAATTATATAATTATTTTTAATCATATAATACACACTGCATCATGATTATGTCATTAATTAGCTCTGGTGCTTTAGAAACAAATTACAAACTTCTAAAATCACTAAGAAATAAAGATTTGGCAGAGCAGATTTATAGCTGCTGTTCACGTTTTTAACCACCAGGTGCCACTATTGTGCACTGGTTTTAAATGCATCAAGCAACAAATCGTTTCTCAACACAGTTTAAAAAAAGCTTCACTGCTTCGGAAAGCTTTGTTTTCGCCATCTCTTTATAGAACCTCATTTCGCTCTTGGAGCAGCTAATTTAATTCTCAGCTAACTACTGCTAATGCTGGCAGATGAGTAATAAAAGTGACCACAAAACACATTGTGGCGTCCACCACAGGCTCAGGGGGTTATAGAGCCACCACTGCGCAGCTGTGTTTGGCACTGGAGGGGAAAACACTATGTGTGCTTGGGATCTGCTGCTAGAAAATGATGACCTAGTGGTGATGAGCACATCCTTTCAGTGATGCTTCGGGCAGGCGCCAGTGGTGTGGTAGGCCAGATGGCTGCTCCCTGAGAGATGAAGACTAAAGAGAGAGCACATATACGTGCTGGCAGGGGAGCTGAGTACAATGGTTTGACAGGCATACCTGGCATTTAAGAAGGCTGAGCAGAAGGAGTTGGCGGTTGAGCACTTCCTGAATGCGCTGCTGCCAGAGGAGCTGAGACAGCACATGCAGCTCATCACACCGGCCAGCCTACAAGGAGCCACCACCACTGATTCGGAGAGGGCGAGACTCACCCTTGGTGTGAAAATGCCATGGTGAGCAACACAGCGCTCTGTGGCGGTAGAGGTCGAGGAGGAGAGGACTGCCGAGTAGCCCCTGAAAGAGGTGGGGGGGGATTTTTGGTTTGGACTTTGGTTTGAGTAGAGCATAGACAAGAAATGGCTCACTGCCCTGACTGACACTGCCTCATCGGGATGCATATTCAGTTCGGACTTCACAGCAGCTGGGGCCGTGCTCAACCTCAGAAAATAACTGGCTGAAGCTGACAGGTCGAGGGCACTACAGCTTTTTGTGGGTGAAGCTGCCAGTGCTGGTGGAACAGGAGCAACACCGTCGCCAGAGTGGATGACAGAAAAAGCGGAAGGCAGCTGAAAGGAGGACCACTGATGCTGTCGGTGCCCAGAGTAGCACCACACGGATTAAGAGTATGCCCACAGAGCTGTTGTACGAAGCAGGGCACGCCAAGGAGCTACTGGACAAAGGACACAGCCCAGGAGAGGACAGGGGTACTTCATTCAAACTGTGTGGGAGATCTGTATGGGGTTCGCCTTAGGGGTCAGCTTAGGGGGTGAAGCCATGCAAAGTGGCTCGCTCCTGGGTAAGAGGGACGCGCATTGTGACTGTTATTCCTGTCTGTTATTAACGTCGTTGTGTTGCTTAGAATAAACTGTTGGAGGAGGGTGGGCATTGCAGTTAATTGGCTAGTGGTTAGAATTGCCTACACTCCTCACATGTCGCGTCCTCCCGCGTTAACTCCCCCCTCAAAGTAGTGGTTGGGTCATACATTCATATCATACCTGAGCGCTGTATCTGTTTTTTATTTAGTGATGTGCTAGAGAAAGTTTTTCAAAAGGGTCATTTTTGGCCTCTAATGGGAAAGCAGCTAAAGCTAACAGCGTTATTGTGAAAGTGTTCATGTGAAAGAAACGCTGTCCTTGTATCCCAAAATATCCAAACTAGAATTAGTATCCATCCCAAGCTAATCTAACTCACCTGAATGTGCTGTAGGGGTGAATGACCCATGTGTTTACAGAGGTCGCTCTGCTCCTCTCCCTTTTCACTGCGCCGGCACTTCCAAAGTAAGAAATCGTGGCCTTATTCACTGCTGGCATTAGCATCCAGTCCGCCATGTTCTCGTTCTCCATTTTCTAAACGCGGTGTTCACTTGCTCATTTGTCGACGTCTCACACGTCAACGGAGGCGAACTAATTTATACGACAAATGGCTAACGGACAAAACCCACTAGCCTGTCTATCTAACAGACTGGACGTTTCTAATTGTAAATTCCTAACGGACTACTATTTTATGTGGTACGTTGCCCTAGTAACACATAATAATTTGTCGGCGTATTCGAAACTCCACTTTCGACTATCACCGAATATCCTACTCCCAAAATTTCATTAACACTCTCTCTATTAAATTCCATTAACTGTCTCAACAGAACCACCAGTTCAGGGTTACAATAAATGGGCCATTTTCAGGAAAAAAAAACTACCGATTTTAATGTTAATAATATATAAAGGATGTCTGTATTAAAGGCAAAGTAGAAACATACATAGCGAACAACATGTAAACAAAGTAAAATACTGTGCTAGTGAATGTAGCCTACAGTACTGTATGGAAATGGTACTCAGTGGTAAACAAGTGGAAATAAGGAGCCAAAATATAATATATTCAAGTTTTAAACTTATTAAAGCATATAAAAGTAAAAAGTAAGTGTTTTAATAAATTAATTAATTTTGTTTAGTGGTGTACATTGCAGTGACTAATTGGTGGTAAACACAAATTAGTGCGGGCGGTATCATTTTACAGTGAAATACATCTGGTTGGATGTAAAAAAACTGAACAGATTGGCTATAGAGAAAAAGAAAAAAAAATATATATAAAATAGTTCTACAGAAATATTATAGAAAGAGTGACTATATTTTAGTTTAAAAAAAAGAGTTACTGGGGACAGGAGGGCAGCACGGGGCAAACTGCAGAAAGCAAATATCAACATGAAAGCCCAGCCAAATCATGGGCATTTTAGGCGATTTAGAAATTCTGTAAGGACTCTTTTTTCTGTCCCAAAAAGGACGTATGGTCACCCTTATAGAAAGGCAAAGCATATACAGCACTATAGAAATCTGGGAGGTTTCTATGCAGAAAGTAATTTGTTTTACTCGTCTGTTCACCGGTTTTCTAGTCTGAAGCTTTAGACCTAGCCTAGATGAAGTTTCAGATTTGTGTGAGGGAAATTATTCTCCAAACAATATTGTCTTAACTAAAAAGAGCTGTAAGAGCTTAACTCTTTCCATTGCATTGCCGCTTTGATGGTTTCCGGGGCTGGTGGAATCATGCCCTCTGGAGTATTGATTGTGAGGAACATGCATAGCGCTTGTAGTGGCCTATATCTATATGTATGTGTTTGTCAATACTGAGATTCCCTACTACACATTAAGAATGCAGTGCGGTCTCCAAACACAGCCCGGCATAATTGCATAATGGGCTTTCGAGCAGACTGACCGTATGGAGAGGTCACCTTTTAGCCAAGAAAAGAACACAGCAGACCCAAGGATATCCCTTCAAAGTATGCGATTGGTCTCTTGTTGCCATGGCAGCAGTATCTGCATTTTCCTTTGTGAAGGCCCAAGCCAAGGTCATCCGCGGGATGTGCAAGCACAACTCAACCAGAGCCCCAGTGGAGCACATTTCAGTTCCAACAAAGAGCGTTTCTGACAAGCTGACCCCTCTAGCACTGTACGCCACGCTACCTGAGGTATGGCTGTGGGGTCCTAGTGCTCTGAGAACATAGTGAGCTTGCAACAATATACACAGGAGGTCTGCATACAGTTAACTACCTAATCACTTTATATGAGGACAAACTGGGTTTGGAACGGTTGTCAATTAGACCTATATTGAAAAATAAATTATTCAGTTTGCCTTATATGAAGGATTAGCCTGTATTATATGTTAGTGGGCAGAATTAAATAAATCTACATTATATATATTTAGGTTTCAAAAAATAACACTTGCAATTAAGATCTTATGTTGTTGTTGTTTGTGCCTGTGCATTACATGATTGCATTTTCAGTAACACTTTGTTTTGATAGTCCACTGTAGATGCTTTTAGATGCACACACTAGCCCTTATTCATCAAAGTTGCATATATTTACATAGATATTCATTGGTAGTAGAGCGCAGATTTGACTTTCTTTAATAATGTACATTACTCTGTGTCTTCATGAAACTTTCGTGTGACATAGAAACAAGCAGCTTGAGCTCAAATGAGGAATCTGCTTCAGTGCGTGAAATCAAGCGCCAGCCTACCAGAACCTCATTTACATATTATTTACACAAAGCACGCCCTAATTTATGCAGCTGTTTCGGGAGGGAGCCAATAAAATAACAGCATTCAGCGGCCCGTGAGCCAATGGCTGTGCTTGTAGGTGGAGTTTGAGGTCGAGGAGTGAGTGCACTGTTCCCCTCTACTGACCAAACTTTATAGTATTAAAGTTACGACAACTGAAAAGAATGTAATGTGAAACAAACAAAACATATTTTTAAGATGGTAGAATGATGTGATTGTGTAGATTGATTATTTTCCTTATTTAATTATTATATTGTCCTTACTTTATTATTTTTGGGACAGTGTCCGTAATATAAAACACAGGGCATGGTGTAATGTGTTTTAAATGGAACATGGAATAGTTCATGGAATAGCATTTCTGTATGTCAATCATCATCATCATCACCATCATCATCACCATCATCATCTTTAACCGCTTAATCCAGATAGGATCGCGGTAGCAGTTCGTAGAGCAGAGAATCCCTGACGACCCTGTCCCCCGCAACTTCCTCCAGCTCATTCGACCCTGGGGTCTCGCCCCAGTTGGCTGTGCCTGGTAAACCCCCACTGGGAGGCATCTAGGGGGCATCCTGAGCAGATGCCGGAACCACCTTAACTGGCTCCTCACAAGGCGGAGGAGTGGCAGCTCTACTCTGAGCTCCTCCCGGGTGGCCGAGCTCCTCACTCTATCAAGTAGAGTGTAGCCCGCCACCCTGTGAAGAAAGCTCATTTGTGCCGACATGCATGTAAAATAAGCATTCTTATTATTGATATAGATGATATTGATAATAGGTTTGGTTAGTTGACTGCAAATCAAGCATTTTTTCAGGTTAGTAAAAACCTATTACACTGAAATTTACACACATTCATACCTGACATGAGTTTGATCGTACAGATATGCCAAAGATGAAACTGAGGAATAAAAAAAAACTTGCCGTGAAACTTAGGTGTGCTCATTTCACAACCAAAGTTGATTGAACGCAGCTTTGATGAATAAAGGCCATTGTCTGTGCATTTCTATTAGATGAAACTGAACTGAAGTTCAGTTGAATCTACCCCTCAATCTCAGATGTATCAAGTTGATGTATAAAGCATTAGACATCATGACAATATGTTAACTCTAACTGTAGTGCTGTATAGCCTCCATACAGTGCCTTAAGAACCATCCATCCAAAAGTAGTTAGGGAACCAAAAGTGGTCTGTGTATGGCGTCGGCCAAAGAACGACAGCAACACACTCTGTAGGAGAGAGCACTTTACAAATTTCCATTGCATTGCTTCTTTCGACCTTTTTATCATCACCTAGGCTCTCAAAGAGTGAACAGAAGAATAATTTGCTGCAAAAACACTTACAAACAACAACTACCTCTAGTTCCATCCAAAATGCTAAGGTTCATAGTAATGAATGAAGACTAAAAGGGGCAGTTAGTCTAATATCACTGAGATGCTAACTGCCTCCCTTGACTGCTATTCATTGTGAACCACGTTAGCATTTTTGAAGTGAACTGCTCCTTTAAGCATGTATGTAAGCAGACTAGTCATGAGCCCAATTTCCATTCACACTGGGGGCGACTGAGGGGCCCCCTCTTGGTGAACCAGCAGTAGAACCAGTACTAGAACTGCCCCTGCACTCTATTTAAAACATTCACTCAAGCCTCACTTCTCACTTTTGCATATGGCAGCATATGTGACAAGTGCACCCAGTGGGAGAGAAGGGCTGGAAATCTTTCGCTTCCAATATGAATGTGGCATGTTGTTGAGATCCAGGAAACTGCTGGACTTTGGATCTCATTCTCAGTGACAGAATGCATCTCCACTTGAGCACCCTCAGGGGCCTGCCGGTTTTAGGGCTATCCATATAAATATGTGTATGTTTGCACATATTGAAGTCATAACTAACCAGCTTCACTGGATGTCCAAAAATGACCTTTTCCTCTGAAATGAAGGGTATAAATAGGGAGTTTCTCTATCTTCACTGCAGTAAAAGCCTCTACTCTTCTGGGAAGGCTTTACACTAGATGTTAGAACATTGCTGTGAGGATTTGACTGTATTCAACCACAAGTGCATTAGTGAGGTCAGGTACTGATGTTGTGTGATCAGTTCTGGACACTCCAACTCATCCCAAAGGTGTAGAGCTCCATAGAATGTAGTTCCACTGCTCCACAGCTTAATGCTGGGGGGCTTTATACCCCTCTAGCTTGCATGTGGCTTTGGGCATGGTGACCAAATGCTGATTAGATGATGCTGTATGTGTGCCAGATATAAATAAATGTTTTGGAATGAACTGACAATGCCATTGTTGTTTTTGATTGATTTTTAAAACCAACTTTATTGAAAACTCAGCATTATGTAATTACCTGTTCTGATTTAAAGGGTCTATATCATGGAAAAGTTAGTTTTTCTTGCTTTTATTAAAAAAAATAAAGAGTTTGATGTAGTATATAAACAATGTTGAAGTTTTACTCTACAGGGTCCATATATGGAAACTAAGCTGCAAAAACAGCCAGTCATGAATGCATTGTTTTTCATCGACATATATACACTTACTCAGCCTACAGCGATCTAACTTTGTCCATTCACTCTAACATAATAAGAATATTTCAGGTCAGACTGTTTTGTAAATGAGGCAGCCAATCAGAAGCGAGGCCATTTACATATACCAGTCTTAAAGGCACAGCACAAAAACAGCCTGTTTGAGTCCCTTTTTTCTACAGGTAGCCTTTTTGTCCACTTTCATACTATTTTTCTCAGTGTATCCCACCTTTTTGCTCGAGATCAGCGATTATTAGGACCATAAAATGTACGAGAGTTTGATATCTGTTGCCACTTTCCAAAGCCAAAATCTAATTTAAAAAAATAATGTCCGCTTTGAATTCCTCTGTGAGCCACGACATCAGCTGAACAAACGCCTAAACCAAAGAAACCTCTGTTTGCTTAAAGGAGATTCATTTCATTAATATTTTCAGTAAAGTTTGCATCATCTTATCATGAGGTTTAGGTTATTTATAATGTATTTCACTTTGCTGTTATTTTGATTTACTTAACCCCTTAAAATTCCAGGCTCACTACATCCTAAGGCTTATTATTCAGTAACTACAGGGACTTTAGTGCAAACTGGTTGAGCTGTTCTTAGGTTATAGAAGTGTGTAATAAAACTTGGGTCTGCCGGCGAGCCCTGGCCATGCAAAGGGTTAAAGGAGAATTCCATTGATTTTTCAAAGCTGTATAAGCTGTATAATTACATTGTTATGATATAAACAAAGTCATTCACATTAATTTGAAGTGGTTAATTGTAGTGCTCATATTTTCTTTATGATGGTGATAGGAACGAGGGACAGTTTATAACACAAATATAACCATTTTATTTATTTTATTATCCAAAATGACCATGGAACCTGCTCGTCTCCAGAGTTTTTATTTATAATGTTGATAAGAGCGTAATAGTGCTAAATTTTGTAAAAAATATGCTTGCTTTTAGCACTATTTTTGCCACACAATGCTCTGCAAGTACCACTTCCCTCATACATGTCCTTTAAAAAATGTGTTTTAGGCCAGAACCACATCTAAAAGCTACTGTAGAACAATATCTCAGGCATATTCATAACCATCTAATGTAATAATTTGCTGTGAGGCAGTTTTTAGAGGCATTAAACTCTTCAGATGTCTGATTTCTATCAGCACCGCTGAACAATTGTGGGGTTTTTTTGTACTTTTCACTTGCTGTTGTCATTTAAGCACCAATATAAATTGAACTAATGTGACTTGACAGACACCTACATTTAGTGTTAACTTATTTAAAAACATTTAGAAATGTTTAGAACTAATTTAGATCAGTCACATTAAAAATAGAGGCTAAAAAGTCTGCATTATAAATACATAGAATAAACCAGACTATAAATCTGGGGCTGATCCAAGAGCCCTCATTAGATTACAGTTTAATGTGTAATATAAAAGATTATTTTTCTAATTAATGTCATCTGCACCTCATTACGTGTGGTAACTAATCCTCACATTGCCAACTTCAGTTGTTATTAAATTAATTATCTTTTATACGCAATAGCGCCACAGCTGGCTTAAACGCGTTACTGCAATGACAGTATTGGGTTGTAGGGAGCTTTCAAGGGCAAAATAAGCCCCGCCCCCGCGAGTTTTCATTGGTTGTTCCGACAATACGTGCATTTTCATTGGACGAAACGTGGCCCTGCTGTGGTCAAACCTCCTCCATAACAGGAAGAGCAGAGCACGGCGCTGGTGAGAAAACGTGTTACACTGCAGTTTAGCTCAGTTTGTGGCGTGATGTTGTTTTTTATGATAAACATATGTGTGCTTATTGTTGTTTAGGTGCCTAAGTAAAGATCCAAGGCCTGCATTTACAGTTGCGCCCTGTTTTGCAGTTAATTTACTTAGCTGGTTAGCTTAGCCTGCTATCTTACACTGCACATTGCAGTGGGAAGCAAATACTGTTCTCAAATCCATACACCGCAGTTTTTCTGTTTCCTTAAAGAGCATTTATCTCATCTTTCATAGAGTGGCTACGTGAGAGAGCCTCATAAACCAGGACAGTTTTATTTAGTGGTGTGAAGAAGCTGCCAGTCTATTTTTGTACCATTTTTAGAGTTGTAATTCGTTGCTGTTGCCGCTAGATGTCGCCACAGGCCATGGTTTTTCATCCAGTGAGCTGTGGGTTTGATTGTGTTAATGGTGAATTTGTGATTTTTGCAGAAAATAAAAATGACTCAAGCATCTTATGATAAGATTAGATAGACAGTAATAAAGAACATAATTTCAAGATGTAATACTGATCTATTTAGCAATTAAAATGGAACAGCAAAGTGAGCAGTTTCATGTGCTGAGTTCTCAAACCTTAGAGAAAAAATCTTGTAAAAGCTTACGCCAGAATTTTTATGACCTCTGCACTCTGTCACTTTTTACATCTGACAACATACGTGACAAGTGCACCCAGTGGGAAAGAACCAGCCATCCTTCACACACACACACACACACACATTTATATATACACACTCACGCATATATCACTCCTCCATGAATGTGAGAGAGAGAAAGAAAAATCCAAGGAGTAAAGACAGTGTATTTTAGTAATAAGTATGAAAGTACTATGTACGTTAGAATCATATCAGTATCAGCAGACAAATGCTTAAAGAAGATTATCAGCATTAGACAGATGTTCATATTTGGTTGATATTTAAAACTAGGCAGGTGATACTATGATATTTTATTATTATTGATCACTTTTCCAAGCATATCATGGATATCGTCTGTACGTAAAGAACGCTGACCAACTGCATGTTTCATCACAAAGACAGCATAATTAGTCCTGTTTAATAGGATTTAGTGCAGAATACTGTGTCAAATAAATAGAAGTAAATATACTTTTTGATGTCAGTTTTTGAATGTGGCACAAAGTGGCGCAGTGTGTCAGGATATCATGATGCGCATTGTTTATTTTGAAACTGTCTTTAAGTATCGTGATATAATATTGTAATATCGCCCACACCTGTTTCAAACCGATGTTTGTTTACATATTCAGTATCGGCAGATACGTACATGAAAGCTATTGACATCTCTTCAATTCTCGTATCGGTGCAGCCCTAGTAATTAATGTACTGAGATGTGTATATTTAAAGACACTTATGTGGAAACACCTAATTTCTCAAATCTACATTAATCTATGAAAGAATGTAAGCGGTGATATAATATTTCTGTTTGCTTTTGAATATTTACGGCGATTGTCTCTTGCTGTGTTTGTCTAGGTGATGGCAGCGTCTGGGAAAGTGGCTTCTTTCCGCCTGCCTCCTCTCCCCACCATAGGAGAAATCATAAAGCTGTACAACCTCAGAGCAGAGAGGCAGCTCTCGCAGAACTTCCTCCTTGACTTGAGGCTCACAGGTGAGGCAGGCTGCTGAATGCACAGGAAATTCACACATGAAACATGTTCTTGGGTACAATAAATGTTAGTCTTGATTAGACAATTAAGACATATTGAATGTAACAGATTCATTTAGACACTAATGTGGACTTAGCAGTTAGACAGAGGATAAAAGGTGCATTTTCTGATTCTCATAGAACTATATGATAGAAATTATCAATATGGTGGAAGGTGGCAGAGTAACCAGTCTACGTGGACTATGTTGTTACAGATAAAATAATCCGGCAGGCAGGAAACCTGAAGAACGCATGCGTGTGTGAAGTGGGGCCTGGCCCTGGAGGACTCACCAGATCCATCCTCAACGCTGGAGCAGCTGATTTGCTGGTTGTGGAGAAGGACAAACGCTTTATACCTGGATTAGAGGTTATTAAATAACAATATAATGAATGTTTAGTACAACCGTCTTACCGCCCAACTAATTTTTTGTCTTAAGGTGTTTATTTTGTTTTAACTTAATTTTCATTCATCTTTGGATCATTTCATTCCATTTTGGCTGCTTTTAATTCCTACGTTTTTCTGCTTCTTTTAGTTTTCATCTCATCCGTCTGAACCGTGTCAGTCTGCATAGCACTCTGCATTGCAGTGTTTGCATGAAAATGAAATTGCTATTCAGCTTTTGTTTAGGATTATTTGTTTCAGTGTTTTTCTGATTCATTTCTGAAACATACTTAGATATTTTATTTTACATGACTTGTATTTGTTGTCTGAACCTAATTAAAGTAATTTGTATGTAAATGACACTCTCGTATGGTGTGTTTTTGAGCAGCTCTTGTCTGAGGCTGCCCCAGGCAGGGTCAGGATAGTCCGTGGCGATATTCTCACATACAGAATGGACCAGGGCTTCCCAGCACACATAGCCAAGAAATGGGAAGATGGTAAGAGATTTTTTAAGAGATTTGTATTATTCTGCACGAATATTAAAGAGGGGAAATGATAACAGCATGTTTAGGTGGTCTCTTTAAGTTATCAGCTGTTCACATGTTGAAAAGATTAATAATCTCTGAAGTTGCCCTTAAATTTCACCCAGTGAACTGCTAAAATTTTAAGTTACGGAAAGCATGTAATTTGGCTCGCTGTGTGTTTTGAATGTTTTCAGAGCCTCCTGATCTGCACATCATTGGAAACCTTCCCTTCAGTGTCTCAACTCCACTCATCATTACATGGCTGGAGCAAATGGCTAGCAGAAGTGGGCCGTTCGTGTTTGGACGCACGAGACTCACACTCACCTTCCAGAAAGAAGTAGCAGAGGTGAGTTAGAACTGTAGCATCTCCTTGAAGGGGAATTCCACCAAATTTTCAACATTTCTGCATAATTTAACTGTTGAGATGTAAACAAAGTGGTGGTGATAGGAACCAGGGGTCACGGTGCCTAAAGCACAAATATAGCCATTTTATTTACTTCCCGAAACAACCAGCGTCTTCTGGGTGTTTGTACTGGTGGGAAAATAGTGGTAAATCAGAAGTTTTCTTTGAGGACTATTTTGCCTTACAGTGCCCTGCATGTACCTCTTTGCCATGAATGGATTTAAAAGCATACAATTTTGGGAAATAACTTTTCTCAAAACTATTGTAACACATTGTTTGAGGCATCATAACCTGAAACATAACCATTATATGTAATAAGAAGACATTAAACCCTTCAGACATCTGGTTACGATCACAATCACTGTGAACAAATCTGATTCAGTAAGTTTCTATAGAGTTTCACATCAAACCACTCTGAATGGCTTTGTTTACATCTTAACCACTATATTATGCAGAAATTTTAAAAAAGTTGAAGGTGAAATTCCCTTTCCCCCGACAAAAGGGTGTAGACCTTGCTTTCCTTGGAAATGTGAATTTTCTTGTTGTTACTTTTCAGCTGGGTAAGATGTTTGGTGTTTTTTGTTAACATAAAAGTTTTTTTTTAATAATTTTGGCATATTCACTCAGCATCATGTTCATTAATGTGTCTTAATAATAATTTAATAATAATTAGACTTTTTTTTCAAACTATTGTCAACAGCCTGTCGACACTGTATTAACATAACCATGTATCCTCAAACTGATAACTTGACAGGGGAAGGTAAATACGTTTCTAACTTTTAATTTCGCATTAATTTTTATGTTAGTATAATGACATTACATTTCAGGTCCATTCGTGAATTTTTTTCATCCTGTACAGGACAGTTGCTTTGCTCAAACGATGAAGAAAAATTGAATGAAAATTGACTTCCATGATTTTGATACGACTGCAGTGATATTGAAACTCTCGAGTCTTTTGAAAGGTGTGAGTGCTGATGAATGCCGACATCACACGCGGATAAACTCAGGGCTTTGTCAAGTAATACTGTTACAGATATTTACATGTATGATAAATTGTTGTTTTCATCAAAACTTGTTAAAAACATTTTGAAAAACCAAATGGCCTCGTTCACCAACCGTTTCTAAGAAGAAATTTCTTCTTAAAACCCACTTACGCAGTTTTTACGAAGATTCTACCATTCACCAGTGTTTTCTTATCTGGGATTTGTTCTTAGGTAACAAGTAACAGAATCTACACACACTCAAGAGCACAAAGGTGTGAACAGTTCTGTGGTTTAAGAACACGTCATGAATCTGACATAGACTTTTTCTTGGGACCTTTCTCAAGAACAAATTTAAGAAAACATATAGGAAGATATTGGTGAATGAGGCTCAGTGATTTTGTCTCTGTAGTCTGCTATTGATGATACTTGTTAAGCTTGTTGCCAGAAACTGGTCAAGACTGAATTATGGTTGAGCGTTTTTTTTACTTCTGTTTACTTGTACAGTCTGTTACAAAACTGACTACTGTGTTCACTAATTTTGCATGAGAATTGTGGTACTTGATGTCTGTGACATCAACAAGCTAGATAGTCAGCTGTGAGTCACCCATTAGCATATTAAGTCCTCTGTCAGCTCTACTGAGAGTGACTACTTGCTGATGTAAAGAGATTGAAAGCTCACATGTATTATATTCACCAGTCTATCAGCGATACTTGGAGACATTTTACTGAAGCTCACTTGCTGCAGGAACCACAGTATCCAGGATGAAAAGTAAACTTCCACCGGGACCAGAGGCTTCCCTCTCTACAGTGCTTTCTAAGTTGTGGGAGATACGGCAAAATATAACGAAATGATACTTGAACATTTTTACATAATGGATATGTTAACTTTTTTTTTATTCACACTTTTTACAATTTTACATTACTGTATTAGAAAAAGGCCATTATGATTTAGTACAGCGATTTAAACGGTTAAACTATTCAATTATCTAACTATATGCAGTTATTATACACTCTTAGCAAAGTACACAGTGCTGTGACTTGTAACAGCAGTGGATCCCATTGTAGTTTTATGTAGAACCATTTTTAAACAGTTCTTTAAAGAGCCATACACAAGACTTTCTCCATCCTAGGTAAGAACCACTTAAGTTGACAAAGACCTTTTTAAACATTTAGATAGTTCCTTGAGTCATCTTGGTTCTATATATAACCAATGTCTTTACAAGCATAAGGCCCTTGTTACGGGTGTGTACTGGCTGCTGTTGGTTACAGGCTCTCTATAATTGGTTTAACCCTTGTGTGGTGTTCAGGTCTGTCGAACCCATTTTCAATGTTTACCAAAATAAAAAATTATGTGATTTATTATTATTTCAACCCCAGATTCCTTGGCCTTTGCTCATTTTCTGTGAAGAACATATAAAATAACACATTTTCAGTGACTTCACTGTGTCCCTTCACTCTGTTCTCCTCCTACGTGGACAGGCTGCTGACTGGCTACAGCTGCTAAAGGAGAACCCTACGCCTTCCACTTGTGATATTTTGAACATCTGTTATTTTTACGTAAATTGTTATGGCTGTATTGATTTAAAAAACCAACAATGTGGGTCCACCAGACCACTGAGTAACAAACACATCAACACCACACAAGGGTTAAAGCTGTCTTTTTGTTTTTTACACATGCAGTTGATCAGTATTCTAGAAGTACTGGCGATACCCATGGTATATTCAGAAAAGCGTGTTGTGATGTAATCATCACAGTAATGATAACATATCATCGTACCGCACTCCCCTGTGTGTGTCCCTACAGAAACAGTGATGCTTTGCTTTTCTCCTTTCCAGAGATTAACAGCCAGTACTGGGAGCAGACAGCGCAGCCGCCTCTCCGTCATGGCCCAGTATCTCAGCACCGTTAAAAACTGCTTCACCATCCCCGGGCGTGCCTTTGTACCCAAACCAGATGTGAGTGTTTTGTCTTTTCATGTCTTAGACTCCTCTTCACCTTTTAGCCCACTCGCTTCACACATGTTGGCAGTGGGTGGTGTCTCATTAGGGCCGTGTTGAGCCTGTGTCTTAGATGTGGCATCAGAAATAGTGACACATATTGTACATAATGATGCCTGCTGGGCATTTGGCATGCAGCGCTCTCATGCAGCATGGTAATAAGAGCAATGTCTGCATTGCTGCATTTGCAATTAGAGGCTTGTTCGTTTGATTTACGGCAGTTGCGTAACAGCAGCGGTTTGATGGGGAACACCAGGGGATTGTGGGTGATCGAGGAGTCCCCTGAAAGAGAAATCCCTCTCACTCAAACAGTCCCCTCATCTGTAAATATTTAATCCAAGCAGAGTGAGTTGAAAATGGAGAGATGAAGAGAAGGAAAGTGGGACGGGTTGTGCATTCTCTTAGATCAAATGGCACCGATGATTATTTCATCATACACTGGGGTGTTTTGCCACGTGTGAACCAGTGTTGGCCAATGCGGTTTTGCTTTGGGACCCACACACGAGCACTTGTGCAAATCTGTTGGCTTATCATTTTAATTGTACTGCACTGCCTTGTCTTACATACTCAGTCTGAAAGTTGGTATTTTAAAGGACGGAAAACGAATGCTGCCTTATTAAATCAAATGTGTTGATAATGTAATTTATTGGTTCATTAGTTCACTTCATTTTGCATTACGCTGTTTTGTTCAATTATCAAAAAAACCCTCACATACTAAAACCATTTTATGTTCTCTTCTGAAGATTTTAACTAAAGCATGATATTTTCTCAACAAACATGTAACGCTTTCAGAGTAACTGTAGCCTGTATGTATAAAATGTATTTAGTGGTGATGCTCATACATTTTAAGTAATACATGACAGCTGTGTCTTGTTCAGCGCTGTTGCGCAGAGGATAAAAGGACATTCTGATGATGCCAAATCACATTGAAATAGAGACACCAACTCCATCTCACATAAAGTAGGCCCATCCCTGCATTTTATTACTTGGCATTGTGCAGGGACAGTCTGCAAACTGCACACTAGATCTGCAGTGTTAATATTGCACTTGGATCCAAATGGTGCTGCAGATAAATTGTGCAGCTGTTTTATTGCAAGCAGAGACTGCTTATTAAGGGAAGAGTCACATTACAAGCCTATATTACAAGCCTTATTGCTGAGTTCTCTTTTTTCCCAGATTCAGTCTTTCTGTGTTGTGATGGTTCTTATTCATTTGTGTAAGTGACCCATACAGTCGTTTGCAAAAAATTGCAAATTACATTTGGTTGATTTGATTGAAGTGAAAATAACTGAACACATTCTCTATAGATAACACACTTCTGCACATTTTAATTCCCAGTTGTTGTTTATTTACTGAATTTAACGCATTGGAAAAAAATAAAACATAAAATGTGGCCTGTGCCCAAGTTATGATGCATTTTATATTTTTTCCAATATGTTAAATTCAGCAAAAGCAGAGAAGTTTGCAGTAATGTTTGCAGAAAATGCCATATTTAAGTCTCCCTGTAGTAATTTTACCTGGGCTGTTCAGACTTTTGCACATGACTTTATCTGTCTTTAGTGTGAACGACATGTGTTCTGATACGACCTGCTTGTGCAAATCCTAATAAATAACGTCATGTGAATGGTTCAGGTGCGTCATGGACGGTGAAGCAAATTATGGCAAATTCCTTTGACTGATAACTGACCAACATTAGTCAGTGATAAATCATTGACTGTCAAGCCAAAAATCACCCATTAGAATTTGTTATAAAACAGGTATTTCTGGTTCTAAATTCTGATTGAGCCACGTTTAAAGCCATTGTAAAATACTTGATATATATACTTATGAGAGAACAGTTCAATTGAATTCTTTATTAATGCAACGAGATATTAAAAACTGTTCTTATATGGATCATGGAACAGTACTGAGCTAACTTCACGTTAGCTGCTGTTGCCACACTGCTGAAACGGAATAATGATGGTGTATGTGCGTGTGTGCAGTGGATAAAAACACATGAATTCTGATTTGACGGTTCTTATTAATGCTGCATGGCCATGAATCTGCCATCCATTATATTTCCTTATAATTAACAGACTCCTTTCACACAACGTCAAAATGAACTGAGTGAACTGCTACTTTAAACTTGTACAAACAGCAGACACTAAAACAACCACACTGAACAAAGTTTACAGAAAAGAGTGAAAAAAATGGAAGCTGATCAAACAGAGAAAAGAAGGTAAGGTTCCTTTCATTTATCCACCGTGAAGAAGAAGAAGAATGCTAGCAAAAGGGGGCAAACTCGGTGCCAAAATGGAGATACAACAACCTGACTGTTTAAACTGAGGTTGCATTGCATCGGCTACGTATCAGATGTTAAAAGGGCCTAAATCGGAATTGAAACTGTCAGTTTCAGTGTGTTTTTACCATATTGTTGCTGTCGGAACAAAAACTTGTATGTCCAAAATTATAAGTTTACACGAGAAGGAAAACTACTTACGTTACGTTTAATGTAAGTCAATGGAACCAGACATTTTTCCAGGTAATTGTGGGACGTTTCTTTTGGTCCATGCATTGTGAAATTTACTCACAATATAAAGGCCGACACGCATTTTCAAATAATGTCAAAAACTAAAAAACGACAAAAATGGAGATTTTGGGGAACGAGGTTTTGTTCTGACAGCAGTAATGTGTGAAAATGGCCTAAATCGGAACTGAAACAATCACAAAAATCACATCTGTGCCACATCAACCTAGCAATGTGAACACAGCCATTTTGAAGCTCCGAATTCTCTTTAACACTGACTTTTAAATTCAGATGAATCATTTTTGCCGCAGTGTATTTACTCCTGGAAAGTGAGTCTGTGTAAGATTTCCCTGAAATGGACACATTACAGCAAGCGACCGTACATTTAATACAACAGCAAGCTGCTACTCGCTCATCTGGGAGACCCCTACAATTCTCATTAAGTAGACCATGTCATTTTTGGGTGGTTAATTGTTTTGTTAGTCTCTGTAATTTGTAAAGGTGAATCATTTCTATGTCATTGTCCTCCTCATGGTAAATTACAGCATGCATCGTTTGTGCTATTGTTATGCAGTGTTGCTTTAGCTACAAATAGGCAGGTATGGATTATCCCAGAAAGTGCTGCTGCTGTACAGCTGTGAAAGAATTCGTTAAGGCTTTGGAGGAAATCTGCAGACTGAGTGGCCTTAGTTGCCTCACACAGTGTGTTCTACATAGTCTCCTGTCATGCTTTCATCAAACTAAATGGATTGAGGCGGTGGAACTGTTTTTAGACAATAATTCTTAGAATTAGGCTGCATTGCATTGTGCATTATCGTACATGTTTGGATGAATTAGTATGCTCAGATTGCTTAATTCCTCATTGAATCCCTTTTTATAAGGTCAGAAGAAATTAGCTGTAATATTTTAGTGTGGGTCTATTTATAATCGTGGGCATTAACTGATATTGACATGCTGCAAGGAGTGTTTTTAATGTGGCTTGGTTTATGTCTGGCAGTCTTGTTTCACCCCTGCGAGGCACCTTGTTCTGTCACATTGAGTGACTGTAGTCGTCCTTGAAGGCTTGTGTCCATGGTGATTGGCCAAGCCGTACGCCCCGGGCCGCTTTTCTCTTGGTCTCTTCTGTCATGGATCACACTCTGAGCCCCCACCTGGCTGCCCAGTCACATGGCTTTAACCGCAGACGTTGCTTACATAATGACTGCTAATGACTCAAAACCCGTCTTGGAGCATCTTTTTGAAAATACGCCTGTTTTAGTAATTCTGCAGGAATTTAAATGAGCTGAACTCGACTCTGGCACTGTATCTAATTAAACATTCCCCCTTTTGTGTTCTGTATTAAGATAATGTATTTTGAACACATTCATCGCTTACATTTTCAAAATATTCATAGTTGAGCAGCCCATTTGTGCTTTGTGGAAAACATAAATGTGCAGCACTAGAGGGTGTGTGTCTCTCCCACCCCCCCTTTGCAGAAGTAACAGCCCCTACTGTTCTGATAAGGCTTTGTGCTAGATGTCGGTACATTGCCGTGAGGATTTGATTGCATTCAGAGTACGTTATTCTAATATATACAGATCTCAAAACTCATCTCAGTATTCTTTTTACTTAATTGGCTATTCAAATAAGGTGATGTATATTGAAGTATATTAAAGTATGGTTTGACATATATAAGAAACAGTGTTTTATCTTGTAATGTGCCTTAAGGCTACGTTCACATTACCAGGTTGAAGTGGCACAAATCCGATTTTTTGCCCTAATGTGATTCAGATCTGATGTTTTCAGGGCTGTGTGGACACACAAATCTGATCTTTTCAAGACCTGACCTGAGCCACTTTCATATGTGGTCCTAGATTGGATATGTATCCGATTCGTGGTCATGCGACCTTAATGTGACGCTCAGATCGGAATTTGTGTGCTTTTTTTCAACTGTGCACGTGCCGTCATTGCCGTCATTCAGTGTTACCATGGCAGCAGCGCCGAACAGAAGTTAAAGCCTGTAAACTGTGGAAAAGCAACACATCTCACCTTTTTCTCCTTTGTCTCGCTCTAATAATGAACAGATGAGAGCTGATCAGAGTTAATCATCTTCGTAGAGAAGGCTCGTTCTGCTAATTAGATTCATTCACGTGACATTACAGAGTAGGATATACGCATACGAGTCATTTCAGGACCCCGGTTCATCCACATTAAAGACAGATTTGAATCACTTACCTAAACGAGTGTGAACCATTGTGTCAGAGAGACCGGATTTGAGCAAAAAATCGGATTTAAGCAATGAGGCTTGTATTGTGAACATAGCCTAAGTGTGCAGCATAGAATAAAAGACATAAAACACATGCAGCTGGTATTACGCCTTAAGACCTTTACACACTGAGCGCGACTTATTTGTGTGATTTATTTGTGATTTATTCAACAAAAAATGCAACATTATTTTATTCTGTTGCATTTTTGCGGCTTTCGCAGGTAACATTAGCTCTACTGACCAATCACTGCTCGTCTCTGATGTTGGCATGGGGACAGCCAAGCTGATGAATCAGTTGTGTCTCAGCAACTAGAACTTTCTGCTTCTTCAGGCGTTGTGCTGCATCTCCAAATGCAGCTCAGAGTTACAGAGATAAGAACAGTTTCAGCTCCTGAATGAGGCGTTAAAATTCTGCCTTCCTTTCACTTTTCTAAAATGGAAAGTAGCCTGCTCAGTGTCACAGTTTGCCTGTTACATGAGGAGCTAAGGATATCTTTTTGATCTTTTTGATTTTGACGTTTTGACTGTTTGTTTTTTTTTTTTGTTCACAGCTTGAAGAATACAGCGTTATTCCAAAAAAAAAATAATAATAATAAAAATCACGTCACGTCCAGTCTGTATAGTTTTGATGCGAAAAAAAAATACATCCATATATTTTGTTTCTTCGTGTGTGTAGCAGCCTTTATGTTACATAAAATATGCCCTTATTCATAACAAAATAAAATACTTTGGAAACTGTTAAAATAGGACAGAATTTACCTAGGAACAGCATATGTATGGGAAAACACTGGGATGGCCAATAAACGTAGTTCCTTTGCTCCACAGCCGAATGCTGGGCGGTTATATACCCAAACCTTGGCACTAGGCCTGGTGAACTTAGGCTCATGTGCAGCTGCCCCAGAGCATCTTAGGCTGTTTGCCAGTGCTTTTTATGGAGATTTTACAAGCTGTGTGTGCGCAATAAAACAACCAAATTCACTAATTAGTGGGGGTGTATGGATATTTTTTGACATACAGTGTCTGTCTATACATGTATAACAGTTCAATTATATAACTATTACTTCATATCAGATCAAAAAGAAAATCTGTAGTATGGCACATCCCTAATATCCACTGTGACATCTGAGTAAGTCTTTGTGGACAGGGCTTAAGGGCAATTCAGCAGCTTCTACATCAAAGACCGGCCAGCAGAGCTTCACAGCACTGATGGCCATACGCTTTCTGACTTGCCTCTGACCAGCATATAGAGGCAGACGTGACACAGCGGCGTGGGAGCTGAAGTACTGCTGCTGCTGCACTGTCCTCCCCCGTATTTACACATACACAGCAAGAGTGGAAAGTGGCCAGAGACAGATTAATGACACAGATCGATCAGAAAGCAGAGTGAGGAGTACCTCAAACAGATGGTTGTCTGGGTGTCCTGAGTAATGCCTGCATCAGCTCCACCTCCAGCGTCTGAGGGGAGGAGCATACAGATGTTTTTCATGTCTACAGCCAGAGATATCACAATACCACTTTCATAAAAAAATATGGAGATGAGAGTGAAACTGTGATATGATCTAATTTTACTTCTACTAGGCTACTCTGAGCTATTTTAGTAATAAATTAATATATATTATTAATAATTAATATATATATTACATCCATTATGTAGTTTTATTCTCTGATCCTTTCATTCTTTTGAACTTTTCAACTTTCACATTTGATATATAAGTGAATGCACTTTTATTATGCACGCTATTTTGGTGACACTTTATTTTGAGTGGTCTCTTTAAATTAAACAACCTCAACAGACTCTTAGTAACATGTCAGCAACATATGAGGGTTAGGATTAGGTTTTGGGTTGAGGTTTGAATTCGGGCCAGGGTTAGGATTAGGGTTTGGGTTGAAGTTAAGGTTAGGGTTAGGATCAGGGCCAGGGTTAGGATTAGGTTTTGGGTAAGGTTGGTAAGGTTAGGTTTTGCGACATTAGAAGTAGCAACTTAATGTAAGTAATGTATCAACAGAACATCTACAAGATATTTACTTTAGTGTATTCAGATGCTTCACTACTGCTACTTCACTGATATGTTGTTGATGTGTTACTGATCGTGTTACTTAAGGACCACACCAAATAAACCGTTACCGCTATTTTCATAGCATTATATTAGTTTATATTCTGCTGTGTTAAGTTTATATTGGTGTCTTCATGCACGTGGGAAGTATGGTTGCTGAGGGGGCTGCAGAACTTCCAGATTTCTGGATTAACTGCTAAAAATAATTTAAAAACTACTGAGTTAACACTGTTTAACACTGCATTTTATTTTAAAGTGAGCCGAATTGCTTCCCTCAGATTTAGACTTTGAGTGCAAAACTGAAATGTGGACCCACATACAGGCCCCTGTAGTCTAAAATAAATAAATAAATAAAGTGTTAATAATATAGAGGTCTCCACTTAAAATTCTTATGACAGTGCTGCCTGGCATTGCAGTCTGTCAAACATGCCTTTTTTTTGGAAATTTCGTTAAATTTATATGGGTATTGTTTTCTCAATTTCATCACAAGAACAAAAATATCACAGAATATAGAATAGAATAAAAACATAATCGTGGCACTGGCTGCATGGCCAGACCACCTAGAGACCCGTTTATGATAAATGGGGTCAGATCTGGTATCAGAAGGGTTCCATTCAAATAAATGGGGTCAAACGAGGTATCAGGAGTATATGAAAGTTATTCCAATGTCTCTGAAAGCCTGTGGCACCATTCTCTCAATATATCATAGTCCCAAGGTTAAATCTAAAAATACCTCATTTAAAATGAAGCGCTTTGGATGTTGGCCGCAGCTCATAATTAGTTCAGGAGAGCATGGAGCCAGATTACAGCTGAGTCTGCTTTGTTTACTTTTAATTATACTGAAGTCTGTAAAAATGGTGTGCTTGGAACAAGGATATGTTTAGAAAGTGCATGAATATTGCAAAAAGTTTATTAATTGGTTTATTTATTTATTGTTTACTAATTCGTTGTTTATCAGTATTCCACAAGCACAGTAGTCTTTGCCTGGCAAGGTCGCACTGGACACACTGTTTGAAAGGTAATAATTGGATGGGTAGTAATTAAGGTACTTTGAAGTTCAATTAGTTTTAAGAACATAGCTTTTCAGTAGTTAATGGTGTAGTCTCGGTGAATTGAGCTGTCACAAGTTGCTGATGATCAATTCATGACACATGCAGAGCAATTTTACTGTGGAATTGAGTGGAGCACGTCAGCACATGTGGAAGTGAGATTTATAAGGAAAAGGGGCAATAAATCTCACTGCTACATGCCTCTGTGAACACTTGATTTGAAAATTACTGACTTGTATTTGCATGCCCATAAACATGCGCCTTCAAGGTCTTTTGCAGGCCCTTTTCTAGAATCCATTGTACACACAACATCAAAGCTTAAAAGTCAGGTTTTTGTTCATTCTGAGATCTTATATTTAGGCCTGTCATGATTATGAAATTTGATTATTATATGATGATTAAACGTAACGTAAACTTAATTTTCATGCCATGACATTTTTTTTCTGAACATTGCGCCACTTTACCTGAAAATATGAACATGCATCATCTAGAAGATGATGATCTAGAATATTTAAATCCTTCATTTCGTCAAGCATGTAGTTGGTTTCAGCATTGCTCCAAAAGTGTTTTTGCTGCATCTTGTGGCAACACTGCTTGCCTGTCTCCGGTCTGTCTG
Source organism: Colossoma macropomum (assembly GCF_904425465.1). Classification (NCBI taxonomy): domain Eukaryota; kingdom Metazoa; phylum Chordata; class Actinopteri; order Characiformes; family Serrasalmidae; genus Colossoma; species Colossoma macropomum. The sequence continues at coordinate 35,901,931 of NW_023494803.1, forward strand.
TTTCGCACATGTGCAGACTGAGGAATACGAAAGAAATCAGAGTAAGTGTTTACATGCACTGAGAAATCTGATTACTGAGCTAAAATCCAGCTCTCTTTATCAGATTTCTTAATCGGATTTCTAGACCTTACTTCAATCTGAGAAATCAGAGTCTGCTGTTTACCTGACCATTTGAATAATCAGATAACTGCAGAAATCTACTACTATTACTATCTATTACTAGATGCATGTAAACTTACCCATTAAATGGTTTAATAAATTCTAGTACATTAGAGGTATGGGCTGAGCCTAACTTTTTAGTGATGCAAGTGCTCCCTTTCACATATTTTGCCGTTTTAAGATGTAAACATATGATTGTCAAAACAAACTGTAAAAATAATTGCAATCAGCTTAAATAATTGCATTCAGGGCATTATATAATAATTGTGTCTGACCTATGTATAATGTGTAGTAATTGCAGCGTATGTTACATTTAAGATGAGACATATAAAAAAAAACACGTACATTATTTAAAAATGAAAATTAGATGCACTTTTTGAAAAGCATACCTCACACACAAAGCAGATGGCTCTATCTGTGCATTGTTATTTTATTCTGCAACACCTCCCACCCTGTGTTCTTGTTATGGAAGTTTTCACGCTGGGAAAAGAAAAACGTATTTGGCGAAGCCTTCTGAACAGTTGTTTTTGCTCGTAATTGGTCCAGAGAGCTTTTGTATCCTGTACACAAGCAACCCTAACCCTTCTCTAAAATGTTATTTTAGAAGATGAACGATGCTCAGCCATACAAGTGTACTATAAATATCCCTGACACGCTTCTATTTACTGCAGCATTAATTTGAGGTAAGAAGGCGTAAAGAAAAATTTCAAAGCATTAAGCTGGTGCTTACTCTAGAACATTACAAGCTGTGAACCGTCAGATCAGATAGTATTATTTCTCTTGTGGGCCCTTTTGTCTCTGCAACCCATCTTGCCTGTCTCAGCAGTTTACAGCCCACCAGGCAAGGGCAGTATCATCATTCCTGAGAGCTACGCTCTGGGGTTAGTGCTGCAGAGACATGGAAGTCTTGATCAGGGCAAGGTCATTTGCTGTGTGTGTGTGTGTGTGTGTGTGTCCATATCTGTGTGTGAGACAACCATATTATAGCCCCCATATCTTGTCCTGAAGAAGATAATGGTCTGATCGAGGAAAAATGCCTCCTTTTACCCGTAGTGAACAATAGCAGTGCTTTAACTGATTGTCCTCCGTCATGTATTATGGCCTAACATTATTGCTGATGGGTATTTGATGGAGGGAGTCTACTGTTGCCAGCTCTATCAGTCTTACGATTATGAAGTAACTTAACCAGTTCTTCATACTTACCTGTAGAATAATGAGCATGCATCATTGTGTCAATGCATTCAGTAGGTTATTTTACATGCCACAGAACCCAGCTAAAAGGGGAGCCTATCCACTCTTTCCATTTTTTATCATATCTTGTTTAACACAATTTTCCACTCATCCCAAACATAGTCATTCAGCCAAGACATCGGCAAGACATGTAACACTGGAGCTATGAGTCTGATGTTGCTAACAAATGCTGCAAGTCAGTAGTCACCCCAATGTTTTCTGTAAATACATCCCCAAAAATTCTCTTAACCTGCTCAAACTGAATCCAGATCTCAATTAAGATTGTGCAGACATGTCAATATGGTTTAGGGCACAATATGACTTACTGTGAACTATAACAACAAACAAAAACTTCAGCAAGTAGGCAGCCATTTAGGCATGTTTGTCTGATGTCTGATGTCCCCTTGCCTGTGCACACATCATACATTACATTTGCAATTGTTTCTATTTATAAACACATATATTTTCAGTTTGAAAATTCAAGATTAATTGTTATTTATAAAGAGAAACAACAGAAATCTCAAACGTAATTAGCAGTGTCCATATGCCTGCATAATGTGCATGCACAATTAGAGAGGTCAGAATTCAGCAAAGCACCTCTGTTGTCTAAAACGTTACATTAAACTTATTTAAATTCACAGCAAGTTGTACTGTGTCTAAAACCATATCAACAAGTGTGTGCGACTTTAATGAAGACCAGGATATGGTTTGAGCAGGTTGAGAGAAGTTCTGGGGATGTGTTTACAGAAAAGATGACTATTGACTTCTAGTGTTTCTTAGCAATATTAGCCTCATAGCTGGACACTGAACTATTCCTTTAAGGGAACAATTGCCGTCTGCTTCCCTAAACCCCAAAAAATGTCAGACAAAGCTGCTTATAAACCATATTAATAAAAAAAAACTAAAAATTACAAAATATTTCAAAACTATAACATCCAATTTGCGATTTGAGATTTATGTAGCAAACCACTCCAGCTGTTATAACTTGATTGTTTAACTCTGCTAGCATGCTAGCTAGCAAGCTAAATGCTACACAGCTAGCAACAACAAATTAAACAGTCCTAAATCAAAGCTTATAGCCAGACTAAGCAAATGTTCTCTAAATGTATGCACGTCATGGTTAGACCTGTTTCAAAAATGTGTTCATTATAGAGTTTGAATGGCTCTGAATACATTCCAATTTAAAAAATCCACTCCTCACGGTCTCCTCATTCTCTTGTGATGTGAGGGGCCACTTGTGAAACGTTGATATGATACACTTTCAATTTGTAAGTGAAAGTTGTAAAGGACGTTTTAAAAAAAGTACTGAAATGCGACCCATAATTAGATGCTATGCTAAATGGCCCCAAGAGAGTAAGTCCTGAACTACAGTCTGTCATGACTGCAGCACAGGCCAGAACCCTTTGAAGCAAATGTAGGTTAAATACACAGAAAAACTCATCTTATTACTGTTCTTTTCCCTTGTGAGTCTTAATTTTTTATGTTTTATAACCGGGACAATCTCCCCTGAATAATCACGGCTGGATGGAAAAAGAGGAAAGTGACATGAAAAAGCAGCGCTTTGTCAATATTGATGTAATTGACCATGATGAGCACAGACAAACATTAGTGTGAAGAGTCAGCCAGAAGCGGCAACACGCCACAGGTATCTGTACATACAGTCTTTATATAAAGGAGCCGTTTATAAAGTAGTTTGTCAAGTATTCCGGAAAGGCCTGCAGGCATATTAAGCAGAAAGCAGTTGATAAGAGATGGCAGCGCTGTGAGAGGGACACGTTCAAGATGCCAGGTCTGTATGACACAGCACACAGTGAGCCAATTTCAGCACCATCTCCATTCTGGAGTGCGTTCAGATTGGCTGCTCTGTGCCGCAACCTGGATGACTAACCTGCTGCTGCTCCGCATCCCACAAACCCCAATTAGACGCAAATACTTTCAGGGTATTTTCAGTGTATTCATGTATAATTTTCAGAAGATGTAGCACCACAAAAACCCTTCACTTTTTCTTCATTTGACAGTTCACTGTTGACCTGTCTATCAATAGATGCATATAGTTGATGTCTTAATGAAGGGTTTATTGTCTAAATCCAGCAGAGACCAGTATTGAGTTCTACAGCCATGATTGGTGATTTTAAAAAGCAAAGAAAGGACCTATGTATGAACCATGCAGGCACAACACACTCATGAGCAGCATTTCGGCCTACACAGGGCGCTACAGTACAGTCTGTCCAAATAAATAAATAAATAAATACATTTTGGCAGCATAGCACAATGCTTTTCTTCAGAGTAAACATAAACGCTCAGTTTATTAAATGAGACTCAGGATTTATGAGGACTTGTTGCTTCCACAAAATAGTTTTATTAATAAAAATATAACTACTTGCACAAGCAGACTGAAACAACAGTAGAGAAACATTGGAACCTTAATTTCTCTGTGAAATCAAGAAGTGCTAAAGCATCCACAAAAAAAATTAGCTGCAATTATCCAATTGAGAACCATTAAATTTGTCACCAAACGGAACCGTGGGCCGCTCTGTTTTGCTTAGGCCACTCGAAGCTCATGTTTTAATGTGCTAATGAACAAGCTACACTGTAATATATAAGTTTTGCCTGGTACACTTTCCCAGACAAAGGGCATTCTTTCAATGCACTACTCATTATTTACATTTAATCTGCCTTTCTTTGTATCATATTCTTTTCAATGTTTCACCAAAAAATTGTGGTAACATGGGGTTACACAAGTAAAGGTGTAAAATGGTTTGTCTTCTTATAAAGAAGATTCACTATAAACATGCCTGGGTGTTGGAACTAAGACTAGAACTGCATATTCTCTTAAACAATAGCAAAAAAAGGATAATACTTAAAATCAAACAAGCTGCCAAACTGGCTGTATACGGCTTTGGGGAATGAAAAAAAAGGAATCCCAAAGCATGATAAACATTTCTTAAAATATCCTGACTCTAAAGCCTCTCCTGTAAAACTAAATGGCTTCTGTTTATGAAATGAGTTCTGCGGAATTAAAAAGAAAAACCTGATACTGGTTATGTTGGTGCAATGTAAACTTCTATCTTTTTTGTTTTTTAACCTGACAGGACAGAGGAAGAGCCTTCAAATAATAAACAACCTTTGTCACTTTAGTCATTTGGCAAGCAGAACATAGTACATATAGATACATTTGCAAAAATAGACATGGATTTGGCACATTCTCAGATGAATCATGGCAGTGTATGAGTAGTTCGGGAGGGAATGAGGAGGGTAGTTATTGCATTGAGTAACGGTGCATGGGTAGTCATTATGGTCCAGGTGATGGCACTGTTGGCTGAGGGGTGGGCTAATCCGCCCCAGAAGGGCAGTGCGGTGCTTGGCTGTGCCCACTCAGCATGCCCACGGCTGCCTGCAGGGGGCGAGCTGGGCCTAGCCATCTGCTCGCCCGTGGGAAATCTGTTTCAGAGGAAGAATGCGCTGTGCCATCCATCACTGCCAAAGCTTGCTTTGCCAGAGCAGAGCAACATGGGAGATACATTCCTCCCCTCCGCAAAGCTGAGAAGCATGACTACGGCACACGAACGCTGTACACATAATGGACAACGAGGCTGGGCAGTTGTGAAAGTGTGCGTTCCGAGTTTGTATCTACACTGGCAGACCTGCTCACAACATGCAACTGTTCTCTCTCACTGCATGAGGCAGCATCCATATGCACTCAGGCAGAGTGGAAAAAACAGCTTGTGGATGAGTGTGGCGCTGAGAAATCAGATGAACTTAAGATGAGTGATCTGCTGCAGGTGTAAATCTGACACTGCTGACATATTTGGGAATAAAAAATAGGGGAAATCTTAAGGGAAAAAAGTGCTGTTTGGTTTAAAAAGTGGACATCAGCAGATAGCAGACATGTAGAGCGTGAAGCGCAGCCTCACTACCATGAAAACAGCGACTGTGTTCATAAAATTTTTCTACATCGTTTTCCAAACGCGCCTATATTTCTTACATTCTTAGAAGGAGAACTGATTGGCAGACTGCTGATAAGGTGAATGAGCAGAATGGGGTTGGTGCTCATGCCTGGGAGAGGGTTTTATAGGGTTTTTTCCTCTCCAGACACTGATCCCTATTTGGGCTGGAGTGACTTACAACAGCCTCCAGTGCTGTGAGACAGCAGACTCACAGTGCTTTCCTCCAGTGCTGTGAGTGACACAGCCCCCCAGACAATATATACACATATTTGGGTGCAAGGATTCTGTTTCCATGGCAGTGAGTAGCGGCGCGAGTAAAAAGCACACATGCAGCTTTCTCTCTCTCTCTCTCTGTGTGTATATGTGCGCGGGTGTATACTTTTGTGTGTGGGTGATTGAGCAGCAAGCAGCATGCACTCAGCCAGCTTGATTTTGTGTGGGACTAAATGAGAAAGTGTTGGAACAGCAACACGTCAGATTGTCCGCTCATCACGTACAGGCATCACGTCCTATCCTCGATGTGCCAACCAGAGTGCGAGTTTCTCATACCTGACCCAGCAACCCCCCATTCACTCTCTCGTCACGTTTTCTCCCCAAAACAATTCCAGTGGTATAGTGTTCTACAGCTTTCTCTCTCTCTCTCTCTTTCTGTATATAGGCACAGGCAATGTGGCTACGACTCAGTCTCTACCAGGCATTCTGCTGCATTATGCACAGGCTCCAGACAGCATGCTTAGGCAGAATATCAATCATTCTATCAGCTACCAAAATAAGACAAGACATTGCATTAGTTCTACTGTTACTCAAAAGTGGACAGGTCCAGAAAAACCACAAGAAAAGGCTTGCAAACTGGCTTCCCACACTATTGCCTCGAAGAGACATATTGCCGACTTACTTTGAACAGAGGTTACCAAAAGATTGTTAGCAGCTAAACGATTGCTTTTCATTTCTAATCTTTGGGGAGGGGGGTTAGGGGGTGGGGTATAGGGGATGAGGGGATAGAGAAAAAGATTTCCTTACAGCTAATCCACTCCCCAAGGAACTCTTAATACGCTTTGCTTGGATACTGGATATCTGCATTTATTTATCGTCTGCGCTCTGTCTCTCTCTCTGTCTCTGTCATCGCTTTCGGCTGCTACTGCAGCGCTCTCTCCACAGCAGCGCACCTCAGTATTCACGATCCGTCTGTTCCAAGACATTGCTTAGGGAATACCTCCACCGCTTGTGCTTGCCGATCAGAAAAAAGGGGGAGAAGGGGGAGGGGGGAGTGCATCAAAGTCGCTGTCCTCCTCCCCCTTTCATCTGGTAATCGCCAGAGCCAGGGGTTTGTGCGGCAGCGCCTCGCACGTGTCTGGCTGAGGCTGTATGTTTTTCCCTCTTACACATAGTCCTGCAGGCTGTAGCCAGTCTTGTTGTCCAGAGGTGATAGGGAGCAGTACTGGTGCTGGAGTTGCTCTTGTTGCTGTTGCTGCTGGAGCAGCTGCTGTTGCTGCTGTTGCAGCAGGAGTTTATCCGGAGGCAGCAGGATCAGGTCCTGAGGGGCCTGCCGCTTCCCCGAGCACGACAGGCAGAAGATGGAACCGCCGACGAAGAGAAAGCCGGCCGAGACGAAAGCGACGTAGACAGCGCCGCCTGGCTCGAACTTGTTGCTCTCGGGCACGTTGGCGTCCAGGAAGCTGACGATGACCTCGTTGGTGTACCAGGAGGCAGGCACCAGGCACAGGAAGCCGGAGGCCAGGAAGCAGGCGCCGGCCGCCAGAGCCGCGTGGCGTTTAGCGCGTCGCCCGCCGCCCCAGCGGGTGCACTTGAGGCCCAGCGAGGCCAGGCACAGTCCCAGCGCTGCCAGCACACAGGACAGCACCATGGTGGTGCGTGCCGTCTGCAGGTAAGCAGGAAGCGCCAGCACAGAGTACTTGAGGGTGCAGCTGAACATGCCTGTGCTGTACCATGTGCAGTCCATCCATAGCCCCTGCATCTGCGAGATGGCGGTGATTATGTTGGAGCCCACGTCCGCACTCACCTTCCAGTTGGGCAGCAGTGTGGCCACCGTGGTGCCCAGGATGCCCAGCAGCGCCAGCACGAAGGCGAAGATCTGCGTGCCCGTGGACGCCATCCTGCCGCGTCCCTCCGCCCGGACACCATTCACCCAGGCTGGCCCTGCGGCTCGCCCGTCCGTCAAGCCGTCCGTCCCTCCGTCCGTCCGCCTGCTGCGACTCTCAGCAGCGCAGCCTCCTCAGCACCGGAGCCTGCCTGAGGGAAACGAAAGAGAGAATTGAATGAGTCTCCTCCTACTCCTACCCCCCCCCAACTACCAAATGCACTTTTCCTTCACGAGGAACAAAGGGAAGGGTGCATGCAGGCTGACGAGAGTGCTGATTACTGGAGAGGGAGCCCCTGATGTTTCTCTCAGCCCCCCCTGTCTGCCTATGTCTGTCTTGTGCCGGGGTCTTCTGGAACTGTCACTGGAGAAGGAGAGAGGAGTTTCTGGTATACGCGATGCTTCACTATGTGCACTTAAAGCTGCAGTGTCCCTAACTGAAGAAACACTAAGAGAAGCAGCAAAGCAGGTCCCACACCATCAGGTAAATGAAAGTGGCTGTGTTTTTTGTTGTTGTTTCTCTCCGCACCGGCACTGAACTTATGGAAAATTGTGTCGTTCTGTTTCATAGACAGTACTGTTATTACACGTCGCTACTTGCACGATGTTGTATTGTGAAGACATGACAAAGACTGCAGAAATGCTCTTACCTCGGCTGGTGCAGGTTGTTCGCAGCGGCTCTCTGAACACAAACACCACAAACACCCGGACAAGAGTGTGAGGAAGGAGGAGGAGGAGGAGGAAAAGAAGGGGGGGGGGCGGTTTGAGGGTCTAACCGTGGGGATCCAGTCATATCATCTATTTCAGTCACAGCGTATGAGCGGACAGTACACATGCTTTTGGAGAAGGGGCTCTTTTCAAAGCTGCCCAAAAGCTCGTAGCGCACTGATTTACCTCAAGTTAACGCAGAAAAGAGAGCTAACGTTACACTACCACCACAAACACTTCTGAACTCAATTTCTACTCTTTTTCCAGCTAATAAGCCGTAAATTTTAGCTTTTTTAAACTTCTTAACCGATGTCCCCCTCAGACTTTAACCGAAGCCGTAACGGTTTTAACGGTTTGCGGCCAGCGCTAGGCTAGCTTAGCTTAGCATAACAACGGAGATTCGCTTTAGGCTGATTAACTTAGCAAACCTGGTTTAGCAAAAGAAGCCAGACTTAGACCAAAAATCCCATAAAATATTTCAGTGTCATTATCATGACGCAGATGAACGATATTCATATCATTTTTTAGATTAACTGAAGTACAACAACACTGTTTCTGTTTCTCATTACCGATGTTTACGCGAGGCTGAAGTTTGCTGCCTATTCTCCAGCTTCTCGTTCGAATTTTCCCGTTCCACCTTAAATGGTGCAGCAGTTCGCTACGTTCTTATGCATCAGAATGTAACTGCTGCACCATTTAAGGTGGAACGGGAAAATTAGAATGAGAAGCTAACTTGAATTTATCCGGTTTTTAGCTATTGTAATTTTATAAATAATATAAAGACTTTATTACTGTATTACTTTTTAACTGTTGTTTCTCTTTAAATGTTGTAAATTACAAACAAACAAGTAAAACGAAGATCCTCAGTGGACGCTAATGTGTTGAAGTAATGACATTATTGGGAAATTAACTGAAAAAATGTGTTACAAATATAATTAATAATTATCTTTAAACTACTTAGTTTGACTGCAGTATACAGATTATGAAAAAAGGCCCTTTACTCACAGATTTATCTTCAAACTGTTGCGGTAATTAGAATTAGTGCACTTAAATTGGAAAATGTTACTAAAAATCAATTTAAAATTAAAATACTTTATTTTTATTTTTTTTTCTGCATTAAATATGTTTTGCTTTTGACAAAACACATTGTACTAAGAGAGCCATAAGATAAAGTGGAAAATATGAAAAAGTGGTTAGCGAGCTAACATTAGCTAAACAAATGTTTACTTTGATAATAATTTGATAATTAGTATTCCAGAAAGAAAAAAAAAATATTTCAACCACATCAGATGGATTTTTTGCCATTTATTTATTACTGTCATTCTTGCATGCATATAAAATACAAAGGAAGTCTTATTTTATCTTGCATAATTTATTTTTTTTCTACCTGAAATTGTTATACCTGAGTACGAAAAAAAACTGTATCCTTCATTTCACATTTGGCCAGATGTTCAAGCTACTGTGTGTGTCAAAGGACTTGTTCTCTTTCTTTGGTTTTCAAGGTGATCCCTCAGCTTGGCTCAGCATCCCACAGCATATACAGAATACATCTCACTCTACAGCAGGAGCATCCACATCTACTCTTCAGGAGACGGCCATAGCCGATGCTCCTCTGAACCCCCCTCTCTCCTTCATCCCATCCCATCCTATCCCATCCCCCTTTATACTTCTCTCTCCTCTGCAGAGGACGAAGAGGAGAGCGAGGGAGTGGCGCTACGGCCTTGATTCATGAATGACAAAGAGGGCAGAGAAGGATAAAACATAGACTGTGCTTATTTTACGACAACTCAGTGCCACAACAAATACGATGCATTCAGCCTTAGCTTTGTTTTGTTAAAGCTCAACTCAAGGAAGCCAATGTGAACCACAAACATAGGACGTGTGTGTTGTAGGCCAGTTGATTATCTTCATGGTCTTTCTCATTGACATCCCCTTCACTCAGAATCAATAAATGCACCACAGCAAACCAAACGCAAGCCCTAGCAACAGCACACACCCCTACCTTTGGTGGTGCTGACCTTCAGTCGGCATGTTCTCAGGCCCCGGTGGGTTGCAGAGATGAAACAACCTGCAGTTTCTGTTCCCTGATATTTGTCACCTCACCAAGGAGAACCTAAGTGCTGATGCTGGAACCATGCTAGAAAGCAAAATAAAAAAATAAACGAAGTAAGCCATGGCAGGGTAGGGTGGGGGGGTGTGTAGGCTGTTAACATGTGCCTAGGGAGTGCGGTTGTGGGAGGTGGTGATGTGTGAAGGCATGGAAAGCTATTATAAGTATGGTGCCTTGATTTTATCACCTCTTGCTGCTCTTCGCTGAGGCTTGACTGGACAAGGAGATTGTCCTTTCTCTACATGAGGGATTTTATGTCCAATTTGCATTGGCTTTATTTTCAGCATTTAATTGCTTTTTTTTGCATCAAAGCCCTACATGTTTCACAGCTTTGGCTAAAGGTGCCATCTGATAACTGTAAATGTAGCTGTCAAAACAGCCTTGTTTCAACTGCTAAGGGAATAACCGTGTTCATACTAAAAGCAGCATTCTTGTTAATAGTAATTGTAAACACTCTTCTGTTGTGAAGGCGTCTCGCGTGTGTTTTTACTGGGTTTATTACCAAGATTGATTTTATTTTGCAGATATTTTACTCGCATGACAGTTATTCAAAAATAGCAAGACATTTTGCTTGGTTTTCCATTTTGAGACAGCTCTAAATGTTTTCCTGCCTGTCCATCTTGCCTTGTCTCATCACATGCTCATTTTAAGGGCCCCTAGAGAGCCTCTCTTGGGGAATCACCTCTGCTGAGATGCTCAGAGATCAGGCAGCACTTTGGCTTCCCATCCATGCCTTGGGCTGTTCGTGGAGGATGGGGAAGTACCTTGCATGCAGCAGCAGCTGCAGCAAACACAACCCACTGTGAACTGGTTCCTCACATTCTCCTTTCACTGACCTCACTGCAACTGAAGTAATTGTGCTTCTTTTGAATGGGCCATCATGATTAATGCATCTCTCCTTCTTGCAGGACTGTTCTCTCTCCCTCTTTGGTTTATGTATTCCCCAGCTGAGTATTCCATTGTTTTGCTGCTCATTACGTAAGGGAAATGATGGGTTCCCATTAGCCCTGAGGGGCTGCCACCTAAAATTGATCATTTTCCATAAGAAATGACAAATAACTGTTCACACTTGTGTTGGATGGAGCATCGACACTCAGGTGAAAATGGGTGAGGGGACTTTGAGAATTATGAGGACAAATATAGTGTAGGTTATGTCTTATGCGGAGGTTATTAATGAAGGTGGATTCAGGAAAAGGTTGGCAAATTGGGTTTAAATTTCGTAACACAATAACTGGACATCATCTCTCTCCTACAGTAAAGCAATTGAAGACAAACACTTGTAATGGTGCAGTGAACTTCCATGAGTGCATATATTTTTTGATTTCTTTGCTTAAGTTGCCATTTGAAATAGTGATGCACTGATACGGGAATTCTGATGCCCATATCTGATAGTTTGTCCATAATGAAGAGGATGATACAGATGTGGATGGTTAAGCATTTATAAAATGTAGAACTTGGGCCTAGACCAGCAGCATTACAGAGACATGCAACATATTTGTAGAGGGTTAAAAATGCAGTAAAGTGTGTATAGTACTGGCATTTTTCCACAGGAACCCAGCACCGCCTAAAGCATCCAGCTCTTCTGGAGTCAAATAAATACATTAATATTGGTTTGAAAGATTGGTCAAATCTACATATCACTTGAATACAGACAACTGTCTGCTGACACAGATCTGATTCTAATCAATCAATCAACCTTTATTTAACCTCGGAGAACATTGAGGGTGACCCTTGTTTACAATTTTGCCGATGAATTTATTAGAAACCAATAATATTGGTTTCTAATATATTTATGTGTCCCTAATTTGTAACTCACTCTGCTCCTACAGCTTGTTTTTACAGAACAGTTTGACTTAAATGGTACTGTGAATTACACCAGATTTTGCAAATTAATGTATTTTCATTTGAAAAACACTTATTAGGCCAAGAAACACCACTACCTTATCAAGTGTGATGACTAATATATTCTGGGATGTTTGTTAGGCTCTTTTTAACCATAGTTAGAATAAGAGTTTCCCTTTGTTTCTGAGAACATTTTTCAAGGGTATTGCCCAAGATTAGGGCCACATACTTGGAGAGCTGTGGAAGTGAAGGTTGCTGGTTACTGTGGCTTAGTTTATGAATACAGAGCACAAGTACAGTAGTTCCAGAGACTGCATAAATGAAGTCTTTGTAGAGGGAAAAAATAGGATTAAATTAGCTGGAGAGAAAAGGGGTTTTTATTAGTGTGAATGTAGAGTCTTATGTAATGAGCCAATTTGGAGGGCAGAATTCATGTGGAATTCATTGGGGGTTATGATTTGTTTGTTTTTCCTCTCTTTAAATGCATAGGCAAGAAAATGAAACCCACTTTAATTTAACTGGTCCTGATTACATTCTCCAAGATGTTACCTCACTGCTTGGAGAAAACAAGATGAATGAGTGTCATGGAGGGAGAGAGTAAAGGGCTAAAGCAGGTTAAGGAGTCATTCTCAGGTTGCTGCACAGGAGCTCCACTTAAAGGCAGAGTATGACACACTGGGTGCATCTTCAAGGCAGCGATGGTGTTGGGGGGGGCAGTACTGAGGTGATTTAAGATGAAAGTTTCTCGCGTGTTAAGGTTATCAGAAGAGGATTAATGGCGGGAGCTGGATATATTACCACCAAGCAGCAAGTGAGGACATGTAGCTGCCGTTTTCATAAATCACCCTCCAAAGTGACTGGGACAGCCCTGGTGGCTGAAATGCTGCTGCATGTATAGTCGCAATATCGACTTACCCCAGCTGCCCTCCTAAATCATGAGGTGCGGAATATAAATGGTCTAATTACTTCAGGAGGGAGCAGAATTAAAGGCATTCTTTTTCCGCTGCCACTTTACAGCAGATGGGGGACCTTCCTGGCTGTGGCTGCATTTTCGTACAGCTACTGCAGGAGGGGGAGCATTTTAAAAGCAGCGTCCTCACCTCAATAAGTGACAGGTGGCCAAATTGATTTCCTTAGTGTCTGAGCTCCTTCTGCACAATGATGCAGATGAGTCAATGGCTTCTGATAGCTGCTGTCACAGTTACCCTTTTCAGACAGCTCGGGCGTAATGCGGCAGTCTTTGTGGCCCCAAAAGCAGAGCCGGCGTTCCAAAGCCTCGTATCTTGTCCTTAATTGATTTCTAAGCAGAAGTGCATCACTTGCAGTGGTCCTAGAAGCCTACACTGCTGCCTGAGGGCTGTCCTGCATCACTGCAGCACTAGCAGCTTAGGCAAAAAGTTGAGCCGGTGCAGAGCTGAGCTAAGTGCAGCTTGGAGGAATCCAGAGCAAATCAATTACAGAGTTTTTCTTCTCTCCCTGGACTAATTATGTTTCTTCCCTCCCTCCAAATACCCATTATGCCACCCCCCTGCCCATGCGAAAAAAAAAGGGCAAGAGTAAAAGGGAGGCAGGAACAGCAATTAAACACTTTCATACTCATTGAGTACATGACAGTAGATAGTGGTTAGCAGGAGACTTTGGATACATACCTGTTTGTGATGTCAGTGACCGTCATATGGCTGTTACCATGTCTGCATCCTCCAGATGGAGCGTTAAGCCTTCCTTTCGTTTAGTCCATTTAGTCCTCAGAATATCCACCAGAGAGCTCCAATAAAACCACACTGTATGCGACTAGACGCTTTCCTCCGGTCCCTCAGCTCACCGTTGGCGGCAGGCGTCCCTCTTCCCCGCTCTGCTGCAGGTCGGGTCCTGGTGCGGGGGGGCTCAGGGCGAGACCCCCTTTGAAGCCCCATGCGGGAACAGCTCTCGCAGCCTCCCGACACGCGCTCAGATCAAGAGGGAAAATGCTTCAATTTCGGGTTTGGCAGCTGTCTGCTTCGCCGCGAGTGGCAGTGTGGCTCTTTTGTGCGCAATTCCTTTTTATTGCTTACAATGAAAGGAAAGAGGCGTCCCTCGGCGGGGAGAAGGAGAGAGAAAACGAATGAGCGAGGGAGGGAGATCTGAGGAGGAGCAGGGCTCTGCTGGGTCTGGCACGATTACTTCAACAGTTTGTCATATCAGCTTAGCGCTGACTGGGGGGATTGGCGAGGCAGCAGGGATGGAGAGAAGCGAAGGCCAACCTCCTTCACCCTCGAAATGGGTCCAGTCCTGACGTCCTAATACAATCACCCACCTTCAGGTTACAGCCTGTGAAAGGTTGACTCCTTTAAAAGCTGGAGGCTGCAAACAGTGCCTGTATCATGTTCATGCGCTTTGCTGCAAAACATTCGGCAAGCAGCAGCGCAACAAGAGCCTTACTTAGTATTCATATCTGAAGAGGCTTGTTTTCATGGCCCTTCAAACAGGTGTTACTGTGGCAACTGGAGCTGGCTTGCCATCACATGCTGCGTCATCCCCCTCCTCTTCTACCACTCTTTCCTTCCATCCATCCAGCACTGGATGTGTCTACATGTGGGTGTGCGTGTGGGTGTTGCTCTTCAGTGTGATTTGAAGTCTTGCTCTACCATCGTTATCTACTTTTATGTATGTGCCTTTTATCTCCTGTGGTGTTTGTGTGTGTAGGTGGATGTGGGGGTGGTACACTTCACTCCTCTGGCTCAGCCCCAGATCCAGCAGCCCTTTAAGCTCGTGGAGAAATTGGTCAGGAACGTCTTCCAGTTCCGGGGGAAGCATTGCCACAGAGGACTCGAGTAAGCTCTTTTCTTCTTCTCCTTCCTCTACACCTTTTCACATCCCCACTCTCTACTTTCCTGTCCTTTTTATTCAGTGATAGTTTGCTCAGGGCTTACAGATCCCGCTGTCCCTGCTGCATAGCTGCGCTCCCGCTAGTCCTCCGAAGTTACTCGGGGGCGTAGCAACGTTAGGGCCCATTTAACAAAGGAAGCTGTGCAAGAAGAGCAGCAATTATGAGTCATTGGGATGTCATAGTGATACGAGGAGTGAACTTATGTAAGTGCAGCAGCTGCAGCAACAGCATGCGTTGGCACTCTCTTTGTTTGGGCAGCGCTAAGCGAACATCTGCACAGAACGCACCATGTCACTTCCATGCCAGCCTTTCTTCTTCTTAATGCTAACTCGTGGAGTCAGCATGTGATGCTTCCCTCTTTTTCCCCGCAGGATGCTGTTCCCCGAGGCCGAGCGGCTCGAGCTGGCTGAGGAGCTTCTACGCAGCGCCGATGTTGACCCCACTCTCCGGCCTGCGCAGCTCTCCATGGCCCACTTCCGGGCCCTAGCGGATGCCTATGGCAGGCTGTGCAGGGAAAACCGTGAACTGATCGGCTATGACTTCAGAGAAGAGCTGAGACAAAAACATCAGAGCCAGAGACGCAAAAGCAAAGAACCTCACCCTCACCACTCGATAAAGAAAGAGAAATGTTAATGGCCGATGTTCGCGCGGGGAGACAACGGACTGCTCTTAGTGGTGACATTTTCACTGGGGCATGAGCATGAATTTTTTACACCATTCCTTCCCGTCTCTCCTGGATTGGAGAGCGTGGCAAATGGCCAGCTGAAGTGTAACTGTGGCAGGAACAAGGGAATGAGTTACAGTGGCCTTGGCTTGGTTAGATATGTTCTGGGTTGTATTAGGGTCATTGCCAAGGCTTATCGCGTTAAGTCTGTAGTTCAGGAACTGCAGATTGAAATAAAAAAAAAGCATAAATAAATAACAAGCAATGAAAATGCCAGTGGGGACAAAAAATGCTGAAGCGCTTGTAATCCTCCAAATTTGCAACAGTGCGATAACAGAAGGGCCTTTATGAGCCAGGAGTCTGACCAAAGAGAATCTGTGGACAGCTTGGGCAGAAAAAATAAAGTGTTTCTCTAATTTGGGTCATCTTCCCCTTTTATGCATGGTGTTCACTAGGGAGGTTAGGGCTGAAGAGAAGAGGTGACATACTCTGAAATGCTGTCATATTCTAAAGCTATAGGAATGCTTTAATCACTTCACAGCAAAAAGTGGTTCCATTATGTCAAGGTTCTCAGAGAAAAATGTTCACTATCTGTCAAAGACTTGAGAGGAAACTGTTGAGGCAACCTCAGTGCATAAATAAATTTATATACTTTAAGTGGTTAAATATTCATGTTTATGGATTAAAAAGCAGAAATATATATATAAAAATCTTTGCTCAGTCTCAGTTCTCAGTTTTTGATTGTGGTTCTTTCTTAGACAGGCCTTAATATCCATGATGCAAAGAAGAGACTAAAAGATCAATATGACCGTATTTGCGTCGTCAATATTCAACCCAATCCTTTATACACTCATTTGCTACGACCATCAGATGAATTTTTATTTGTTATTCAAAAAACTCTCCACACCACCATGTTACCAAACATTGTTTATTACATTTACAGCACTTTTTAAATTCTTGAAATGTCAAAGGGATATACAATATTAAAAATTAAGTTAAAGTACAGTAATTTGTGAAAAAAAAATACTATACATATTTGAACATTTAAAAAAAATGAACTTTTTATGGCAAATACCCAACACAGCACATTCCAGTTAATCTGTGCTGATTGTATCTGACAGTGTGACTGTTTTGTACACTGGTCACTACACATCATGGCTGCCTTACTAATCAAGATAAATTACATTACAATCCGTGTCCGGTTCAGTTGCAGAGCTCCTGTCTGTGTTGTTTACTTCAAGAAAAATCAAGTCTTAACCCATAGTTTGGCTTCCTATTAAAAAGAAATATAAACTATCAATAAATAATGTTTAAAAAATGTTTAAAAACTCCACTGACTCCATGATGTACAAATAAAAATAAAAGCAAAAGCTAAAATGTAGGCAAAATGTGTATGTAGTGCACAAAACAAAATACAGCAAGGCAGAGTCTGAAAAAAAAGAATTATTCCTGTAGCTGTTTCTGAAGCCTCCACTTCTGTTAAGACTGGAGGCAAAGCACAGCTTCAATAGTACCAGTCGCAATGTGTGTGTGCTTTCATATATGTGTGTGTGTGTGTATGTGTGTGTGGGCTGACTGACTTTACTTTGCATCATTACTCAGGCTATTAAATCAAGCTTGTATCAAAGAGAAAATCACATTAGCTTGTTGGCGCAAAACTGACTGGTACAGACTAATGTTGATTAGGGGGAAAATCAGTTTTAGTAAAAGTATCTGTCAATTATGGAGGCACCAACAACTTTCTACTCTTCCGATACCGATTCTTAACTCAACATCCAGTGTACAGATCCATTTTTATTTCTTGTTCTCCTTCAGTTTAAAATCTGTATACCTCATATCATGTGCTGTTACAATGGAAGAGTTCCATTCCAAAACATGATATATCTATTTGAAGAAAATTTGGTAATTAGGGATTTGTAAAACTAGTATTTCACATACAACAGTATTCTTCCAGTTTATTTTGGGGCTATCACATTATCTCACTCTTTATAAACCACCCAAAAATCTGACTTTTTTGTAGCTGACGTTAAGCTGAAAGTTTTAATAATTATTTGCTGACAAAGCTGGTGTGAAGCACAGCAGAATTAGAAAATTGGACATAGCTTTTATTCTGATGTGCTGTCTCGCCTTGTTAAGAGAGGCATTTATTTTGAAATGCTGCAGCACTGTAGAGAAACATGTGGCCCATTTCACGTTTGTAAACACTTCGTTTAAGGAGATGAAACAATAGGTTTGCCTGTAACATGATCACTCATGATTATTAGCTTATGCAGAGCCTTTAGTTCCATTGTAACACAAAGTGAGTACCGTGTTTTGGAATGACGCTCTTCTATTTTCGAGCGACTTTGGTTAAGAAACAGCTTCAATCGTGGATCTGTAACGATACTCGCTCCATTTAATCGTACCGGTGCCGATACTGATCCAGTGTATCAGATCGGTGCATTTGTACTGTGAATGTGGCACTACACAAGTTTTTCTTTTAATCAAATGACTTTGACTAAAGTTGGCTTTTCCTCAGTTGCCAGCTATGTAAAAAGGCAGCACAGAAGACTTTGAAGTGAACCCACACAGCTCGACATTCAGTAGGTATTTGACGTAGTCCTCTTCAGGTACAGTTCACTCCTCATGGGCCTGAAATGACTGATTGATTTCTGAGGGGACAGAAGTCATTTGGAATCGGACAGCAGGTCAGGTGCAGGTTAGCTATGAAGTTGTTGCCATGGCGCTGCCCTCTGGTTTCTCGGTGGCGTTGTCAAAGAAACAGTCCTCATTAACCACCGAGGTCAGACTCTGTACGCTGAACTCTCGCTCCAGCAGGGCATTGAGGTCCACACTGACCACTGCTGTTTCCGACTGGCTGTCCAGAGAGCGGCTGTGCTGCCTCATGCTCACTAGTGCCCCCTGGCTGCGCCTAAAGCTACTACCGTCTCCGCCTGGCCTGCGTTTCACTGCACGGAAGTGATGTCTCTGCGGCTGAGGCTGTCTCTCAGGAGTGTCCACTTCTCCTCCTTCGGGCTGGACACGTGGAGCTTGTGGGACCTCAGTCAGGCGCAGCTCACGGAGCTGAGCCTCAACTGAGTCATGTTGACCTAAACACTCACTGTATTCGTTACTCTCATCACCAAGGATGTCTGATTCTTTAATGCAGCTCGGTCCAATGGCTGGATGCCTGGCCTCAGCAGGCTGGGGGTCTGTGGGCGGGTCCAGAGGAGGGCCTCTGCTGCTGGGCGTCCCGCTACTCTCACTGGCTGAATCAGAATCGAGGAGAGGGGGCTTCAGCTGGTCACTTTTGGCATAGGAAAGAACATCTATAGGCTTATTGCAAAGCCAGGAAGCTCGAGAGGAACCTGCAAAACATGCACATCCACCCACAAACACACAGATGTTAGCCTTCCTAAGTGAAAGTGCAACCATCTGGTCCAGCCACTTTGCTATCACTGTCTGTTTTCTGCATGGATATCAGCAGTAGGGTTACGTCAGTTCATGCTTGGGTTTAAATTCCACTTATTTAAAAAAAAATGCACTATAAAATTGTTAAGATAAAGTCTTAGAATTTTTTACAGTGGTGTTGACAGAAAACAGAGATCTTAATGCCTCCAAAAGCTCAATTCCTCACAGAGCGTTATTCAGGAATACATGCCTGAGATATTGTTTTATGATAGTTTTAAAATAAGGTTTTGGCTTAAAACTATTTTTTTAACACATTCCTGTATGGAGATATACATGCAGGGCAAGGCAGAACAGTCCCCAGAGAAAACCTTTTGTTCCCCTTTCAGATTTACCACTATTTTACCATTATTAACATGACATATAAAACTCAGTTCACTGGTGGTTTTGGAATGAATGAATGTATGTATGAATAAATGGCTTCACAGTGTAGACACTGCAACCGTTGGTTCCTATAACCACCACTGTATAGAAACCTGAGTCTGTAAATTTCTCTACAATTATCCCTTTCACATCAAACCACTCTGAACGACCCCTTTAACTCTTCCAGCAAAGGGGCAGCAAATCAACCAGCAAATGAGGAAAAAGACTGACCAAGCTTAGCAGAAGAAGGGAGAGTTCTCCTCATAGGAGTTAAGCGCTCCTTGCAGGTTCTATCAGCTGGGCGCTCGGTTCCACGCATGCCCCGTCGCACGTTCTCCCTCAAGACGGAGCGGATCACCTTGACGATGCTGACTTTGCACTCTGGCATGCTGAATGAGAGAGCGATGGCCACATTCAGCGTCTTGTCAGGTATAAATTAGTACTTTATTTTTGAATTGAACAAGCCTGTCTCCCACCTGCTGCACAGCTGGAACACTGTCTCTGGTCTGCCCTCTATTTCTGACTTGGTGTGGATCAGCTCCCAGACACAGTTGGTTTCTGTGCCCAGAATTGAAAAGATGATTATTAGTATATATTACAGCTGATTTGCATCAGTCTGAGATTTGGCCATCATAAGGGAGAGTGGCTGGCTAGTCAAAGTTAAAGGGCACCTTACCTGCTGTGTTGCCCAGCCTAACCTGCAGCGCCGACAGGGGGATGAGCCAGCGGAATTTAAAGGGGTCTGGATCTCCATGAGAGTGTGCAGAACGTGGAACATTCTGTCAGACACAGAAACAAAGAAAGGATGGAAAAATAAAAGGTCAACTTTGATTAATTTGCCAGTGTATTCACTGCACTGACAGGTTGAGCGTCAAAGTGAAGAGACTCACTATTTTCTTTTTCTGTTTGTTGCTCTCCCTGTAGACCAGTATCACCGCTTTCTTAAACACTTAAGAGAGAGGAAAAAAAAGAGACCTTTCTTGTGAGCTTGGGAGCCATTCAAATGCAGGGACTTATATGAAAAAACCTTTACATTTTCATTTTTCATAAAGATGTTAGAACTAATTCACAGAGGAAACAGGAAACAGTGTTACAGTTACATAGCTGGCAACAGTTATAAGCAATCTCAATAATCCCAGTGCTGAATGACAAATGGCACTGCAGCATCTCTTTTTGTGAAATCATGGAAAACCAGTTGCATAAATCACAGATAGTCAGTTATAGAACATGATAGCTACTGGAGCAGGACCAAAAACATCTTTATTTTTTTGCCCCCCTTTTATGACCAAGTTCTTATACAATCAATTATACTAAGTACCGCAATAAATTACTCATAATATGCTTGTATGGCGGACAGCTAATATATCACACACAAACTTTGACTTTAAATGCCACTGAGGGCATCCTGTGGGTTATCAAGATCTCATGGGAAAGGGTTATGGAAAAGTAGTGGGCATTCCAAGTCTTTCCAAGAAAGTGTCACCAAAATAGCTTTTATTAACCAGCTCTTTGTTCAGTTAAATTTCAAGAATCTCAGAATCCTAGAATGAATAATAAACCAGCTGCAGCAGAGCTTATGATATCTGGATGTCACTGTTCTACACTATATGTCCAAAAGTTTATAGACACCTGCTTAGCCAGTGTTTCTTCTGCAATCTAGGGTATTAAAAGGGTGCCCTTTGCTTCAGTAGCAGACTGTACTTGTCTGGGAAGGCTCTTTACACTAGATGTTGAAACATTGTTGTGAGGATTTGATTGCATTCAGCCACAAGAGCATTAGTGAGGTCAGGTCCTGATGTTTGAAGATCAGTTCTGGATCACTCCAACTCATCCCAAAGATACTGAATGGAGCTCCATCACTCCATAGAATGCAGTTTTACTGCTCTACAGCAAAATACTGTGGGCTTTATATGCCTCTAGCTGATGCTTGGCATTGGGCACAGTGACCGTAGGCTCATTTGCAGCTGCTCCAGCATGTCCTATTGTATTGGCAATGCATTTCTATGGTGATTATACAATATGTATGTATACAACTAAACACCTGTGTCAGCAATGGGTGCACCTTAAAGCAGCGGGATTCACCACTTAGAAGGGGTGTTTAGATACTTTTAGACATATAGTGTATACTGAAACACATTCCCAGCCATTTTCCCACCCAGTAAAAGCATGGCCAGTTGCTCTCATGGCTATTAAAAAAAATCCATTTTATGTGACTATTCCATCAGAAGAAAGTGGGCATGAGCCCAGCGGCCACTCACCAAATACAGTCAGCTCAGGCTCCTTCTTCATGCGGCCCAGAGATGGGAACGGGTTGAGCCAGATCACAGAGGAATGCATGAGGAATTCTCCCATGGAAATTTCTGTGACCTTAGACAGAAAAACAAAAATGGAGTTTTTTTTTAAATAACATATTTCAAAATGGAAAAAAACTACCTGAGAAACATTAGTCATGTGTAAAGTGCTGTGGGAACTGTAAAGGCCAACAGCAGATTTGATGCCATACCTCTTTTTCTGGACCACTTTGTTCAGCTACCAGCTGGTCAAATACTGTGCCATAATCCTCATAGATCTTCTGCATCTCATTTATGTGACTGGCCACTTTCTCCATAGCTTTCAAGGCCTCTGTAACAATTATGAAGTACCACTTCTTGTGAGTTTTCAGTTCGTCACATAAAGCCAAATGCAAACATGAAGATTCCTCTTTTAAAAGTACATATTTTAAAGAATATCCTTTCCCATTTTCCATGATGATATCTCGTCTTCTTTGCTATTGGTTACTTCTTAAGTGAAAGCTTGATTAACGTGTCGCAGATGGTGGAATGTGTCTGTGATGTACCTGTGAGGTGATAGTGCTCCTCACTGTCCGTGTCAGTCAGAGACACCAGTTCTCGGAGCAGCAGGGGATATTTCAGCACTCTCTGCACCGGCTTGATCAGGTAGGACTCCAGCGTAGAGGAGTGCTGCTTGGTTGGATTTCTTGCATCAAGGAACTCCTTAAAGGCTCGATCTGTTTTAGCTAGACATACAGAAGAACCTGCATTACGTTTAGGACTTCATTAGGGCTGCATGTAGCTGGCCTCAGGCTACGTGTGCTGCTCATGCCACATCACACGTCCACAAGGAGGCAGCACAGGCTGTGCGACGCCTCTTTTACGATCACTGCAGTAAAATGGCAACACTGCAGATACTGGGGAACAACAAGGTGAGGGGGGGAGGAGCCATGCAGTTGGCGTGTTGGCGGTCCTTCTCTGAAAGAGCACTCCTGCAGCTCACTGCTGATTCACGCTTCAAGCAGAGATGAAGCTGCTTTTTTCTGAAATGAATGACTGTTGGAGGGCTTGAACGGCGCCACCCCTTTTTGTGCACCAAGTATCAGAGATATTGGTTGCATTCATGCACGGTTCAAGAGGAGCTATTAGAGCAATTATTGAGGCACTCCACGCCACAGCCGCACTGACACTTCAGAGAGTAATTGGCAGGCAATTAACAAGTTGACACAAAAAAAAATCTTTATCGCTGCACGAGCAGAACTCTTGGCACAACAGAAGCAGTATGTGAGAATGCGCAATTACGAAGACTGCTGACAGACGCCAACGCGCACCCCTCATTGCATGAGCTGTGTGCGAAGCAGGTCACGGGACGACCCAACGGTACGTGAAGGTTTTGTGGAAACATCAGGTTTCCCCTCGCCACATTAAACACTCATTTCTGTACCTGCTTGCGAGACTGTTGCTTTGATCCTGTAATGGGACGAATTAAAGAGACGCTGGGGTGCAATTTCCCCCCCCCTTGATACTCACAGGCCAGCTGACTCTTTCATTCATTCTGCACTGGGCAGTCTGCCCGAGCCTGAAAACCAGGCCAATGTTGCAAGCATAAATTAAGTTCAACATTTATATTCAGTCACACTCTCAGACTCAAAATTATGAGTCTGTAGTGTAAGCTTTTAATGATCCTATCACTATTATAGAGCAGGCATCCAGCTTGGAGGCCAAAACCCCATTTAGACCTTGTATTAAAATGTGTGTACAGTCGCATGCAAACATTTAAATACCCCTCATTAAAATTACCTTTTGTTGATTTTCTGAAAAAAATCCTTTACAGCATAAAAACGTCCTTTACAGCAAGCAAGTATAAATATGACATTTTCCTCCAAATGTTAGTGCACAATTTTCTATTTATTTGCTGAGTTTAACATATTGGGAAAAAAAAATACAAAAAAATGTGCCATTACTTTTACACAGGCCATTAATTTTGATTTTTACAAAACAATGTGTTAAATAAACAAATGGCAAATAAACAGTAACTGTTCATTAAACTGTGCAGAAGTGTGTTCTCTGTAGAGAGTGTGGTAACTTATTTTCACTTAGACAATCAACAAAATGTCATTTGACTGAGGCGCCCAAACTTTTGCACACAGCTGTACATATTTTGATTGCCATGATCTGGTCATTATTATTGTTATTATGCACCATAGCACAAGCTCTACTTATTTTTTTCCCATTATAACCTAATTAAAATACTACAAGGTACAAAAACCTGATAAATAAAAAATCTCATGAACGTTGCATGAAAATGCAAAATTGGGGATCTTGCCAAATCTGGCAACCCTTAACAGGTTGCTTGCTCAGTTTGAACACCAGTTAGCGGTGCAGGAAAGCAGAGGAAACAGTGTATTTTTAGCCATCATCTTACAAATGCAGACAACATTTTGGTGAGCTGCTCAATGCACAGGGGAGTAGAGGTGGGCAAAATGGCAAAATATCACAATACTTGAAGTTTTCTACAAAACACGTCACAACATTTGTTATTTCTGATACGTTAGACAAAGTAAACCCACATGTTAAAAATACTATCAAAAACTATGAGTTCAAATATTTGTATTCAGTGTTTTACACACTGCTTTACTAAATTTAAACAGGACTAATTGTGCTCTTTTTGTAATCAAACATGCATTTGCAGGGTTGCGTGGTTTTTAAGTATTAGCAATATCAACATGCTCAAAAATGCTTATTGTGACATTTTATAATGTAATTTATCACAACAATAAATAGTATCATTGAACAGCTCTACAGGGGAGTTATCAAGGTTTTAAAAAACAAAAAATTGCTTTATACAGGAGCCCATGCTAAACTCAGGCACGTTGGCTCTAATCTTCCTACAGCTCTGAACACCTCACTAACCTGCACGCTCTGTTTTGATTTTTTTTCGGTAATAAATGCAACTGAGAACATGCTAACTGCAAACCAATCCACAGCAGCAGGAAACTTAATTGGACTGTTAAAGGGGAATTCCACCCATTTTTCAAAAAATAAATTGTCACTCAGCGTGGTTTGCTGTGAAATGTTCCATTCTAGAGAAACTTAGCAAGTCAGACGTTTTCATAGTGGTGGTGATGGGAACCACATGGTTTAAGAGTTTAAGGCCTACCTAAACGAGTTATTGCATTAAATGATTACGAATTCACTGCCTGATGCTGGACAATTTTTATTTTTAATAAATTCATTCATCCTTGCAGATCTCTTCATCCCTGGTTCCTATCACCACCACTGCAAGGAAATCTGAGCCAGTAAGTTTCTCCACAATTAACAATTTCACATCAAAACACTCTGAATGACTTCTTTTACATCTTAACCACTTAATTATGAAGATATTTTGAAAAATTGGTGGGATTCTTTTTTAAGGTCATACTGCCACCTCAAAATGAGACTTGCTAGCCAAACCACACTAGTGACTATTACATGTCTTGATAAACATTTGTCTTCCCATCAAAATGCATGGTTTCATAAAAGCGGTCAGCGTGTCGGCTATTAGAATAGCTTTTCTGTTTTTGAATATTTTAATTTTTAATCGAATCTTACGCCTTCTAAAGTAGTGACAGACACTCAGTTGATGGCTGTATATACACATGTATTCCACTTCTTTTTTGCATCAACGCAGGGCACTGCCGGGAAGCTGAGGGTGCATTTTAATGCAAAGATTAAATGCACAGGAGGAAATTGAAGGATATGTGGCAAAATGGTCAGCTTACTTACTTTTTTTATAGGAGGAAAACAGATTACTGTTCTTAGGCTCGAAAATATTAGGATGAAAAATACCACAGGCGAAATTACACACTTGAATGTGGGGGAGGGGAGGGGTGTCACTACTTAACAGGAGTTTTGCCGGAGGAACCACACAGAATTTATGACTTGAACTGAGGCTCTATTATTTATTCCTAAAGGACAGGAATATTCTAATTTTGCTATTTCTATGATAATGATGCAATTTGACTGCAATGAGCTTCTGGATGTAGGAGATTGGGCTGTACCTCGCTCCAGAACCTTCTGGACCTTGATGTGGTTGGCACAGAAGCCGCTGTAGAGTTTGAAGTGATCAGCGTAGTAGAGGAAGGATCCACCCAAAGAAAACAACAGCTTCTGGAATGTGGGGAGAGAGAGAGAGAGAGAGAGAGAGAGAGAGAGAGAGAGAGAGAGAGAGAGAGAGAGAGAGAGAGAGAGAGAGAGATGAATCATGAGACACAGACAGGATGTTAAAATTAAAACGAAAGAGGCAGAGCACTATTCAACCTTTAGGAAAGCACAGAGAGAGAGACTTTGAAATCAACCAGAGCTGTGGAGAGAATGCCCGTCCAAGCCGAGACGTGCTGCGTGCACCGCCGACTCAGACTGTACCGAGACGCCCTCCCCCATCTTCACATCTATGATCTCTCTCACTACTGACAGCGTGCACTTACACCCTACTACCAGCCCACTGAAGCCATAAAAACACTCTCTATGCCTTGTCAGTACAATTTATGTAACTTTACCATTCTCCTCTGCTGGTCATCATATAGACATCTATAGAAAGTATGGACATCTTTTCTCATTTGAGCACTGATGCACCTCATTCTAATGTGTGCTCGTGCGTTTGTAGTGTCTCTTACCTTGAATTGCACAGGAGTCTCCAGGGTGCTGAAGTCTGGAGAGGAGGCTATTCTCTCCTCCAGCGTTTGCAGGAAAACCTTCTGGAAGTCCAGCATCTCCGGCAGACTACCAAACAAGCTCTCCATCTGGAGGGAGACGAAATATAGTCAAACCAACAGAGCTACTAATTTCTAAACAGTTTATTTAAATGATCTGCCTCATAAAAAAAAATACATGCAGAACCTAAGAACCATTTTGTCGTTGTAAGAAAGGAGGATCACATTTTTAAATGGAGATAAATCAGAGTTTGGTGGTGTCCCCAACTAAACTCATCAAAGCAAGATTACACAATAAGAACAAAGCAACCCAGTGAACTGCAAACACTGAACAGAAACCTACATCACTCAGTCACTGGTTATCCTAAACGCAGTACTCAGCCACTTGTTTTCTGAGTCTGCTTGCTCTGTGCAAAGGCACGTTCTAGCATGTAAATGGATCTTTAATGTGGCCCACGCTTCTTTGCGTATTGACTGATCTCTCCTTAGGGATCTCGGGGTCAGACCCAGTTTAGTGGGCTGTGGTGTGGAAACCAGTGAGGCTAAAATTCTGGTCATTAGCTTCAGTTACAGCAAGCTGGGAGCAGATTGGGATCATGCCAGCTCACCAACTTCAGAGAAAATGAGTTAGAATTGTTGATGTGAATGAAAGTCTCTGCAAATTCTTCTTTAACCATAACAAGTTGAGAATTATTACTTTTATTCTGCTGTACTATTCAAATGTAATTACATAAATAGACCTTTAATTACATTATGAGGTTCAGAATGAATTACATTTATATTTCAAGTCAAGTCAAAGTTTATTTACAGTCCCCGTGAGAAAGCCAGTGGTGACAGTGGAAGGGGAAAAACTCCCTAAGAGCAAGAGGAAGAAATCTTGAGGGTAACCGTGACTCAAAAGGGGAACCCATCCTCCTCTGCTCGACACCAGATAGCAAACAATAACAGCAGAGAATGAGGTTTAATTGACATTCCATATTGACTAGTTCAAGTCTGCAGCTTTTATGCTTGTTCTGATGCCAAGAAATGACAAACATGGCAAAAAATGATGGATTAAAAAGGATGGATTATCTTTCTGAGAATCGAGACTGTACACACAACATTGATGATATCTCCCTACAAACACAAATGGGGTATCAAAAGTTTAGAGTCTACACTTTCCTCCAATATTTTCTGCTTGTTTCAAACAGATTATGAATTTAAACCATACACTGGTAAGCACTGGTAATAACTGCGACCTCTGAAGGTTAATGCATCCAGCTCTAAGCTTTAGCATTAGAACTAATGCTCATATTTTGCCTTACCTCATCCAGTGTGAGGAATGTCTCCTTCTGCAGAGGCTTCAGGTAGATTTCAAAGAGGCAGCTGAGGTCCTAACAGGGGAACAGGAATCAGTCAGATAGCTACACATGGGTAATCTCACTGACCAGGATTCTAGACGTAGCCTCTGGCGATGTGAAACTAGTGCAGAGGTGATCCTCCAAATCGTATACAATTCCTCCTTCCATTTTCATCTCTCCCTCTCTCTCTCTCACTGTTTCATACACTATATAACCAAAAGTATCCAGACAACCTGCTAATTAGTGAATTCAGCTACTATAGGGTGACAAAGCTGATCAGCCAGGCACACGCAGCTTATATATGTGCTATAGAAGAGCACTGACAACGGGAAGTTCTGGAGCAGCCACACATGAGCCTAAGGTCACCAGGCCCAGTGCCAAAGTTCTGCTAGAAGGCTCACAACACTGGAGCAGTGGAACTGCATTCTCTAGAGTACTAGAGCGCCATCCAGTAGCTTCGGGATGAGCTGGAGTGACTCAGGACTAATCATCCAACGAAGCTTCAAAGCAGTTATAAGGTTCACCAGCAACATCAACTAGGAATGGGTAGAACAATTATTTAAGTAGAGTCCAGATATTTGATTTTTGGATGTATGCCTCCATGTCTGCTTTTGTCCAGCAACTGATGAGCCCCTGGCATCTGAGCTGCTTCTTCTTTACCTGTAAAGAAGTAAATTTACTGTGTGTCCCCAGGGGATCAGCAAAGCGTCTATCAACTGTAAGTTGCCATCTCTGCAGGAGAAGGTAGTTTCATCACCCAGTTAGGTCACCATGCCAAATGTCAAGGCTCAGCTACAGAGCTCACAGTCCTGGACTGTGGAGCAGTGGAACTGCATTCTTTGGAGTGATGGAGCTCCATCCAACACTTTTGGGATGAGTTAGAGACATGTTTGTGATCCAAAACTAACCATTTAACATCAGTAACGGACCACACTAATGCTCTTGTGGCTGAAATTCTCACAGCAACGTTCCAACTAGTAAGGCCTTCTGAGAAAAGTGGAGGCTGTTACTGCAACAACAGGGGTATAAACACCCAGTTAATACCCCGATTTCAGAAGAAACACTAGATGAGCAGGTGCCCAGCATCACCCACACTGATTTTTCTGTGCCCACTGTGGCCATGTTAAGGAACTGGCAGGCTGTCAGTGCATCAGCCTGGATATTTCTCGTTAGGCTGATTTATTGCAGCCCACCAGTGCCAACGCAGCACATCATAGGCAAATGGCTCCTGCTCCGGCACAGGACTCTGCTACAGCACTCCAACAAATCAGTGGCTGTGGGGATAATCAACTGCTTTCCAGGCACATATTACCAAGAGGTGCTCATCATCAGGGCACAGCTTTAATGCTGTTATAAGGTTCACCAGCAACATCAACTAGGTACAGGTAGAAAAATGTAAATGTAAAGTACAGCCCACATATTTTTTTTCTATGTTTGGATCTTTGCCTCCATGTCTGCTTTTATCCAGCAAACTGATAAGCCCTGGCATCTGAGCTGCTTCTTCTTTACCTGTGAAGAAGTAAATTAATTACGTGTCCCCAGGGGATCAATGAAGCATCTATCGACTTTTAAGTTGCCTTCTCTGCAGGAGAAGGTAGTTTCTTTGCCCAATTAGCTTCCAAATGTCAGTTGCCACACGCTACCTGAATTTCCTTCATGTATAGTACCTGCCAATCCAGTGTCAACACTTAAGAACTGAATCTTTTCAGAGAGAATTTTATGCAATGTGCTTGGAGGAAAGCAATGGACCTCATTCACCAATATCTGTAAAAATCTGTTTATTTACCTATGACCTGTCTCTGCCTCTTAGAGAGAGGAAAAAAGGCCATTTAGTGTGTCACAATATGTCTATTTTGTCATAATTATGAGATTTTAAGTCATTATTATGAGAAAGCAAGTCATAATTCTGAGAATGTCATAATTATGAGATAGTATGTCAATTACGGCACTGTACATTATTTTGATATTGTAAGCAATAAATGACAAGTCATTAATATGAGATACTGTATATCCGTTTTCAATGGAAGAAATGGACTTCCTTAGCTAACAGGGTTTTTGAGGGCTCTTACCTTGACGTAGGATTTCTCTGTGTCCACTAATTCCTGGATGACCTTGCGCAGCCTCTCGGTGGCAGACATGTGCCGTGGGCAGGGCCTAAGCAGGGTGGGCTCCGGGCCTGCAGGGTCCTTCTGGCCCTCCATCAGTCCTCCAGAACTCTCCTGGAAGGAGTGGTACAGCGTGCACACTGTCTCCACACTCTAAAACAAACAGGAGGAGGAGTATGAACTGAATATCCATGCGGATGGGGTATGGAGACTGACATGGCAAGTATTCAAAATACATCAGACAAGCCAGACGATGCAAAACACTCTTAAGAATAAAACAGTGGCAGTGTCACTTAAAACCAGGAAGTGTTCTCCGTTTTAGAAAGTCTATGGCAAGGTTCAAAGTTCAGGATTCCCTTTTTCATCATCCAATCAGTGAAAGACAACTGTGGCAAACACATATAAACAACATGGCCATACACAAATATAATGGAGCCACAAATATAAATAAAATTTTCCCACGGAATTCAGCTTGTGGAGTTCGATCATTTGCACAAGCATTTTTGGCAAATTCCCCCTGACAACTTTCCTCTTCAGTTTATTATAACTGCGTTTTGCATAGTCAAATCTCTGAAGCTGGACTGAGCAAAGGAAGTCCAGGGCCCTCTCAGCAGAAATGAACAAATGTGGTGTCATCCCTTTCATACATTCAAATCTGAATTCTTCCAGTGGAGAGGTGCCACTGCTATGACACTGCCTGTCAGCATGGATAAGAGGCTGTGTAGCACCAGCCAGTCGCGGTGTCTCTTTCTTCTCTAATCTTTTTGGTGAGATGTTTTTGGGTAAAAAATAAATTAATTAATTAAAAAAAGGAAGATATTTGATGGCACTTCTGCCTCCAGATGAGTTCCTTCCAGACACCAAATTGTGACAGACGGAGGACGAGACGATGGATAAATTTAAACTCCTTGTTGTCGATTCAAAGTATTTTAATTTCTCTATTAACATAACTTCAAACTGAATGTTACACAGACACATTACTGTAAATAGAAAGATGATCTGCACAGAGCAAAAAGATTAAGTCCACCAAATGTCTGAAAAAACAGAGGAAAAATTAATATTTCAGGTCCTGGACAAAATTATTCATATGCAGTTGAAATTAAATGGACTTTTTTTTTCTTGTCACAAAGTTCACTGGATTGGTGGGGCTATTTGAGTCTCTTCGTTCATAATGTAGAACAGAAGAAAAGATGGGCAGAGCCAAATGAGGGAGAGAGTGCAGCATTATAACAGAAACAGTAGAGATGTAGCTGCCCACTTAACTACACCCCTCATTAATGCACTGTATGTTAGATGTTATGGTAAAATTATTCCAATTCCTCAGAGCAGGAGTTCTCAAAATCAGACCCAGACAATTTCTGAACACATCAAGCTGATGTTCTTTAAAAACATTAATAAATAAAAATGCTTGTATGAAACAAAATCTCTCCACAACACAAGGAGGCAGTAGTTTGTATCTGCAATCAAGAAGGAAAACAGAAGACACAGAAACTAGCCTAGTTAGTTTGCTTGCTTTGCTCACTTCTAATTCTCTTCTTATATACTGATTTGCATGGCTGAATAGCCAGAGAACTAACTTGGCTCACTGCCTAAACTTTATACGTTTTTACAGAAGTTGAGTCTCCCAGGCATTCGAGTCTTATTTGTGTTCACAGCGTCCAGCTGAACCTCTGGACAAATCCGCCTGATGGTCAGACTGAACTGCTCCATCGGCCCAATTCCACACTTTCATCAGATATATTACACCTTGCACACCCAGTGACTTACAAATCAGATGTTATACTTCACTCACTTTATATTCACTGACACTGATCTGTATACACTGCATTTTTGACAATGTTTATGCTGAATGATTGGGGAAAATATCTAATTGTGATTTTTCAAACCAGTATTGTGACATTAATTTGAATGACTTTTACTTATTATAAATTAGGTGCAGATTCACATTAGCTTTCCTAAGAAAAACTTCTGAAATATCTGAAGAGAAACACTACGAACTTCATAAGAACTTCATTATTTACTGTTTAATGTATGTGGTTGCATAGTTTATTATACAGTGTCTTGTATAATTTATTGTTTGTATTTATTGTCTGTTTGTACTGTTGCCTGCTGTTGCGTGTTAAATGTAGCACCATGTCCTGGAGGAACTATATTTCGTTCCTCCCTCAACATGTCGGTGGTGTGAAGGAATGGCAAAGATACTTTGACAGCCATTTAGCCTTGTGTCATCCGTTGCTCTTTGTTTTGTTTATTAATTTTATCTGTTTTATTCTTGTTTCGATTTCTTTCTTTTATTTTTACTTGAAATTATTGTTTTTTTTTGCAGCACTTTGGTCAGTTTTACTTAAATGTGGTTTATAACAGAGGTAACTTTAAATAAAGGTAAAGCTGACTTGACAAGGACCAACTAGTGCCAACAGTGTTGGACACACTGCAAAAACTACAACAGCCAGCCACAGATGCTCAACAGTGGCTCAAAAGGCACAGGGCCCAGACACTTAATTAAACTGTTCTCAGGACTAGGACTGACTAGGACTGACTGGACTATGCTGCTCCATAGCACTTAACAATGAATATCAAGTCAAACTACTAATACACATTGTTTCTTTTTTTGAGGATTGCTGTATATAATGTGTGACGTTTGTGTACGACAACAGTTAAAATCAGCTGGTTTTAAACATTAACATGAAGATTTTCAGGCTCTGGCTTCCCTTGCTGACTTTATAAACTGGCTTAAAGAAAACGTCCTGAAATAGCAGGCATTGATTACTTGTAGAGGTGAGGTCCATGCTTACAGCTGTGTCAGCATTTAGACCAACAGAATGGACGCCTTAGATACTGTTTCTCATCCAAAGGTGGGAGATCGATAGCAGCATGAATATTACTTACAATAGAGGTCCCAAAATAAATGGCAGCAGCTTGTGCTACATCACTCAGCAGCAGCGTCCTCTGGCTCCGAGGGAGCAGAGAACACGAGTGCGAGAGTAAGTCTGAAACCGAGAGAAACCCGGCCGCACCAGAGCCTCCCTCTGGCTCCTTTGGAACGCAGTAAGTAAACAAAGAAAGAAGCCACAGAATTGTACAGCAAAGACCACCAGATCAGCTCACTGGCATTTTGTGTGACAGTCAGAGTCTCACTGAAGTGGCTGATCTTCACTCA
Source organism: Colossoma macropomum (assembly GCF_904425465.1). NCBI lineage: Eukaryota > Metazoa > Chordata > Actinopteri > Characiformes > Serrasalmidae > Colossoma > Colossoma macropomum. The sequence continues at coordinate 35,934,931 of NW_023494803.1, forward strand.
CTTCATCTTTACACACTAACAATGAACCCGTTCACCCTGCGAGTGACCAACGTCCTCAGACACATCAGCCAATCAATACAGGGCAACAGAGAACAAACCACAGAGCAGAGAAAGCAAGGATGAGTGGGTGCACGAGAAAAAGGAAAATGAGACAGAGAGGAAGGGGTAGAGAGAGGACAGCGAGAGAGAAAGCAACAGAGATAGAGAGTGAGAAGGAAAACAAAAGACTATGGGAGAGAAAGAGAATGGTAAAAAGAGAGGGAGCGAAAACGAGAGACAAGAAAAAAGAGAGAAACAGAAAAAGATGGAGGTGAGAGGGAAAAACAGCTAGAGAAAAAGACAAAATATGAGAGGGAAAAAAAAGAGAGAAGAGAGGAAAATGAGAGATGAGCAAGAGGGAAGTAAGAGAGAGAGAGAGAGAGAGAGAGAGAGAGAGAGAGAGAGAGAGAGAGAGAGAGAGAGAGAGTGAGAGTGCGAGAGGGAGACGGAGAGAAAGCTTTGCATGAGTCAGTGACTTAGCTGTGGAGCAGAGGGAAGGAGGAGGGTCTCGGATGGAGCCAGCAGCTTCGCTTTGCTGCACTGTTTACTAATTACAGTGTGGTCACTCCAGAGACTGTGTGCAGAAGTGGCTTCAAAGCTGGTCTTCCGAGCTGGGAGATGGAGAGAGAGACAGAGAGAGAGGGAGGAGGGGGAGCGAAGGAGAGGAAGAAGGCCCCGCATTGGATGGCAGCAGGCTCTGTCTCTAAGAGAAGCTGCATGGCTCCAGAGGCGGCGGAGACGCGGAGTGAAGGCGGGACCACCCACATCAACAGTGAAGCTCCCACGAGCTCCTCTCTCTCTCATTAATTACAAAGAGATTAGAGGCCCTCACAAACACTGAGCGCAAAGCTGTCCTCACCACAGTGAAATATGAACCTCTATCAACTAAGTAGATTAAACGTTTAGTGCATGTTTAATGGACACATGCAGGATAAACAACATAAATATTGCATGGGCGAGACGTTAGAAAATAGAGAAAAATAGAGATGCTGATTTGACCTAATCATCATGAAGCATGAAAGTCATTGGCCTTTTAAGATAAAAGAAAAGCATTCAAACTTGTCACACATGGTCCATGCATGTCGCATATTAAGTACTTTTTTCACACATCAAGTTCGTTCTTAAATGGAACAAACACTGAAATAAAACTAAAATGTTTTAATTCCATGACCAGAATGTGGTAAAGACCATCTGGGCATGTCTGAGAAGACTATAAAATGCAGTAGCAGTCTACATAGCTGGACACTGAGCTATTTGGGATTAAACAAACCAATCATACTCATTTTAGAACTGATGACACCTTTGGCTGATGTGGTGTAATGGTCTACAACACAGAGATCCTCCAATTAGGCCTGTCAATTATTTCACCATCGCAGTTCTCTCAGCTGATCACAATTATTTTCCACAGCTGATCACAACTGTTTTCCGCAGTTGTTCACGTTTGCCATAATCAGTTTGTGTCATAAATATGAATGTGAATTGAGTGCACCGACATCCACTGGGCTGAAAGAAACGTAAATAAAAGACTGCAGAAAATGCATTTATTGAGACACGTTACAAGTGAACAAAAGTTCTAACTTCTGACTAGGTGCTATAACACCTTCAGAGGGCAGTGGTAAGTAATGTTTGCTTAATTGAGCTGTATATCGTCAAGTGGGAGCTACCAAATATCGAATGGTAAGAAGTGAGATATCAGCTAATTTCACCAATTTAAATCTGAACTTTGACAGCTGCCTTGAAGGAACAAAAAAGATTATTAATTGTTTTTATATGGCAAATAATCCTCAGCTAAAGTATCATGATTGTGACAGGCCTACCTGCAAAACAGCTCATATAATCTGAAGTCAGATAAATAATTTGGGGTAATTTCAGTAATTTTTACTGACCTTCAAACACTAGTTAGCGTGCTATATGAACACTTGTTGGCACTATGATATCGTGATCAAATCACAGATTAATCGTGGATAACAGTAAAGCTTATTTCTGTGCATATATAGGACATTAACAGGGCTTCCACCACAGTGACCATTTTAATTAAAAAATAAATAAATTTAGTTGAGCCTCATAAGAAATATAGCTGTTTTGACCTGTCCTTTTGCTGAAAACCAGCCCTGCTTAATGAGACATAGTGTAATGCAATATGTGAAACACTATGGATTTGAAAGCATTTTAAACATATCAAATTACAGAAAACCAAAACATCTTGACGTATCAGGTATCGTGAAAATGAGTATTGTGATTTTTTTTTTTGTCATATTGCACACTCCCCTTTAAACATCTAACATTTACTGAATGCCTAAAGCAAGCCATAAACTCTGTATGAAACATATACTCTACTCCATTACTCGCTCTTGCTCTCTCCCTCTCTCTCTCTCAGAAAGAGCAATATCATGTTGACATATTAAACAAGCACCTTTCAGCAGAGACAGTAGGGAAACCCATCCCTAGTCTACTCCACACAGACAACAGTGATCGTAGTAAGCGCTTAAACAGTCGTTTATTTTTTGCTGCGGTCACCAGGAGGTGAATGTGAGCTCAGTAGGGCCATCACACTGAGCACAGCAGAACAAATACTGCAAGGCTAATGAAAACACCTGAAAAAGATGAAGCACTCCTGTTTTTTCACCGTACAGCACAACACAATGTTAGCATTTCTCAGCAAGCTCATTTTCCTGACCTGGCCAGCAGGTACACTAATGTATCCTCTGATCTAAGGCATTGCAGCACAGCATTGTGACGCAGCAATGTTAAAAAATGACTGTTTGTGCGACGGGTGACCCAAATAACCAATTAAGAGATGAAAATGAGAGCATGTGGAGGCGAGAGAGAAGGGACACATAATAATGATATGCAGAGCTGACAGCTTCTGTCCTGATTTCCCTCCTGCTCTTTAAAACACAGATGACAGCTCCTCCAACGCTTCCTTTACTGGGTGTCAACATGCTTCAACTTGGCCATCTGTATAACCCTCAATCTGTCAGAACAATCATCACACCAAGCTCTTCTCAAAAACGTTGTCAACCATCCACAAAATGGACACTTACCCTGACCCTATCATCACTACCGGCAAAAACGCAACCAGTCAATAAAATCTAGAGTGCAAACAGCCCCTACATAAATTGATATGTAGCTTCATGATGCACCTGATCATGCCATTGGCCTAATGCCCTCAGCTTCAAAAGCTACTCACCAGGAAAAGCAGCCTGTAAAGGAGCCTCCAGGCTGCTCTGGCATGGCGCTTGGTTCTCCGGGCCAAAGAACATCCCTTTCTTCTCAGTTTGCCTGTCCTAAAGGCCGGCATGGTCGCTGGCCAGCTAATTGTTGCTCCTCAGATCCGGCTCAGATTCTCCCGACTCTCCTTCTCTCAAAGCCGCTTTTCACACCAAGTCATGCTCAACACACTTCCTCCTATTCCAATTCAACAATCAACCACCTCAGAAAGTCCAAGAAAATCGTCAGCATGAGACTAATGAACCCTTTAGAGCTGAAGGATCTTTTGATGGGATTTGCCAATCGATCAGTAACAGGTTCTGTGCACGTAGGCAGGATAGAAAGTGGACGAAAAAAAGTGCTGCTGCCCACTGAAATCTGCATATCAATTGCTGTTGAACGGACAAAAACCTCTGGCTGTGCACATGGTGGGAAATGCCTCCCCTCACTCGCGTGACCCACTGCAGCTTCCAGAGCACATAAAGAAGAGGCCAGACAGTGTGAACATGCTGCCAAAGGCCAAGGCCTTTCAATAACATCAATACAATGACGACTTTTCTGGCTCGTCTACAACCGCTGCTATTAACGCCAGTGTCCAAGCTGACAGCAGGATTCAGAAGAGATATCCACCACAATTAAGGTGGATTAGGCAGAGAAAAAAGTAGGGAGCAGTAGGCTACAGATGTTATTTGTCAGCTCTTTGGGACTTGTTCCACAGCATATGGTGTGGCCCTTTAAACAACCTGGAGGTGTCCAAGACTGTATGCGGCATTTAGAAACCAACCCACCGTGATTAACTCCATATTTCACACTGTAAAGATAACTGGGTGCTGAAAGTGCTGAGCGCATACATACATATAAGTTTGTTTAATGTGATTGCAGAGTCACGGACTGCTTTTGGCAAATGCTTGGGTGACTTTCCAATCACCTTAAGCAAACTTGTTTTAAATTGGAGCGCCATCCATCTTTCAATTTAATTAGTGCCACTAAAATTCATTCATAGCTTTGGAAAAGCCCCCAGTATCATCCAAACCCAATCGGTTGTCTGGTATGTTTCACACTTTCAGCCATGGCTATCCCTCATCTGTCCTCTCCCTTTGGAAATAAAAAAATAAAACCCCCAAACAGCTCTCTAGCTAATACCAGATTATTTTTTTTAACCTTTGAAAAGAATGTATTTTCAGCAAAACAAGCCATAATGTGTTGTCTGGTCTCACTGCATAGACAAAACAAAGAGATTCGACACCCCTGTTAGTAAACAGAGCTTACTTGGAGGTCATTAGGCATGTGAGACAGGGCTTTGTTTATTCCAAATCCAGGTCTCCTGACGCTAAGCCTTGGCAGGTGCTACGAAGCACTTCAAAGACTGCAGCAGCATAGACTCCAGCACCGAACAAACACCGCGGCTAAACCTGGCCCACCAGAACATTCAATTACACACAGATATAGACAGAAACATTCCTCACCAATTCAGCATGCTGCGGCCTCCACCCTGTACCATTTCACTCCACAGTTCCTCCACATTTTCACTCATAACCAAGTTTAAAATGCAGGCAGAATTTATAGACTGCTGCTTGTAGAGATATTTTTTGCCATTGAAGCATATTTAGTGCTGAATCAGTCTGCTGTGCACAAAACATATTGTGTGAGACAAGCAAGATTACACTCCACGGTACTGGTAAGCCACTGCTCTTAAGTAGCCTCAGTTTAATGGGGGCATCTCCAGTCACTGCTAACAGTGTATGAACAATAAAGATCCAGAAACCATTTTTTTGTTTCTTTTTTAATTCATACTGAACCATGAAGCTGATGCAAAGCAGCAGTGTTGAACTCCGTAAGGTCATCAGAGGCAGTGTGGGAGGCAGAAGGATTATGGCTCTTATATATGTCTGCCAAGAAGAGGATTAGCCCTACTTGGCATTTTCCATGAGCAGGGCGCTAAACTGCCACACCTTAACTGTCTCACACTAACCTTTAACTTAAACACCTTATTGGTTTCAAACATTTCATACCAGTTCTTTCTAAAGATGAAGCTACTAGCAACCCAGACAAAAGATGAACATTCAACATTAACATTAAAGACTAAATGACCATTCCGGCAGACAACAACACGTCCAGGAGGGCTTACTATTAATCATAAGTCATCTACCACCTATTTTCAAAAAGTTCTAAAATAATAGCCAAACAATTCAAGTAGACTTAACTAAACAGTAACAAGCCATGCATAGCCATTCAAATACTCCAGACTTTATCAGAAAAAAGAAACTAGGAGTCTATAAACGATTTTATTAAAAATGAAGTGAAAAGAAGCAAAGAAGTTCAAATACAGCACTGTGCACAAGTCAGAAATTACCCATCATTTATTTAATTTCCAGTCAAAATGACCATTAAATATTAGTTATTAATTTTTCAGTGTCAGAACAAGGGAAAGGAAAACGCAAATTACACAGAAGCCTCAAGAACTAAATATTTAGTGTGTCTTTAGTGTAGTCTTTGTCTTCATTAGTGCCTCCATTCCTTTCAGGAAACTTGCTTACAGAAATCTGCAGGAATATTTTTCACTTCCAAAGTTCAGTCTTAGAAGTTGGTTGCATTTTCAGCTTCTCACAAACCATATCTCAAAACATATTTAATCTGGGGTGGCCTGGGGTGGTCAGTCCATTTTTCTGAGAACACCAGCAGCTTGTTTGAGATTTCCTTTTTTCAGTTCTTGACAGCTACACATCCTTTCAGACCCATAGCACTGAGCTTCTCACAGTGCAAGGATGGACAGAGACACCTTTTCAGATCTGAAGCAGCTTGATTTTCTCCTCTCTGTAAAAGATGAAAGCTTTAAGTGCTGCTTATCTGATGGGGACAGTCTTGGTGTCTACCAGGTCTTACATAGTTGTTACGAGTCCCCTTTTCTCTGTAGCTGTTAATCATTTTTGGAAAATCCTGTTCTTTCACTAATTTTCTTATACAAATTAGGTTAGAAATAAAGTAAATTGAAGGTGATCCCTGACTTTTACACATTACTGTCCAACAGGTTCTATTTCTTTCTGTAAGATCAGTAGGAGAATTAAAGATACGCATTATAAGCATGCCAGCTAACCACTGACACTTCATTGAAAATGTACATTTTAACTGATCATTTTTCAAATTAGGTAATGAAGTTTAATTGAGTAATTGTGATGAGCCTAATGTCCTGTAAATATGGCACTGCTAAACATTTATATCACATGCAACCCCTTAGCAAAAAGCTGGCACTACAAACAGAAATCCAGGCAAATAATCTCCAACAGATGTTCTTGTAAATTGCTATCCCAAGTGCATTAGAGGAGCAGGGGGGAAAAAAATGTCCCAGAGATGCCCAGGTAAAATATGGGATGTCCCTGGTGTGAGCTGTGCCCATTGCTCAGAGGAAAACGTCCCGTCATGCAGCAGTAAAAGCTCTGACACATTGTGATTCATCCCTGAGGTGAGGGCTATTGTGCCACGCTGCCATCTTCTTTTTAAAGCTCAATAAATACAGACACAAGCCCATAAATCAACGCACAGAGCCACACAAGCTACAATGCACTTCCCATTATAGGCGCCAGTGTTCACTTTAAACAAATATTATTACTTTGGCTCTCTGAGGACTTTTGGTATATATGTTTTAGTGATGCAGTCCCCTTGTATTAAAAGCCAGTCTGACTAATCTACAAGGTAGAGGGAACCAAAGCCTTCACCAAGTTCAATGCTATGGTAAACACAATCATGAATGGAATACCCAGCAAAGCATGTCAGGGCAAACCCTCGTCTTATCTATTGAGAGAGATAGACTGTAACATGCAATTCTATGCTATATGCAGACGGCACTGGACAATCAGCCAAAACAAATTTGTTAAGCGGCAGCTGTGTCCAACACAAATTACATGAAGTGTTCAGCTTCACCAGAAATGAGATCACACACACATTTGAATAGTGATCATATGTAATACAGGTATCCTACACTGTTGAACAGTTAAGAAGAGCATCCACAAAGTGGACGAGCCTTAATCATGTCACTGTTAGAACAACATGAAAGGAAAAAACTTCAAGTTAACAAAAGTCATTGCTCTGAGTAATTATAGATCATTTCTATCTGTCATTCTATCATCTATCATTTATCATTAAATTTGAACTCAAATGGCAGCTGGCATTTTCAAATAGTATAAAAATCAATAAAATTGTGTTTTGTTAACACAACTGTCAATATGCTTAATTCCTGTCATAGTATGGCTATGGAAACACCAGCATTCCTCCAACGTCACACCCAAAGGAATTAGTAAGTAAGCCAAGCAGGTTACCAGGAGCACTGATCCCTCAGCTGCTTTCTGGCAGGCCATGCAGGCAGCCATGTCTTCCAGCAGGCAGGCCAGCTTGTCCTGGACTAGTCGGCGCAACGCAAGCAAGGTGGAGCTCAGGAAAATGTCCTTGCCTTCCTCCATACACTCAGGCCAGAACCAGCACATGGCCAGGAATGACCAGAGGGCTTCAGCTGGCGAGTGCTCGCGGAGGAAGACCTCGATGAGAGCGGAGAGATAAATGCATGGCCTGGCATCGTGCTCAGTCTGCTCGGCCATCGGAACTGGCCTGGGCCCATGGGTGTCCGTGGTGGTGTTTGATACAAATCTTCGACAGCTCTATGTCTGCGTCGGGCTCTGCAAAGGACTGCTCTGCTCAGACTGAGGCTAGCCCAGTGAGTAAGCCCAGATTATTAGCCGGCTCATGGCCATATGTTGACTGACCGGCTTAGCCATTCCCATCCCCCTAGGTCTACACTGAAGGGCACAGGTCTGGGGGTCTGACAGGGGCGCCTTCCAATTTTCCAATTTTGACAGCCAGTGGTCACTATTTCAACATATTTGACTGTGTCTTAATTGAAGGTTAAGGCAGACGTAATATTCTTGCTGCTTTCAGCATGAATGAAGGTTTGACTGCATATTTTACGACTACTTATTCGACTGGGGTACCATTAACCTCAAAGAGGTATGGCCCAAGAATCTGCTAGGAGTTAAGATATGGACGTGGCAAAGGAGCTTACTCTGGTAAACCATGTGGCAATTGGACCATTCAGAGGGTATTTTAACTCAAGTTGGGGAGCATTTGTCTCCAGTTAAGAGCAAACGAAGATTTATTATCCAATGAACATTTTTTTAAGTACCTATAAAAAATGGGGGTCAAGACTGGCTTCTTGGGGTAAAAGAAATGCTACTGTAAAGGATGAACCGAGGATGATCAGTTAGTATACGAGGCAACGTTACTACACAGAAACTGAGATAGAAAGGTGTTCGAGACCAGACAAACTGACTGATGCAACTGCCTTTCACATTTTAAGTTTCTGATTCTGTTGTTCTAACAGTAACAGTGTTGGTGGCCCTCTGGGGTGTTTAGGTTGATGTTGAGTCACTACTAGTTAGTTAAGGATCCTTCTGTGTTCAAAGAAGTGGCATAGCTAGAATTTCATTTTAGCACCTATAAAAAGAGGAACAATATTTTTGAATATTAAAACACAACATATGATTGTTTGACTCCCATTCAACTGGCAAACCAAGACCAGGTATTTGACACCAAACCAGAGTCCTAACTTTCACAGTACTAGGAGTAGATGTTTCGAGCAAATGGCTGAAGATTTTGGTTTTCTTGTTTTTCACTGTTCTGAACTTTGTTTTCTTTACCACAGTCAAGTTCTACTACTCACTATCCAGGTAAGCAGCCTATAGGAACTAGCACACCTTACCATGGTGACAGCGTCCCCAGAAAATGTGTGATGATCTAAGGCAGGGGTGCGCAGTCCTGGTCCTGGAGATCTACCACCCCAGAGAGTTCAGATACAACACACCTGGCTCTAATGTTCAGATGCCCCTGAAAGCCTTCGGAAAGCCCTGGATCAGGTGTGCTAGATTTCGGTTGGAGCTAAACTCTGTGGGGAGGTAGATCTCCAGGACTAGGACTAAGCATCCCTGATTTACAGTAATCTTTGTCAGTCTAAGTAAGAAGGATGTGAGAAAACACCACCTTTGCGTATAACAATCTAATATATTGTAATATTCTCACTGGTATTGGAACATCTTGGAAATCTTGGCAGGAATGACTTTCCCAAAGACTACCCAGCACATGTAAACACACTTTAAAAGTAGCTACCTAGATAATGTCATCAAGATGAATGGAGAACATGGAACGTGTGTATCCAACTGATGACTGGGAAAAGACAGAGAAAGGACAGCGTGTCCAGGAATTTACGGAGTTGAAAACAACGTAATTGAGGATGCAAAACAAAATGTTTGTGGTTTGTGCTTTCATGAAGTGACAGTTAGTTAAACTGACATATTTAACGTCAGGCCATCAATTTGGCAGACATATAATTGACGTCTCAAACCACCTATTTGATTTTAGGGTGACTAAGTTTTAAAATGTGTAAATGGCTACTTGAAATAATTTCCCCTGCACAGTGGTTGTAGGCTGCAAATGGCAATAATAAGATATTCAGAAACTAAAGTGTTCACTCATTCCTACAGACATCATTTCATTTAAATAGATTAAAACTTTGACTCTAAACTGGAATGGCATTTCATTTTTCAAAAGCTACTAACAACTCAAATAGGGTAAAATGTTGTTTGGATGGTGCTGGTGGGAAAAAAATCCACTAAACAATTTCTAATAACAAGCAGTCTGGCCTGTTGCTGCCAGCTGAATATTACTGTTGAGACTCATATGGACAAATACAGACGATTACTGAAAACATCACGCAACTCAATAAATATTAACTGTGGTCTCACTCAGACTGAATCTATATTAAGAAGGGACCAGCAACAGCAGACAGAGGAGCACATCCATGATTACTGGGCAAGTGCCAACACTTCTCACAGCATCCTGTGGTAACACCCTGTTTTACATTTTTCTATCAATCAAATCCTCTTTCTTCCCCCATCAAGCAGCAATAGTGATTATTCTAATTTGTGATGTCAACACGTTCAAGCACTGTTCCAAACAAGTAAATCTCCACCGTGCATTGTGTGATTAAAGGCTAGAGCGAGGAGAGAGGAGCGAGGAGCTTCTAGGCACTCCACTATCAGTTTCAGCCAAGCACAGCTGATGACATCATACACGTTTCTTTTCTCCATCACTTCTGCTTTGGGGCATAAAATAACATTTCAAGTGTGAAATACTGACAGTGAAGATAGTAATCAGATCAAGGCACATCTGAGGCAGAGGAACAGCCCTGAATACCAATAGTACCATGCGTCTACTAGAAAACTGATGTTCGCATTAATAGACACTGCATTTGATTGAGATGTACTGCAGTATAATGCAATTCAGGACAATACACAGAGGGACTAGTCCTTGTCAGTGGACAAACAGAGTGGACAGAAAGAGTTTATTCTGTCTAATCCACCTTCTCTGCTCAGGGATCGAGAATAGGATGGCAGTGGAGAGATCCCACAGAGCAAAGCTGGATTAAACAAGAATCATAAATAATATCTGTGAAGATAAAAGTATTTTATAAATACTCAGGGTGTAAAATGAGCAAAACTGAGAAAGCTAACTGCAGCCTCAATTAAACATAATGTATAAAATAAATACATAACAGTTCCAGAACTACTGGAATAATACTACTTGCTAAAATATGTCACAATTTATGCATGTTTTTAATGCCTCTCATGTCCATTCTGTCCTGCTGTGCCAAGGACAGCGCAGTGTGACTCTGAAATCCTAACTAATGCCTTTAATTAATCCATTTACACATCAAGAGTGCCCTATATATGACATCAAATCAACAGCAGTCTAAAATCAAGACAGAAAGCGAGAACTAAAATTTGCTAAAAATCATCAGCTGATACTCACTGTGGAGAGCTTAAAAGGTAAAAAGAGGCACCAAAGTAGAGAAGCAGACAAGAATTATGTACTATTATAGAAACTTCTTGCAGCATCAAGCATCATTTCCCATAGGCTGGCGAGACTCCTGAGGGGGGGGGGAAAAGTCTAATGCCTGAACTTTCCCACTAATTCTATTATACAATGATGTTCAGCCCTCGCTTGTTTTTACTTCCCTCCACTTCTCCTCAGCCTGTCCGCTTTAGACAACAAGGCTGAGGATTTCAGCCCTGCGTGCAAAAGCCAGCACCAACATTAGCCTGTTAGTTCCCCGTCTGCATCTGCGCCACAGCAAGGGGACAAACACGTCTGGTCCAGCGTGTGTTTCGCCCTCAGCCTGAGCAGATGCTCTTCTGCTGGTGACAGTAATGAGCATGCAGGGGAAAGGCCACAAAGCCATGAAGAGGGTAATCACTGAGTGCTAACTAATAATGCCAATCAGGCTGTGACACTGCAGCTGCTTCCATATGACGTGTGGGAACAAGCACTTGCATAAGGAAAGGGAAGGTCAAAAGAAAATAAGTGAAAAAAACAGGAGTTGAAAAATTATTTTATAAGATTTAAGAAAATGGGACTCCTAACAACCATGCAAGACCTGGTAGACACCAAAACTGTTCCCATCAGATAAACAGGCTTTCATCTTTGAGAGAAAGGAGAAAATCAAGCTGCTTCAGATCTGAAAACATCCATAGGTGTTTGTCTTCTCACAGTGGAAGGATGGTCAACTTAGCGCTACGGGTCTGAAAGGATGTGTAGCTGTCAAGACGAAAAGGGATTAGACAAAAAAGTAGAAACCCTGAAACTGGACATGTAAAGTGTGAAGGAAGGTTTTATGGACTGAAACTCGGATTGTGAGCAGCAGAAAATGCAATCGACTTCTAAGACTGAAATTTGGAGGTGTGGAAAAACGTTCCCTCTCGAAAGGAATGGAAGCTGCAATAAAGGTAAAGCGTGGGCACACTAAATACAATCAAAATTAAATTAGATCTCATTTTTAAAGCTTTTGTGTAATTTTCTGTTACATGTGTTTTTTGCACCCCCCCCCCAACAATAAAAAAATGAATAACTTAAGTACTTAATGGCAGTTTTCACTGGAAATTGAACAAATGAAAGGGTTGTCTCTGACTTTTACAGTGCTGTATAAGATTTCACTAAGCCTAACCCTACACCTAACCCTAATCTCAGAAACTAAAAATAAATGATTTTGCTCTTTCATCATTTCACTCATTCCACTACATCACAATACAAAGATAAAGGCTATTCTTTCTTAAAATAAACCCTTTTTTAAGCCTCTCCGAATTTAGCATCAGAAACAGACAAGACAGCTCTATTTATAGACTCCACAAGCTTTTTCCTTTTTTTTGCCCTACAAAGCAAATCAAGACCTCCTCTCATCTAAATGTGCAGTCATTGCGTATGACACACGGGGGACGAAATTAAATATCTCTGGACCGTTTGGAAACTCCAGCTGTATGATATGACGAGGCTGTGAAGCTTAGTTAACTCTTACCTTGCTGTGCTGCACTGCTCTGTGGCTGTGGTGAGGATGCTGTAGACCATTCTCTACAGCTTTACCTGAGCCTTCTGCCACACATGACACATCTGTGGAAAGAGGGAAGAAAAACAGGCTGATTATTCATGCATTCTCAGCTGGAAATGCATGTGCTGTGACATGAAGTGCTGCAGTGCAGTGGGGTAATGAAAGAGCTAATATACTATGTTGGGTCCTATCCTAAGCATTTCAAGCATTTCAGATGTCTTAAGAAGCTTCAGAAGTTCACTGCTGGAAGTGACTTGAAAAGAGCTTTTCCACATGCAGCATTATGCATGCAGTAAGGTTGTGCAGAGTGAATGACTGCATGTATTTAATTTATTCATATTGACTTATTTTATTTCTGTATATCTTAATTTCTGTCAAGCTCAACCTTAGTTGGTATTTCTAAGTGCTTTTTGGCAACACAAATTTCTACTTTTAATTCTTTTCATTTCTTTTTAAACATTCTTTTTTTATTCTAATTCATATCAAATTCATTGTCTTTACAGCATGTAAGGTTTGCATGAGAAGCACTACATGAATAAAGCTACAAGCACATTTTCAGCATTACTATTAAAAGGCATTTCACCTGATTTGTCAAAATTTATGCATAATATAGCTCAACAAATCATTCTATATGATGCAAATCATATAGAAACTCACTGACTCTTTTACCAATTTCTTTATAATGGTGGTGATGGGAACCAGGGGTTTTAATATCCACAGTGCAAATACATATAATTTATTCACTAAACAAAATGTACAGTGAACCTCCTCGTGTCTTCTGAGCTTTTATATGTAATGTTGATGACAGTAAAATGTTTGAGGACTGTTTTGCCTTACATGCATCTCTTGAACTGATTTTTAAAAACATTTCCAGCCAAAACTTTCTCAAAAGTACTGTAAAACACTGCCTCAGCCACCAGTCAGCCTATTCATAACCGCTTTGTATATTAACTTTCAGTGATGTAGCTTTTAAAGGTGTTAAATATTTCGGATGTCTGGTCCCCATCACCACCTCTGTGCACAACTCCTACTTGGCAAGTCTGTGTAAAAAGTAACATTTTAGATCAAACAATTCTAAATGACTGTTTATGCTAAACCATTAATCCTATTGGTTTAATTATGCAGAAATTTTGAGAAATCGGTGGAACTTCCCTTTTAAAACCGCACATATTAACCCATTTTTGCTTAACGAAATGAGGGACTTGGGGAGAGGCACTGAATATCCTCATTGCAGTCAGTATAACACCAATTAAGCCTAAGATTAAGACTTTCTCAGAACTGGGACAAGGCATTAAAATTATCTTTAAACCAGCATCCAATACTGCTTTCACTTTCGGCCTTACAGAAATAACTGTCGTAATAATACAACTCTTTGCAATCACATTAAAGCAGAAGAACCAAAGCCGTCTCGCAACGTTCGCCTCTCTCTCTCGAACATGTACACACTCACAAAAGAACACTTATTGGGCTTGAGTTGTATATAAATAGACATTTCCCTGTGGAGCATGCTTTGTGCGTGTGGAACATGCCACACATTGTTAGATGTATAATAAGAGCGCTCAGCAGGAGTGATTTCATTAAGTGGAGTCTCAGCTAGGAGTGTGCATCTGATCTCCCATCTCAAAGCCCTGCTCAGGAACACACAGCACCCCTACAGGCACTGGCTAGCAACTGCAGCCACAGAGGCGTGACTGCTACGCTCAAGGCAATGAGTATTTATGGAATGAAAGCAAGTATACAACACAATTCAGGTCACCAGTTCTAATGAACTGAAGAGACATTAGCAAACACAGACTTCCTCATGCTTTGGAAACGGCTTGTCCTGTTCTGTTTCTCTTAAAATGACACCAAAGGGAATCTGATACAGTGCTGCAAATATTAACCAGACTGAAACCACATTTCCAGAAATTAAATATAGTATTTATTTATTTATTTTTATTTACTTATTTTTTTTTCAAACCAATCAGAAGCACCCAGAAAATGACAAGCACTGCAGTCACCCCTGTTTTGTCTGTCTGTCTTGATTGTGAAATTTAAGCTAAAGATGTGGTTTCCTATCTATGTTGTTCCCTAGCTGTCGACAGTTAGTAGCTCCAAACAGACGAGTTCAAATAAACAATTACTCACCGCGGCCCTCTAGAGTGTTACAGCAGCACTCAGGATTTAGAACTTTTGCCGTTTTCAACGGACCGAATACGAGTCTGAATAAAGGCATTTGCTGCTTTCTTTTATTTATATTCACTTGCCTCAAACAAAACAAAACCAAACCAAACTGGACGAAATTTTTTTGTGCGCGACTGTGGAAAATAACTGCGGTCAGCTTAAGTAATCGCAATCAGCTCTTACAGCCCAGCACTACTACAGACTGCAATATGCCTTGTAATATATCAAAAACAGAGTGGACACTAATGGAATCAATAAAGCAACAATAATTGCATTATTTTTGACCACAATTTAGTTGGATTACTTGAATATCTCTCTCATGTAAACACTCATCTGGATCTATAATTGGTCAAGACGCTCACAGCACCCAGTAAAAAAACACTGTGATTGGTCAGAGGGCTCATCTGCATATTTCAGCCTCAGTATTATACAGAACAATATCGTGACAACAATTGGAAAGTGTTGTGCAGCCCTAAAAACAAAATACCTCTCACGATAACCCATTCTTAAATATCTAAACATCTGAAATTTGAATCTAAATGTATTTGTAAAGATGAACATGTTAACAGTCCTTCTCTTCCTCGTCAGGCTGTGAGGTGCTGATGTCTACTGCTGTAACTGAATGTAAAAGTGCATATACCGAAGCCAGAAACATCACTGGCTTGAGCAAACAAGCCTGGCCACAAGTGTTTGTGGGCGCATGAATGAGTGAGTGTGAGATGTCTTAGCATCACGTTGGCTTTTCCAAGAACTCTGTAACTTCATCAGGCTGCTTCAGCTCTGTTCATGGTGTCATTAGCCAGGTTTCCATTTAGCTGTGGAATATAATTCAAGCAAACAACCAAAAAGCCACAAAAAATTATGCGAATGAGGCTGCATTTCCATCAGCTCTGCAAAAGAATAAAGCTCATTCATAAAACACATCTGAGGAATTTAGAGTGAGTTTACATTTAAGTTCTTGAATGTTGAGCAACTGTTGTGTTAAATTGGGTGTATAGCTGTATTTTTGTATTTCGAATTTGTTTTGAATTTAACATGAATTAAATAAACAAAACAGAAAACGTGGCCTGTGCAAAAGCTATGGCACATTTACCATATTGTGTTTTATTTATTTCCTATATGTTAAACTCTACAAATCCATTTTACATTTACAAAAATCAACAGAATGTAATTTGACTGGTGGTGTTCAAGCATTTGTATGGGACTGTATTATAAATAAAGACAGATATAGATTGTTTTATTCTAGACTTATTCCAATTATTTAAACTTCTTTCAAAAAATCTGCATTTGTGTTTCATTATCAATGCATCAAATAAGAACCTCTTCACCGCATCTTTGCAGTGTCAATAGGATGTCATAAGATGGTGGGCACTTACTTCACATCATTAGAAAGACTGACACAACCGCTGACTGGAACTCGACTCTGAGAAAAAGCGCTAGCAAGCTTTACGTACTATTAAGAGATATGGCTTAAACAGCTTTACCAGCACATATTCAGCTCAAAAAAGGTTGTTTCATTAACCACCTAATGTGTCCAGCATCCTAAAAGCAAACCTGGAAGCAGACCACTACTAAAAGTGCATGTAGTAGTACAGATATACTAACTGCATTCTTTAGCGCATGTCACCTACCGGAGATGCCTCAAAGCTTCTTCAAAAAACACTTCGAACCACAGCACATAGTTACGCTCCTTCTTACAACATCCAATCTAAAGAGATGCTATCGGCTTATCAGCTTTTGTTACAGTCTGTCAGTCAGAGCGGAAGATTCCAGTTAGAGGAAGCAGAAGGCAACTTGTAAGGGCTCTAGAGAGGAAGTCTGTGGTGAGGTGGGGCAAGCGCTGAAACACAACTTACTAATATACGTAGTAAACAGCCATAAAATGGATTCTACTGCTGGTATGTTTGATTTGAATCTGTAGCATCATATCCACCTGTAATATAATTTGGGCGTCTGAAGTTTAATTTTTTAGTCTTAAAAAAAAGGAAAAACGCACTAAACTGTCTTTGACAACTGAATAAGAGAAAACAGGAACATCTGTCTTCTATATTTTAATAATCAATATAACCTACAAAACAATTCGACAAAAGCAGTAGATATTCATACCCTCACAGACATTCACACTCTCTCGCAAACACCACAGCTTTCACAAAGTAGTAGCATATATGTGGAAGTGTGATGCACACTTTCATGCCATCTGTCACTGTGTTTGTGCTGCATGTGTGAAGAGCACATTTACAGGAATCTGTCTGAGGGTTTGTAAGCCTGGAATAATTTGTCATGAGAGAAGCACTAATGAACCATAGTGTCTCAAACAGCTTTAAAAAGACAAAAAAGAAAGACAACAACGTATAGAAATAAAAAACACTACTTTTTTCTGCACAGAACTCTATTATGCATGTTTTTTTTGAGAATACATGAATTATTGGGTGTATGACCCAATGTCCTGGCATTACATAAAAACAATGAGTGTCTGAATGCATGTGAGGGTTTAATCACCT